>NC_073303.1:358146021-358493521 GCF_027595985.1 Sorex araneus
AAGGGCAGCTGCGCCAGGCGGGCGGCGACTCACGAGGTTCTCCATGTCCGTGCGGGCCAGCACGTAGGTGCGGACGTTGCTGTTCTGGTGCAGCAGCGTGTACAGCAGCAGCGTGGCCTGGTCAGAGGCCTGCTGCTCGCACAGCGCCGTGTACAGGCTGTTGAAGTTGATCTGGAAGGCGTGGGGGGCGGTCGAGGGGCACGGACTGCTGTCTGCAACGAGAACACAAACACCGCGAGCGGGACGTGAGATTTCCTCAGTGCTGCCCCGGGCCCAGGCGGTTTCCCTTGCAGCCCTTCCTTTGTTCTGTCCTTTCCTGTTTGGGTTCGGTTTGGGGGGCCACCCCTGGCAGGGCCCAGGGGACCATTCCTAAAAGGTTCCAAGGACAGAAACTAGGTGGGATATGTACAAGCAAGTGCTGGAAGCCCTGCGGTGTCCCCCGTCCTCTCCACCTAAAACCTCACTTTAGAGAGAATTTTCACAGAAACCGTAGTGAGTGCAGCTGGCCACATTATCTCGGTCCAACTGAAATGTATGAAGATAGCAGAGACACAATGTTGTCACAAAAGCCTCAAGCAAGGGGCATTCATTTCCTGGTACTATCTAAAATGATTTTCTAAGGATCATGTAAAAAACTATACAACAGAACTTTTTTTTCCTGAAAGTCAAAGATGAAAATAAAAGAACTGAGATATGTAAGTTCAACTTTATCACTAATTTCACATTAACATAATCAACCCAAGTAGACAACAAGAATACGGTTTTGGGGCTGGAGTGATAGCACAGCAGGTAAGGCATTTGCCTTGCACATGGCTGACCTGGGTTCGATTCCCAGCATCTCATATGGTCTCCTGAGCACTTCCAGGAGTAATTCCTGAGTGCATGAGCCAGGAGTAACCCCTGTGCATCGCCAGGTGTGACTCAAAAAGAAAAAAATAAAGAGAATATGGTCTTATAGAGGGACATGGGGCAGTTTGGTCCTGAAATGCAACGATTTAATCATGACCTTGAAATGTCTGGGCTGCACACAAAATGACCACCATCCTAAATGATGGTCATTTAGAACAAAGAGCACAAAACCTCCCACATAATGCCAAATATACTCTATTAAGATAGGGTGTCAAAAAGGAAAAAAAGGGGGGAGTGGAGAGATAGCTACAGCAGGCAGGGCACTTGCCCTGCATACAGCTGGGCCAGGTTTGATATCCCCTAGTCCCCAGAGCCCACCGGAGTGACCGCTGAGTATGGAGCCAGGAGTAACCCTCGGGCACTGTCAGTACGGCCCCAAAACAAAAAACAAAACTACCTTGAAATTAAACTTTTTGAAATGAATAGTCATAGTCACCAATGGTAATCCAGTTATGAAAATAATAGCTCAAACAATAACATAATTTTAACACCATCAAAAATCAGTATGCTAAACATTAGTCATAAAGGAAGTCAAGAAAGATAAATTAAAGAAAATTATAATCCTTTCAGATAAAACACTGGAAAAGCATGACAGTACAAAGAACTGGAGTTTTGTATATTCTAAAAAATACATTTTGGAAGGGGTCTGGGAGGGGTTGGGTCAGCCCAGCATGGCGGGGGTTACATGTGCTGTCAGGGATCAAACCTGGCCACCATGGTTCTGGACTCATCTCTCCACCCAACAAAGAATTTTTTAAATACCCAGAACCACTAGCAAATCCGAACAGTAATAACAAAGGTATGATAGCTGGCTGGCACCCTCATCTACAATGTCTCAAGAAGTTATACTAGAAAAGCCCCCAAAATGGTTTCTATATCCAATAACTGGTCTTCTTACCCACCTTAATTTTTGCTGGACAGTCCTGAAGTTTTAGTTACTACATTAACCTTGATTTTTTTTTATAAAGTGAGGTTATGTATTTTATTATTTAATCATTTATGGAGTGGTAGCACAGTGGGTAGGGCATTTGCCTTGCACATGGCTGACCTGGGTTCGATTCCTCCTCCCCTCTTAGAGAGCCTGGCAAGCTACCGAGAGTATCCTGCCCGCATGGCAGAGCCTGGCAAGCTACTCATGGCGTATTGGATATGCCAAAAACAGTAACGAGTCTCACCACAACAAGGCAGGCTCGGTTATCACTGCAAGGAAAAGGCAATTGGAAGATGACCACCAAGGGCCAGAGCCCCCCGTCTCCGATTTATCTGACTTTCCAGAGACTATGCAGGGGGCAAAAAAAAAAAAAAAAACTCACTTTTTCTCATCTTCAACCTGCAAACAGTGGAAGTTGATGGTTCTCTTCCCCACAGTAGATAATGCACGAGAGGAGGTGAAAGACCAAAGTGAAACAAAAGCCCCCTCTCTGGTCCCCAGGAAGAGCCGTAGCGAGAAGACAAGCACCGACCTTGCGTGTTCCTGAAGGACATGACGGCCTGCCGGTAGGGGTTGGGCGCGTCCTCGGCGTCCGTCAGGTTGGCCAGCACCAGGAGCAGCAGCAGGCTCTGGTTGGCCAGGGGGGAGGACAGCTCCGGGGCGGCGGCCGCTTTGCTGCCCACGCCGCCCAGGGTGAAGACGGTCCAGAGGCCGGCTGCAGAAGCAAGACACAGCTCAGGGGGTGCTGGCACGAGAGGCGCGGGCACCTCTGCACGCCTACGCTTTCTCTAGACTTTCAAAGTCTGAAAGGACATGTCTCTTTCCAGCCATGAAAGGAAAACAACTCCATCAGTTACTGCCATACTGACTATTTTTCATGTGTCAAAGGTATCATCTCCTCATTCCACCTCTTACTCCGCAGAAATAATCACCAGAAGCTCCTCACCTGTCTTTGCGATGATTCTTTGTACATAAAAAAAAATACACAGTTATATGACAATTTTATGTATAACCTGATACCAAATAAGAAAATGCAAATCGTCAAAACTGGCTGAAAAAGATCTAAGGGAAAAAGAAAGGTAACTTTAACCCTAAAAACAAACCGAGTTCAATTTTTTAAATACTTAAACCTCAACAACTTGCCAAGTCTTAGCTCAGCAGTTTCAAAGTAGGGTATGTGCCTCCTTTCTACACAACTTACCTGACTAGAAAAACCCCCTTGATACAGACAAAATCCCCTTGATATAGACAAAAACTGCCTTTCACACAAAACAGAGAAATAAAGATTTTTTTTTAAAAAGCCAGAATCAAACAAAACCCAACAAAATCTATTCCCTACTGAGAGAATAAACACATCACAGAATCGGGGTCTGTCTTCAAGACACAGCAATCACTCAGCATTGAAAAATCTTTCATGTAAAGAAGACAGAGAAAACAATCACGCTGATTTCAACAGGTGCCATTTTCATAAAGTGAAACTTAAAGCCCCCACCCACTGGGGGGTAGGGAGGGGGGCGGGAGTCAGTGTGTGTCTTTTGTCTAGCTCTGTGGTACCAGCAAGCCAGCCCAGGGCGTCACAGGTCAGGCATGGGCTCTGCCACTGAGACCCACCACCAACCCCAAACCTATCATTAATTTAAAGAAAGTGAATTCTTCAACTGTTGTTGTTTTTTTTTAAAAGAACCCTTTCCTATTTCATTCGGTGTTCACTGTTTGACCCTGAAGGACACACAAATGCATTCAACCACAACTTAGAAACAATTCAAGACATGATTAGATACAGATTCATCTATTACATTAGGCTTTACTCTTTACAAAGTCTAATTTTTTTAATTACAACAAGCAGATGTCATTGTGTGTGTGTGGGGGGGGGTCTCGGCCATCAAGCCTCGGGACCCACTCCTCGCTCTGGGCTGCGGGGAGCTCCCAGGGGTACAGAGAGAAACATGCAGCACAGAGACGGGACCCAAGAGGCAGCTCGGGACCCTCCAGCCAGCCTCAGGCGTCTTCAGACAGGGGCCTGTGGTCAGGACTGGGACGGTCTCACAGGGACACTGAAGAGGGCTGGCGGGGGAGGTCGAGGGGCTGCACTCAGGCCTTGCATGAGCGCCAACCTGAGCCCCTCTCTGCCTCCCACGCTCCACGGTGGCCCTGGAGGGCACCAGCACTTCCTATCCGGGGAAACAGGCAGCCAGGCGGCCCCAGGACTGACCCCTGGCTCCCGAGCACAACCAGGAGGAGACCAAGAGTAGAACCCTGGTCCCTTCACCGCTCCTCAACAGTTACTTTTCCATTTTTCCTTACGCTGACCACTTGTTCGCATCTAATAGTTTAACTTTTTTATGGAGTATATGAGCATACACTATGAAGCTACTTCCTGCGTACCCTAGCAAGTTATGGTTTCTTGCATAGTTCAGGTTTCTGTGATGGGTGGGAATGATTTTACTGAGTTTGGGGAGTGGGGGGGCGGTTATTTACTTATTCTGGCTTCTTTGGGTCATGTCCAGTGATGCTCAGGAGTTCCTCCTGGCCCTGCACTCGGGAATTACTCCTGGCAGTGCTCGGGGAACCATACGGGACGCTGGGGATTGATCTGGGTAGGCCGCATTTAAAGTCAATGCCCTCCCCACTGTACCATCTCCGGGGCCCTTACTGGGGAGTTCCGAGCAGCCTCCCTTGTGGGGGACTCCCTGCAGCCTCAGCACCAGCACCGCTGGAGCAGACCGTCTGAGTGTGCGTGAGCGAATCTGTGTGTGCATGAGAAACAAGAGGCCCAGCATGAGAAATCAGCAAAAAAAAAAAAAGGATTTTAAGATTAATTTTTTTAAATACACAAACTTTTCTGTGAAGAACTCTGTCCCCTTCCATTTTATTAGGAATCTGGATTTGGGGTAACACTGTGTTGACTGATAACTACATTGCATAGACTTTAGTGGATTCAAAACAATGTTCATGACAGAGCTGAGGAACTTTAAAACAGACACACACACATACACACACACACAAACACACATACACACACATATACAAACACACACACACAAGTACACCCAGAAGCTATTGATTCTTTGCTTGGGCACTGATTGCCATATCTTGGTGGGCACAGGGTGGGGGTGGGACCACAGCAAGTGGTGCTCCAGGTTTACTCCTGACTCTGTGCTCAGGGATTTACCGTAGAGGGGCCCAGAGGACCAGCTGCAGCACTCACAGCAAGCACCCTGGCAAGCTGTATTCTTTCTCTGGCCCCTAATTTGTACATTTTATCTTTAAAAACAATTATTCTAAGACAGGGCTGGAATGGGGTCGTACAGTGGGGAGGGCGTTTGCCTTGCACATGGCTGACCCGGGTTCAATCCCCGGCATCCCTTATGGTCCCCCAAGCAACCAGGGGTGATTCCTGGGCACAGAACCAGGAGTAAAGCCTGAGCACCACTGGGTATGGCCCCAGAACAACAACAATCGCAAGATTTTGTTGTGGAAGATAAACTGGGAAGAGAGCCCTGCGCTGGCGGAAGGAAGAGCTCGGCCAGGAGGGAGAGCGGGCGCGGAAAGGGAATCAGGTGTCATGCAAAAACCCTACTGTGATCCAGAGCCACAGTCTGGAGTTTCTGCCTCTCAGGGGGGCGAGGGGCTGGGAAAGGGAGTGGCACTGGCATCTAACGCGCCTGCAGCCCACTCCTGAGGAACTCCAGGTGACTTCAAATAAAATGAAACATTGAAAAAAAATATCTCCGTCCCCTCCCACGCTCCGTAACCTGCTACCCCTAGACCCACCACCTGTGCGCCAGGATTACAAGCAAAGAAAAACACAATTACAAAGTCCCATCTGCAACAAAAATAATCATGAACTGCTTTCGGAGGCGACACAGAAGTGCTTTCTTTGGCTCTCCCTTACGGCTGTGGATCTTCACAACCCTGCCGGGGAAAGAGCTGCCTGCCGCTGGTCAGCCTTCACAAACAGAATTCTCATTTTCTGCTAGCACAACTTCCCTCTCTTCCTCGTTCCTGCTTCCAGCTCTCCCAAGGGTGCTGAGAAGGCTGTCAGGATCTCACACAAGCTCGCAGTGTCTGGGAAGCACCCCCCAGCCCCTTGTCCTGCCCCGCCCGGGTCGTTGTTAATGCTCGGTTGAGTTCCCGTACAGGGACAAACAGGCAGTCAGCCATCGCCGACGTTCTGGTTTAAACTGGCCTGTAAGACTGAACCAGAATCTTCCAAAAGTTCACTTCTCTTGTTGATCCAAACCTCTGATCTATGACCCAAAAATCTTAATGGGATTGCGTTTTCCTGTTGGCAACCAAAAAAATCCTCCCCACCAAAAAAATAAGGGAAAGTTACAGTATAATTCCTTCCGCTCTAAAAACAAAATTAAGGATGGACTCCAATTTTTGTTTTAATTGTATCCCTCAGGATCTCCAAATAAACTCAAATTAAATTTCACCTATAACCCAAAAAAAGTACTGAAATTAACTAGGACAACAAATGCAATGTTAATTTAATTTCTTTTTCGAAGTACAAACTCGATTATTTATTCAACAGTAAACTGAGAGGGAGGCAGAGAGACAGTTCAAGAGAAGAGGCATTCTCCTTGCACACAGCCAACCCTGGTTCGAACCCTGGTTCAGCCCTGCACTGGGTGTTCCAAGGAGCACCAGGAGTGATCCCTGAGCACAGAGCCAAGAAAAGCCACAGGGTGTGACCCCAAGCCTCCCCCCTTTGTTTTTTTGTTTGTTTGTTTGTTTGTTTTGCTTTTTGGGTCACACCCAGGGATGCTCAGGGGTTACTCCTGGCTTTGCACTCAGGAATTACTCCTGGAGGTGCTTGGGGGACCATATGGGATGCCGGGGATCGAACCCGGGTGGGCCGCGTGCAAGGCAAACGCCCTACCCGCTGTGCTATCGCTCCGCCCCCCCCTTTGTTTTTAAATGTGGGAAAGATACAAGGTATGACAAACTGAAACATCATGTAACTGGTCCTGCTCCCACACACCACACTAACTCCCTCCAGCCAGCAGACACGGTATAAACCACTGAGGATTCCATCAGACTAGAGAGAGAAGGAAGAGATACCGTCTGCCACCATCAGGAAATTTTGTTGAAAGGGTCCTATTTCTATATTTTGAATGTATCATAAAAAATACATCATGTATCATTAAAAAAAAAATAAGACACCTGTCCCCGGCACCATCTTGCCGCATTCAGCAGTGAAAAAAAGCCGGTGGGCACACACCGGAGAATCCTCTGGGCCCATACGGAGCCGGTATGTCCGGGACGCCCCAGATGGAGCAGGTGCGGTCTCCCCACGTTCTCCACCGGGATGGAATCCCGGCGACCATGAGCTTCTACAAGCATGGCTCCAGTGTGTGGCCACAGGACTATTGCTCCGCAGCAGCCTTCCCTGATGTGCACAGTGAGCAATGGGAAATAAATTATCTAGCGTCTGCCCCTGCCCAAAGAGAGAGAGAGCGGTGACACGCAGGGCCTCACGAGGGGGGGAGTGGAACCGGCCCTCTCCCCATCCCGACGAGGCCCCAAGTTGCCGCCCACGATCGGCTTCTGGTCCTGAACGGCCATGACCCCAGAGGCACACAGACCCATCTCGGAACCCAGCGGCTTCTGGCAGAAATGCATCTGGACTGAGCATTAAACTACCGCGCCGTGCCACCCCGGGTGGGGAAAGATGTTTGTCCCTTCCGCCTTTTCTCCCCGGCGGTGCGGTGGCCGCCACCTTTTCAGAGCCTATTGGACAGCCAGGTATGAGACGGATGGAGGGTGGAACTGGCCCCTCTCTCCGTCCTCACGAGGCCCGAGCTGCTGCCCAGGAACAGCTCCTGGCTCCTGGACGGCCATGATCCCAGAGGCACACAGACCAATCTTAGAACCCGGAGGCTTCTGACAGAAATCCCTCCAGACTTATTACTAAAATATCAGAAATCCAAAACCGTGCTGCCACTTTGCGGCCGCGTGACATCATCTGCTCTTCACAACCAGCAATAGAAAACAAATTATCTAATCATGCCTTTTCAGCAGGTCTGATTGTTGGGGGAAATTCCAAATAATAACGGTGGGTCTTTTGTAGAAATACTGAATGTGCTCAAAGTGGAGAGAAAGTGAAATCATCTGCCACATAGGCAGATGATTTCACTGCCTATGTGAGGGCGGGGGGGTTGGGAAGGGGGTATACTGGGGTTCTTGGTGGTGGAAAATGTGCACTGGTGAAGGGGTGGTGTTGATCATTGTATGACCGAGACTTAAACTGGAAAGCTCTGTAACTCCTCTCACGGTGATTCAAAAAATAAAAATTAAAAATAAATAGATAAATAATAAGAGGAAAGGGATGTCAGCTGTTAGAAACTGGAGTGAAAGTTCCACTAGAGACAAGGACAGAAGGCTGATCCCTCAGTGGAGCTGGGGTGTCGAAGAGGGTCGGGCCACATGCTGGGGACGAAACATATAATGGTGGTGGTAGGGGGAGACCATGTTCTGACCATGTTCTGCCCATCAGAGGCAGGAACTCCAGAAAGGGGAGATGAGAATCAAGGTAGCTGCAAACCGATTCCATCCAGCCGTTCCCCAAATTCGAGTGCCCCGGTGGGGCACAGTCCTGCAGCCAGCCCCTGATCCCTCTGGCTTCCCTCCTTGGTACTGGTGAAGGACTCGGGGGTAGCTGGACAGTGTGTCCCCGACCATGTGATGAAACCGCAGTCACTGGCACCTGACCAGCCCGCCACACAGGCCTGTGTTGGCCATCTCGAGGCGAGATCCCGTCTCTGCACACCCTCACCCGTTCCCCCGGGCTCAGGGTGGGGACCCAGGTTCAGATCTGCAGGAGGTTCCGGAACAGCCACGGGCAGGGCAAAGTGATACAAGAGGAGGCTGGACTCGGGACGGCGCAGAAAGCAGAAAGCGAGAGCTGCATCCAGGGAGCCCATCTGCATCCCACGCCAACGGGACCCGAGGGACCAGAGACCGGGGGAGGCTCATGACTGGCATGTGGCCCACCCCCATCCCATCTCCCACACCACATGGTCCCCTGGGCATCACCAAGTGTGGCCCTGAGGGCCCAAGTCCCGTCAGTGTAGGCCGGGTAATCTCGGGCACCACAGGGTCCTCAGGAGACCCCCAGCCCACCCCAGCAGACACAGCCACACCAGTATCGTAGATCACTGTCATAGGATTACAGAACTTACTATTTGTGCTTGGTCACACACCTTTACCCTCGTAAGAAACTAAACAGAGGGACCCGTTTCTCTAATGACATTTTCTGAAGGTGCAATACAAGGTCATATCCGAGATGCTGACATGGAGAGTCAAAATGCAAAATCCTGTTACCAGCCAGGTGCAGTCCTACGGAAACAGGACGTGTCTAATGACCACCTCACGCCTCCGAGGTCCGCCTGTATGTCAGGCTGACACTGGCGTCCCACATGCACACGGGTGTCTTTACACGCTTTGACACTCTCCCTGCAATCAGCAAGCACACGCCAGGAACTAGCAAAGCGTAGCGCACAACTCAACCCTGAGAAAGACACCGAGTCTCTGACCTGGTCAGTCCAATCTTAACATTTATCAATGACTACAAAGATCAATTACTTTTCAATTAATGGGGAGGAGGGCTGGTGGGAGTAGGGATTGGGGTCACATACAGAGGTGCTCAGCGTACCATATTGTGGTGCCACAGATCATCAAAGCAGGGCCAGCTATTTGCAAAAGCAAGCATCTTGGCCCCTGCCTTACTTCTCAGGCCCTTAAAAAAAAAAAAAAAACAGGTGCGCCCCCAGCAGTGCTCAGGGGTGTAGGGCCACTCTGGTGCTGCTCCTCTGTGGCCCACAACATGGGCCTAAGAGTCTGATGCTCAGGAACCATCAGGAGTACACCCTGAGGCAGGGGTGTGTGGGGGGGAGGTAGTAGGGGGGTGTATGTGGGGGAGGGGGCAGAGGGGTGTCCCTTTCCCTTTGGGTTGGGCTGATTTTCGGTGTGGGGGCCTCACCCCACGGTGCTCCAGTGGCGCCTCCCAGCATGTCACTCGGGGGGGTGGAGTGAGGGTCGGCTCGCAGGCCCAGCAGGCAAAGCAGGCCCCTGCGCCTCAGTGAAGGCCTGCAAGAGAATCTTCTAGAGGTCCAAAACCCGTTTCCAACACCAGGATTCTGACAGAACTACCGCAGGTTCTGCACAGCAGGGTGGGCGCGACAGGGCAGAGCAGGGCCTGCACGTTGGTGCCGAGAGGTCCCCTGGCCTCACTCCCCGAGGAGCACTGTATTCTCTACCCAGCCCCACTCAAACTTTCTAAAAAAGAAAAGAAAGAGAAGTTTCCTGCTGGGCTCAGACCCGGGGCCGGAGACTCACTCTGCCCCGGGGCCTGGTCCCTGGCCCACAACCCCCCCTCGGTGTACCAGGCCCCTTCTCTAGCAATGTCAATACAGTATTTGTCTACAATTTTGTACTTGTAAAAGTTTTGCACTATCTTGCAACATTAAACTCATGTTTGCTTCATTCAAAATAAGAATAAAATTATTTGTTCTAATCTTATTAGGCAACCCAGACCCACAGAAACCAGCAGTTTTAAGTCCTTCATGGCCCATGCTGGCCTCTGGATGCTGCGGCAATGACCCCAAGGACCCAAAGCTCTCCCCTCTGCCTCCCCTTGGCCGCCTCCTCATGCTCTTGGTTCATATGGCTCCCCAAGCACTGCCAGGAGGGACCCCGGAACTCCGAGTCCAGAGCAAGCCTGAACACCACCTAGGGAACCCCACCCCACAATAAAAACTAAATAAATTAAACAAACTTAAAGACAATGGAAGGATTGCAGCAAAATGTCTAAGCTTACTACATAAATGCATACTGTATTCTTAACAAATTAATCTAGACATAACTCAAAGGAATGCAAGTTTCCACAAACTAATTTTTGCAAAGTCAAATGTGCCCCAATTAAAATGCCAAAAACTGTTTCTCTAAAGAAAATTTAAATCACTTTTGTAATAGGATGTAAAGATATTCACTGCCACAATACAAGAGCATAATGCATAAGCCATCTAAAAATACAGTAAGATATGCTTAAAATATGATAGATCAACACAGACTAAAGATACAATAAAAGCAGTATTTACAACGTTTACAATAATACGAAGAATGTGCTAAATACATCATTACAGTCTGATACAGAGGAGTTTCTCCCCCTAAAACTGCCAAGTCCAAACCTATTTATCCTTCCCTCCTCTTAAACCCTTGGTAAGCAAACACCTTTTTTGTACGATTATTTTGCCTTTTCCACAATGTCCTATGTCTGCCATCAGAAAGCCTTTAGCCACACAGGACAGGCTTCTTGTCTTATGCTCTGACCGTCCCCTTCCCTTTATCTCGGGCTCATGCTGCATTACCTAAAGAAACACAAGCCTGCTTCTCCTTCACGGCAGCGGGACAGCTCCAAGGCCGGAGCACAGGCTCTGCGTGCAGGAGGCTTGGGCTCGATCCCTGGACACCCCTGAAGCAACCTCTGAGCACTGGGCCACAAGAAGTCCCCGGCCCCACTGAATGTGGCCCTCCAACCCAAAACCTGATTGTACAGCACCAGAAATGAACCCTGATGTAAAGGCTATGGACTTCCGCCAACTGTGACGGGCCAGGGTCAGTCCACCCACTGTCACAGATGCACCGCACTGATGAAGGTGCTCAGAGCCGAAGGCGGACAGCAAGGATGCGAGAACTCCATTTTCTGCTCAGTGTTCTATAAGCCCACGATTACTCAACAACGCTTTGTGTTTTAAGAGGAAATGTAATGAGGCAATTAAAAGTTTAGCTCCACAATTATAAAGAGAATGAGAATGGGACCGAGTACGGACAGAAGATAACACATTTTGATGAGAAGGTACTAGCAAAACTTTTTTTTTTTTTTGCTTTTTGGGTCACACCCAGCGATGCTCAGGGGTTACTCCTGGCTCTGCACTCAGGAATCACTTCTGGCAGTGCTGGGGGACCACATGGGATGCTGGGAATCGAACCCGGGTCCGCCGTGTGCAAAGCAAACGCCCTACCCACTGTGCTATCGCTCCAGCCCCTACTAGCAAAACTTCTTGTGGGCAAAGACACAGACTTCGATGACCACAGAAGAGAACACATCTGTCCCCAGAATTTGTGACGGGGTCAAGAATCAGCGAAGGCGCTGGAGTGGAGTAGGTGTGAGGAGCGTGACTAAAAGTGGAGACGGCTCAGAAATCCTTTCTCGCTTTGTTTTGCTTTGGGGGCCACACACAGCAGTAATCGGGGCTTATTCCTGGCTTCTTGCTGGGATGCTGGAAGGTCTGGGGAGGGTACCAACCTCCCCAAATGACTTTCAGGTCAAACCCCATAGTCCCCGGAATCTTAATTAGCACTTCTGGAAGGACTTGAAGCTACAATAGCTTTCTAATGAACAAATCAAAATTTATAATACAAACCCATCCTCACGGTGATTCCACCATCCCAACGTTCTGCCAACATTTTATTATAAAAACTGCCACCCTTAGGGCCAGAGCCATAGCACAGCGGGTAGGGCATTTGCCTTACACGCGGCAGACCCGGGTCAGGAGTAATTCCTGAGTGCAGAGCCAGGAGTAACTCCTGAGCATCACTGGGTTTGACCCAAAAAGCCAAAAAAAAAAAAAAAAAAAAAAACCAAAAACCTGCCACCCATCCAGAAAAGCAAGATTAAACAATGGGTACCCATAAAATCACCATCTAAATTGTACACGAACGTTCACTTCACTTGTGAGAGCATCCCTGTGCATTAGGCTTCCCTACCCTTGCTCACCAATGTCATTTATTTGATTTACACCATTCAAAGCTGCAGAAGCATTTCAAAGGGAAGGGTTTCAATACCTACACTTTAAAATATTAATGATTCATGTAAAAGGTGATCTCAAAGCTAAATCAACTATAACTCATGAGGGTTTAACATCTATACACAAATTCTGCCCGCAAGTAAATCTTGAATAAATAAAACCTTTTAGAATTTAATCCAAATACCTATGCTGAAGTTAATGTCAATTAAAACAGCTGCATGATAAAAATTACATTCACTAGACTATGACTGAATCTAACAATCTGAAATATTTTTATTTGAAATAATCTTTTTCTATAATTCCACATTAATATAAACTATATGTGGGCACTGGAGTAATAGTAGAGAAGGTAGGGCACTTGTCTTGCATGTGGCTGACCAGGTTTGATCCCTGCTACCCACATGTTTTCCCAAGCATGTCAGGAGTGATCCCTGAGCCTTACCAAGTGTAAGTTCTGAGCACTGCCACGTGTGATCCAAAAAGGCCCACAAAAACCCACAAACAACAACAACAAAAATAAATATAAATAAATATATATATGCAGACTAAATCACTAGTGCAAAATAAATAATACTTGGAACAAGCCTTATAAACTTGTTCCAAGGATGTAATCTGGGGTCTGGAGAGAGACTACAGTGGGTGGGATGCTTGCCTTGCACATGGTCAACCCGGGTCCAATTCCCAGCTCCCCATATCTCCCCCAACTCCCAGCAAGAGAGGTCCCTGAGCACAAAAGCCAGGAGTAAGTCCTGAGCACTGCCAAAAAACAAATGAATGAAAAAGAATGTAATCTATAATCGGAAGTTGACTGCTTTATTCTATATTCTTCTTGGTGAGTATAAATGAATTCATTCCCCACCAATTTGTGGCATAAGAGTGGCCTTAATTCTCCTCGGTTACAAAGGAGATGGAGTTGGGGCGGGCTATTTCAAAGTGATTTCGGGACACTGGTTTAAGACTGGTTGCCAGCAAGTTTCAAGGATAAAAAATCAAATCAATACTGCATTCCGACATTATATTACTTCTAATGTCTCTCCACTTGTGGGGCAGGAGAGATAGTGCACGATTAAGGCACCTGCCTCACATCCCATTAAAACCAGGAAGATGCCCCGGCACCACATAAGGGCAGTCACCTGAGCACTTCTGAGCACTGAGCCATGAGCAGCTCTGAGCACTGCGAGGCATGGCTCAAACCCTCCTTCCCAAAATAAAACCTTTGGGGAATGTATGTTCCGGGAGCCAGGGCAGTAGCTCGTAGCAGAGCACAGGAGTTGCTGGGTTTGATCCCAGAACACAAGCAGGAATGACCAACTGTGCAGCCCGCTGGTCCCTGATTTTTCTTTTATTTTTCTGAATTCTGAAATCTGAAATAATACTTTTTCCCCAGAGCACAACTGAGAGTGACTTAGAATACCATTCCACAGCCCAGCGGTCACCCTGTGTTGCAGGCAGCAATCTGAGTGTTTCAAAATCCCCAGAAGGGCTCGCTACAAGAAACAGGAAGTTGGGGCTGGAGCGATAGCAAGGCGGGTAGGGCGTTCGCCTTGCACAGGGGTTCGATTCCCTGCATCCCGTATGGTCCCCCAAGCACTGCCTTGCCGGGTGTGACCCAAAAAGTGGGAAAATAAAAAGAAACAGGAAGCTAACACACACTGTGACAAGAGCAGTCCCAGAAACAGAAATTAGAAGCATCCTTCTTCCACTTACCACACCGGCCAAATCATTCTAAATAAGAAAATAAACTGAGAATGTTTTTTTGTTTTGTTTTGTTTGGGTTTTTTTTTTTTTTTTTTTTTGCTTTTTAGGTCACACCCGGCAATGCACAGGGGTTATTCCTGGCTCTGCACTCAGGAATTACCCCTGGCGATGCTCAGGGGACCATATGGGATGCTGGGAATCGAACCGAACCCGGGTCGGCCGCGTGCAAGGCAAACGCCCTCCCCGCTGTGCTATCGCTCCAGCCCCTAAACTGAGAATGTTAATACACTTTCCCACTCTTATTCTGAACATGCAAAGCTCTTTCATTCGAAATGCTGGCGGTCGGGCACAGGCCTTGCCTGCATGAGACCTTGGCTCCCTCGCTGGCACCCCCAGAATCAAAAGAGAAAGAAATGTTTTCAAAACTATGCTCGTTTCTGGGAGCAAACACTTTTCCTCTTCCTGGGGCAGTTTTTCTTTCAGCAAGGCTGCCCCGCAAAAGCCAAAACTGAAGAGAAAAATAACCATCCCATAAAATAAGTGGCCATTACTCCCTACCATACCTAGCGGAACCAAGTCAGCCACTTGCTCCAGGACAGAAATTGGGAGAAACATGAGTTTTAATCTTCACATTCCACTTTATTAATTTCCCTATTACAGCATCTGCCTGAATAAATAATCACTACTTTGGCCTTCTAATTTGGCGGGGACACCCACCTCTCCAAGCAAAGGAAAAACAACATTTCTGATGGCTCGTTCAGATGGAAAAGCCATATATCAGGAGATACTGTGTAAAACCACAGAGCCGGTGATGGAAAGCACAGTTTGGCAGAATACATTTAATTAGGTTTGGCTCTTTCAAACATTAAATACTCAGTTATAACCACATTACAGCTTTGTCTTAACAAAACACACACACACACACACACACACACACACACACACACACACACACACACACACACTTCCAGGCTAGAGTCTCCGGGAAGCAAAAGCTCTCTTGCTTCAGCCTTGTCGAGGCAGCAGGGCAACAGAAATGTTCAGGGTCCAGAGAGCGCTCAGTGGTCTGAGCACACGCAACGCTCACTCCCATGCCAGGGGCCCAGTCCAACCGCCAGCACAGCAACCCCCCCACCCCAGCAGGGACAAGAGAAGCGCTGAGGACCACTGTGAGTGGCCCAAAGAAAGAATCAGAGGGAAAATCCAAGTATTCAATTCCCAACACAATTCTCTTGGTAACTATCCGCAGTCTCTTCAATGTGCCAAATATTGGGTTTATTCTCATGATTTTATATTAAAAATATGAAGTTAAAAATCATTAGAAGTCAAAGGCACTAACTCTGCTATTTATTTTGAAAAACCATTGGCTTTGGCAGCCTCCCTAGGGTGCTCATGGCAGGGGGGCAGGGGTGAGGGGGTTCATGCTCGGGTCTGGCCACACCCTCACTACCACCACTACACCGGGTTGTGGATTAAGACAAAGAAGAGCTAGAACTGAAAGGGGTATGGGGACCAGAGCGACAGCACAGCGGGGAGGGCACTTGCCTTGCGCACAGCTGACCCAGGTTCAATTCCCGGCATCCCATATGCCCCCTCAAGCACTGCCAGGAGAGACCCCTGAGCACTGTCAGTTGTGCCCAAAAACCAACCAAATAAACAGACCAATGTACAAGAGACCAGCGCCTCCCCAAAGGAAACGTCAGTTAGGGGGGTTACAGCAGGACCCACCTGTGACAGAGTAAATCACTCCCCAAACTCGGGTATTCAAAGCCCACCCCCGCTACGCTAGGGCCCCAGGAAGTGAGGCTTTGGGGTGCTTTGTTCTCAATGAGGATGCTGCCTGAGGCTGAGCTCACACTGACGTCCTGCCTCAGGGCAGGATGGACGCAGGGCCGCTTTCTCACCAGCCACGTGCCGTGCCACCTGATCCCGCCCTGTCCTCTCCCCTGCCTCTCTCTACCCATCACTCTGATAACTGGCTCTGGAGAACCTCTCTCCCAGATCAGGGGGCGATGTGCTTCTAGACAGAAGACTATCAGTTTTGCCCAACTCACATTAACCAAGAATACCGATATTGGTGATATTTACCAAAACATTGGAAATATTTATTAAACTTTCGGCTGAGTCAGCACTTTAACGTCATCTCTGGCTTCTCTTATAAAGGGCTTCAAAACACAATCTCCTCAGAGCAAGTGGTGAGTAAGAAACGGTCCCGTAGTCGTGGCTGTGAGGGAGCGTTCCTTCGGGAAGAAAGGAGACATCTCTGGTGGGCAAAGTCTAACAATCAAACTTTCCTTTCTGACCGTCATGGGCCAAGTTCTGCACCCCATAAAAACAGAGGCCAGTTGGAAAAAGAGCAGACACATGGCTGATGTATTCACCTCAGTCAGTTCAAAACATTTTCTTACATAAATCCCAGATTGAGCAAACCCAAAAGATGGAACATTTTTTAACTGTTTGATTGGCTTACACAAACGTCTCAAAGATTTTTCTCATCAGCGCCTTCACTTGACTTGAGTTACTTTCTTTCAAATAATTTTGATCATAATTAGCGAGGGGGCAGCAGCCCTGGGTGCAGAGAACAAAAATCATATACACAGGATTCTGCGTAATTTCAGAAGTGAGTTTATGCTCAACAGTCAGGGTCCCGCCATAACTCCATACAAACTAAACGTTTTCAATCCATCAGCTTTAGAGTCTGCACAAGTGAGAATTCTAAAGCTGAAGAACCCAGAAGACCACACAAGGCTGGGGAAGCCCCAGCCCCACTATCTGCTGCTGAAGGACCACCTCTGGGACCCTCACTGAGCTGTAAGTTTCCAAGAGACCAGGATGCAGTTCAATGGCACAGCGGAAGCCTTGCACGGATGAGCCCTATTGTGCTTTAGAACATCTGGGGACACCACGCAGCCCTCTAAAAAGGCTCCGTTTTCGAGATTTTAATCTACATCATAGAACCAGAACAAATGCAGCAAGAACTTTATGAACCTTTTTTCTTGAAAAACATATCTTACACTGCAATAAATACGATTACCAAGAGACGGAAGCAGGCAGAGGAGGAGAGAGAGGGCACCACGGTCAGGAACTCTGGGAGTAGATAAGGTTAGGCTTACACTCATGGAGAGACTATAGTCTCACACACGCACACGGAGGCTGTATTCACACAGAGATTCCGTGCACCAGACTACATTCACACACAATCTGCACTTAGAGAGTGCATTCACACCAGACACTAGTCACAGGGGCTATATTCACGTCAAGACTATAGCCACGTGGAGAGACTGCATTCACAGAGACTGCAGTCACGCGGAGAGAGACGAGCACATACAGACTACCCGTATACACAGAATGTACTCACACACAGACTGTATTCACAGAGACTGTAGTCTCACCTGGAGACTAGCTGCACAGGGACTGCAATCACACACAGAGACTACAGTCACACAGAGACTGTATTCACACAGGCTGTAGTCACACAGAGACTGTATCCACACACAGACTATATCCACACAGACGGCAGTCACACACAGACTGAATCACACGGACTGTAGTCATGCACAGGGATTGACTGTATCTATAGACTGTTTTCACACAGGCATCAGTCACACACAGAGACTATATCTACACAGACTAGTCACACAGACACTATATCCACACAGAGACTGTGTTCACACAGACTGTAGTCACACACAGAGACTACATTCACGAGGCCAGTCACACAGACACTATATCCACACAGAGGCCGTATCTACGCTAGTCACAGAGAGACGGTATCCACACAGAGACTATATCCACAGAGACTGTAGTCACACGCAGAGACTGTATCCACACAGATTATAGTCACACACAGACTGTATCCACAGAGAAACTGTATCCACACAGAGACTGTATCCACACAGAGACTGTATCCACACAGACTGTTGTCACACCCAGAGACCATGTCACACAGACTGTAGACACACTCACAGGTTGTACTTCGAAGATCGCATTCACATTCAGAGCCTCCGCTCACTCCCAGACCACGCTCACACATACAGACTGTATCTCCAACGTTTGTACAGTCCTACAAGCCAAGGAAAATCAATATAGTCTTAGTTTCTTTTCTAATGAAAGAGAAAGGGTGCCTTCCAGGGACACCATCGTCCCCGTCGCTGGCGTGTTTTACTGCTTCCAGGGCTCGTATCCAACAGCAGATTCGGTATAAAGCAATGTCAGCCTGGAGACGACAAATCAGACAAAACTCCCGTACACCGAATAAACGGAAAAACACATCTGACAGGGCTTACTTGCTACTCCGGAGGCAAGTCCATAAAGCAGTCCTCCCGCGTCCGACTGCTGAGGTAAGACGTGCGCACCCGGAGGAGGCGGCTTTTCTTGTCTGATAAAGTTATACAGTAAGGTTTTCACAAGTTTGCTGGTGTATGGAAGACTACACAAAGAGGAAAAAGAAAAATCAAACTCCTATTTATGGGTGCCACCTAATTTCATATAATGACAAATACAGCCTATGTAGCCTAATACTATAAAGGGGGTCGCACAGCTAAAAGTCATGTAGCACTATCGAGTAATAGCCAAGAGCAGGAGTTTGAGATCAGGCTTGAGGCAAGATTCTGGTTTTCCTCTAACTGGGTCGTAAGCCACTGTGGGAGGGCCGGTGGGGGGGGGGGGGGAAGGAGCCCCGCCCCCACTGTTGGAGGGAAGGGCATCTCCGCGTGGAGACCCACCTCAGGGTGAAGAACTGAGCTTCCACGTGACCCAGCGATTTCCCTCCTAGGCTTCTCTTGGCTCCATGGGCCCAAAGCCTCCTTCAAGAAGACACCTGACTCCTCTGCTCACTGCAGCGCTATTCGCAGTACCCAGGGTCTGGAGACAACCCGGGTGAAGGGCAGATGAACAGAAACTGTGCGTGTGTATATGCCCGCAGTGGAATCCTACTCGGCTACAAGAGGGAACCATGCAGTTCAGTGAAGCAGGGGTGGGCCTCGGGGCTGTTCCGTTAGGGGCAGTCGGTCCCAGACAGAGGGACCAATACAGAAAGATCTCTGCGTGAGTGGACAGGAGGAGAGTAACAAACGGCCGACAGTCACGGCCCCCGAGAGCCTACGGAACTGCGGCTGTCACACACCGCTGGTAGAGGCCGTGGTGGGGGGTGAGCGCGGGAAGCGCTAATACTAACAGTGCTGCAGACCGCGGCTCCTAACGAAAAACTGCAAAATCGTATTTCACTAGGGAATTGTAGGAGTTCGTCTTAAATGTTCTTCAAATTTTTTTTTTTGTTGGCTTGTTTTTCTTTTCCTCATTGCTTGTCTGCTTTATTTGGGAGGTGGGGTGTTGTTTTGATTGCTTGCTTAGTAAAACTATTTATAGTTAAACAAAAAAAAGCTAGAGACAGAAAGAGAAAATTAACTTCAATTATAGAATTTCAGGTACCTAACAATACAAATTCACAAATATAAAACAGCACCTGGTGCTTGAAAGAATAATAAAGAACCAACAGGGGAAAGAACAAATTAAAAAGCAGTAATATAAAAGAGTATGGCTTTTAATTATGAAGTCACTTGATTTATGCATGTCTTTAAAATCATTGCATTTATAGAGTCTGTCACTATTTTCATTTGGGTTTGGGGGCCATGCCCGGCAGTGCTCAGGGAGCACTCCCGGCAATGCTCAGGGGACCATGTGGTGCCAGGGACCCACACACAGTGCAGACACACTAGTCCTCGGAGTTATCCCTCTGGCCCTGGACAGTTTTATTGTTAAATGTCAATATTTGAATTTTTGAGAGGATGAGAGGGAAGGAGAGAAAATAAGTTCAAACTTTTTAATATGTACCTTCAAGTGGGAGGGGGGAGAGGTTAAAAGGCATGTTCACAAACTGGTGATACGTCGATTCCTGCCCTTTAGATTGAACGCATGAAAGCGAAAGCTCAGGCCCTTTCCTAGGAACACCTTCGAGTACATTTCAAGAATCCTCAGGGAGTCTGGGAAAGTGCCACAGGTATAATCCAGGGAGCGAGAGGGGTGTGAAAAGAACCGAACTCCCTGGGAACTGAGTCAGGGCTCATGTCTCTGCACTTATCTTAGGGGCTGGTATGTAGTTCTGCACTTGCCTTGCAGCTGTGAGGACTTGGGTGTGACGCCCAGCATCAAAAACCAAAACAAGGTGGGGCTGGAGCAATAGCACAGCGGGTAAGGCGTTTGCCTTGCACGCGTCGAGCCCGGGTTCGATTCCCAGCATCCCACATGGTCCCCTGAGCACTGCCAGGAGTGATTCCTGAGTGCAGAGCCAGTTTTTGGGTCACACCCCTGAGCATCGCCGGGTGTGACCCAAAAAGAAAAAAAACAAAACAAAACAAGGAAAAAGACCCACTCTCTTTATGTCTAAACTTCTGTGCAGGCCGCGGCAACAAGAGAGGGGGCTGCGTGCATGCACTTCACGGCTATCAATTCCCGCTCCCACCACAAGGGGTCAGCCCCACAGCCCTCCAGCATCTCCCTGGCACACGGCTGGAACACAGGAAGTATCTGTGAGCTCCATAAAAGCCAGAACAGCTAAGAAGGAAAATGACAGACACGTCCCTGAAAGCGCCCGGGGACGGGGCGGTTCCCCTGGGACTGGCGAGAAGGGTTCAAATGAGCAAGGCTGGCCCGCTGAGTGTCAGACCAGGATTTCCCAAAATGAACAGTGCCCCCCTGGGGATGCTGAGCGGGGCAGCCGGCGCCTTGGACGCGAGTGCGGAGGCACTGTGTTTGCCTAGGAAAGCCGGTTCCCAGGCCGGACAGTGAGTCATCTCCTCTGAAAGGAGGGCAGCAGGCCAAATACATCTGGAGCCCTGTGGCTGAGACACAGGGTGATGGAGAAGAGGAGGTGGGTGCAAAAGGGCCGTGGCCGGAGTGGCCAGCGGGCTCGGGCAAGGGCCGCGAGCAGCTCCAAGCAGGAAACAGGACGGGCTGCATCCATCTACGCGGCTCCATCTCACTGACAGGAGCATTGGAAGAACCATCCAGCGGGGAGAGGGGCAATTCCAGGGCACCAAGAAAGCGGCCGGAGAGACACAAGGGGGCACGTACCATCGGCCGCGCATCAAATACTTGTGACTGGTGCTGCGGCGCAGGACCTCCTTGTGGAAGAGCTGGCAGGAGAGGAAGACCACCAGCGTGGAGACGGCTTCCACGGAAATGTCGTACGTGATGTCTCTGCAAGGAAAGAAGGCCATCGCTTTAGAAGATTCGGGCACTGCTCCCGGGGCCGCAGCGAGAGCACAGCGGGGAGGGCGCCTGCCTTGCACGTGGCAGACCCGGGTTCCATCCCTGGCATCCCGTAAGATCCCCCGAGCACTGGGCAGGAGTGATTCCTGAGTCAGGAGTAATCCCTCATCTTTGCTGGGTGTGGCCCCCCAAAATAAATAAAAGCACAAAAGGTGCTCACGATACTGCTAAGTACACTGAAAAACGCGAACATGGGGCTGGAGTGACAGCACAGCGGGTAGGGCATTTGCCGCGCATGCAGCCGACCCAGGTTCGATTCCCAGCATCCCATATGGTCCCCTGAGCACCGCCAGGAATAATTCCTGAGTTCATGAGCCAGGAGTAACCCCTGCACATCGCTGGGTGTGACCCAAAAAGTAAAACAAACAAACAAACAAACAAAAAATAACTACTCAACACATTTGAGCATTTTTTCCCAGCGTTCAATATAAAATGAAGTCAAAGAAAAGCCTGGAACCTTGCCCAACAATTAGCTCTTGTGCCTGAGTCTCCCTCTCTTCTGTCTCTGTCTCTCTCTATCTCTCCTCCCTCTCCCTTCCCGCACCCCTCAGGACGCAGGGGTGCTCAGGCACTGCTCCTCGTGTGGGGTGCTACTGGCAGAGCTGGGTCCCATCCATCCTCTCCCTGGGCGCCAGGATCGGCTCCGAGCCTCCTGCATGCAGGTCCCGCGCTGCAGCCCTCTCCCCGGCCCCACGCACCCTAACCTGGGGAAGGCCACGTGTCCCCAGAGATCAGCACCTGCTGGCTGTGCGCAGGGCTTACTCCCGACTCTGCACTCAGGGAAACTCCTGGGGGGCCCACAGGGACCACTCAGATGCGGTGCCGGGGAGCGAGCCGGGTCTGGACACACAGGCAAATGCCCGACCACTGTACTACTGCTCTGGCGCAGGTCAGCACCGTTCCGAAACAAATTTTAAATCAAATAATACAGTCTCGGCTGAACAAGGAGCTCGAAAAGAAATCAAGGGATCAGAAATCCTGGGAAACTGCAGACTATTTGGACACGCTTATCACGGGGAACACGAATAGCACGTCAGACCAGGAATGCAGAAACCTGGAAACAAAGCAGAAACTTAATTAAAAAAAAAAATAAAAAGAATAAGGAGCTCGGGAGAAATTTCAAAGGCCCAGATTCAGTCTCGTACCACACGGACCTTGGAGCACTGCCAGGAGTCACCCCCGCAAACCCAGCCGGGAGAAGCCCAAGCGCTGCCAGGAGTGGCCCAGAAAACAAACAAAAGGAATTAAAAAAAAATAAAATCACCAAAAATTCTATTAAAAAAATAAAAAGAGCAGAACTCCAAAAGGATGTAAAAATATTTTTATAAAACTAAAATATCCACGATAGGTCCAAAGAAAAGCACTTAAGACCCACTTAAAAGAAGGCTCCTTAAGTTAAAGATGACTTAACTCCGCTAGAACTGGGAGAATATGAATCCTACCACACACTCCCAGGAATTACTGCTGACAGGAGCTATCTCCGAAAGACGGAAAGACTCCTGGACGGAGCACTGACACTGCAGCCCACAGACACGGCCGAGGTCCGAGCACCACTGGATAGGACCAAAAAGAAAAAATAAAGCAGGGTGCCGAAAATAGCACGGGGCTGAAGGGTGACTGGGCGCGGCGACCCAAGTTCAATGCCGAGTAACAGACGTCGCCAGCACAGAGCAGGGATCAGTCCCGAGCACCACCAGGTATGTTCAAAACCACAAAACAAAATAAAACCAAAAAAGCACTATGAAACGATTTATGTCCTGAAAAACCTATGCATTATAACTATTAAGCAGATTGAGTAGGGGTTTTTATATTTGATCTTTTTTACTGAAGATCTTTTTTACATGGAGCTTCGTACCATGTTGTAACTCGTGAATGACGTCTGGGACCCAAAACGACCCTGCAGCACCACAGTCACGTATTCCTAGACCCTCGGCTGCTGCTGGCTGGGCTTTCCCAGGGCTGGACAGGATAATTAATGCCGCAAAGGAAGGCGGCGAGAGCCAGTCCAGACGGGTCACAAGCCCCAATACATCTGCTGCTCTGTTCAGTTACTGCATCAACAACAAGGAATCAAGCGGAGTGGTTTCCAATTGAGTATCTTTTCCTATGTCCCAGATCCAAAAATAAAAAAAAAAAAAACGCTGTAGGGGTCAGAAATTCAAGAATTTCTAGTGCATGGATTAGGGGTTCATGACTTATATCAGCTGACCTCAAGCGACCCCCCAGCACCACCTCAACCCCAGCATCACCAAGTGCAGTTCTGGAGGCTGGAGAGGCCCCAGTACTGCGAGGGCGGCCTGGGCCATCCGCCCAACTGGCCGAGAAGCACCAGGAGCGGCACCAGGCCGACTAAGCACCTCTTGGGAACATGATGATCTATCACCTCACATCAGAGACTGGCACATACCAAAAAATAAATAAATAAACAATAAGACCACCACAGTAACAACATTACCAGGGTAGGTTTGGGCGCCACGGGAAAAGGGGCAGATTCTGCGGGGGGAATGTCGACAAGCCCAGCCCTTCTGGAAAACAACATGGACGTTTCTGGAGAGTCAGTCCTGTAGGTAAGGCTCCTGCCTTGCTCCCAGCTGACCCAGGTTCCCTGGAATCCATTTGGTCCTCCAAGCCTACCAGGAGTGATTCTTAAGTGCAGAGCCAGGAGTAACCCCAGAGCATCACCGAGTGTGGCCCCAAAACAGAATACACACACACACACACACACACACACAACACAACCCCCCTAGGAGGATCTGAGCTTCCACTTAACGCAGCCAATCCACTTCTTGGACAAACCCTAAAGCAAAATGGAGGAAAGACTTTGCACCCCATGCTCTTTTGTATCACTATCCACAAACTCTGGAATACTACTCGGCCATAAGAAAAGATAAAGGCATGAAATTTCCTGCTGCATGAGGTGCCTATCGAGTCTCATGCTGAGTGAAGTCAGCGGGAGGCAGACCAACACAGAACTCTCTCATATACAGACTGTAGAGACACGATGGTGGAACAATGAATACCCAAAGACAAAGGAAACAAAGATCCTGAGAACTAGTATGTAAGAAACTGAACGTCTCCTACGGAATGAAGGGGCTGGGGGCTAGACAGGGAGGGGGCAGTGACCATGGCAGTGGGAAGCATTCAACTGGGAGGAGGGGGCGCTGAAAGCTGGTGATGCGTCATGTATGACGTATCCGCAACAATGCTGTAAGCCACAAGGCAGAAACATTAAAAAAAAAAGCACCTGAGCACCTCTTGTGGAAGCCAAGTGGTAGGCGGAAGGGACACGGGGCCGGGGGAAGGCAGTGGTGGAGGGATGGCTCTGAAACACCGTTCGCCGGAAACCCAATCATGAATAACTTGTAATTTAACCGTGGCTAAATTTTAAATTGTTAAATTGTTAAAATTTTTTTTAAATTGTTAAAAAAATTTAAAACTCTATTAAGACACACTGGATCCAAGCAGTGACGCAGGGGAAAGCTTACAGCGCATTAAAGAACAATAATTCAACATATCAAGCTTAGAAATCCATTCCCCAAATCTTTAACTGGAACAAAACGATTCCTCCCCTGTGTTTCCAGCGACTTGTATATTAAAATTCCATCAATGGAATGTCAGTGGGATACCGATCTGAATATCCCATTGTATTTCACTTTAGACATCATTCAATATATCTCCGTATAGAGCTGGTTATTACTATGTCTCCACAGTATTCTGCTCTGCCTTGGGAGCACATTGATCTACAAATGGAAGGGCCCTGCCTTAATGGACCCTTATCAGAGAGAACTCGCTATTTACTCCAAAGGAGCCATAACGAATAAACACAGGGAACAGCGAGAGGGCTTCTAGGAGACTGACCGTAACCAGGGAATCGCACGGAAGTTTGTGTACAAGGGTGGCACTGAGACTTACAGGGTGGCCAGGGCATTTGCCTTACATGCAGCTAACCCGCGCTCCATCTCTGACATCCCACATTGTCCCCATATGGTCACCAGGAGTGATTCCTGAGCACAGAGCTAGCAGTAAGCCCTGAGCATTGGTGGATGTGGCCCAAGAACACGACCTCCCCTCCCACAATAACAACAACAACAAAATTCAGAGCAAGGGCAGGAGACTGCATCTGGGAGGAGACCCACGGCCCTGCTCCTCTTTGCCTTCTCTGCGGGCAGCCCCCACATCAGCATCCAGCATGAGCCGCCACGCAGCAACGGTCACTGGTCACCTGGCTAAGCTCCAGAGGCTTCTAACCCCGTCTGTGAGAATGAAGGGCCTGTCCAACAGCCCCTCGCTGCAGCCACAGATGAGGCGTGGTCCTCCCACGAGCTCCTTGACCACCCTGACCACCTGAGACCAAGCTAGGGGGGCTGACTCCAAAACCGAGGTGTCTGGTGTCTGAGACAGCTTGGTGGAGCGTCTGCCACTATGTGACTACCGTGAAATACGTGGCCGATCATTTCAAACAGTCAGCGCTGTGGGCTGCCGCCAGGGACAGGCCAGCGCAGGAGTCCACCTGGGGTCAGTCACTGAGTAACAGGTAGGTCCAACGTGGTAGACGGACACACAAAGCAGTTTTCACAGCAACAGACTAGATGTTCATTTGGCAGCACAGGAAACTCTCAACAGTTCTGAGAGGGAAAGGCGAAAAACAGGTTGAGCTTTGCAACACAACACTTATTATTGTGCATAAAAAAAATACATGTAGGGGCTGGAGTGATAGCACAGCGGGTAGGGCGTTTGCCTTGCACGCGGCTGACCCCGGTTCTAATCCCAGCATCCCATATGGTCCCCTGAGCACTGCCAGGGGTAATTCCTGGGTGAAGAGCCAGGAGTAACCCCTGTGCATCGCCAGGTGTGACCCAAAAACCAAAAAAAAAAAAAAAAAAAAAAAAAACATGTAAACCCTTTTCATGAAGCTGGTGCTAAAAGCCAAAAAGGAAGCCCCTGCCCCTCCCAAAGCTGAAGCCAACGCCAGAGCTTTGAAGGCCACGAAAACACTGCTGAAAGGCATGAACAGCCACAAAAAGAGAAAGATCTGCACATCACCTACCTTCTGAGACCCAAAACACCATGGCTCAGAAGCAGCCCGGATACCTCAGAAGAGTGCTCCCCGAGAAACAAGCCCCCTCTGATGGCTGAGTCCGCCATAAAGAGGAGAGAAGAGAACAACACACTCTTGTCCACTGTGGAGGTCAAGGTCAACATGCACCAGAGTAAGTAGGCCAGGAAGAAGGTCTGAGACATGGGCGTGGCCAAGCCAACACCCTGACTGGTCTGACGGAGAGAAAAAGGCTCCGGACTATAACGCCTGTGAGGTTGCCAACAAAACCGGGATCATTCAAACAGTCCCGCTGGCTAATCCTAAATACAATTTATTTTTCACCATAAAAAAAAAAAAAAAAGTACACTAAATCTCCAGGGGAGATGCAAGCTAAGAAGCTGAAACTCAGGGACACACCAATCCCCCCCTCCGCCTTGGGAAGGGGGCAGGCCAAGTCCCCGCCCTGCGGAAGCCCAGGCAGCCGCACCCACCCCCCACTGCTGCTCCACCCCAGGGGCCTAACCGCACAGCTTCACTAAGGAATCTCTGCAAACGCATCGCAGGTCTACAGAGCCTTAGGTTTCTGGAGCAGGTGGCCACATACACAGTCACAGGACGCCTCCACGTTCCTCCATGCTGAAATTGCAGCAGAAGCACGCCACATCAGCTAGTGAGGAACCACAGAAGCCAACTCAACTCCACAAACAAAAGCAAGTCACACAGAAGGCTCAATCGTGACCAACAGCTTAGTGACTCCCCAGACAGACGCAACAGACCCACGTGGTGAGAGAGAACAATCTTCACAAATTTTCTTTCACAGAAGCATTTTTGATAATGTCTTTGGCCATTTGGTTGCAACAAGCAATATGAAGCAAATTATTCCGTGCCTGCTATGGGGCAGGTTTGGGGGTGGGTGGGAAAATGGGGAGGGACAATGGTGGAGGGACGGTCACTCAGATGGTGGGATGGCGGCTGGAACATCAAAGCCCGTAACAACAGTATTATGAAGGACTTTAAAAACCATGGTGCTCAAATAAACACAAAAAAATCACATGTCCACTGCTGAGGCCCCAGCACCACCAGATGTGGCCCTGGAGGTCCCCAGCACTGCTGGGCTGGCCTGGGTGTCCCCAACACCAAAAGGGCTGAGAATCACGACTCCTTGCACGCAGCCGACCTGGGTTCAATCCCCAGCTCCCCATATGATCCCCAATGCACTGCCAGGAGTGATTCCTGAGTGCAGAGCTGGGAATAACCCCGAGCATTGCCAGGTGTAGCCCAAGAACTGTGAAAGAAAGAATGTAAGGCAGGGAGGGAGGGAGGGAGGGAGGGAGGGAGGGAGGGAGGGAGGGAGGGAGGGAGGGAGGGAGAGACAGAGGGGCTGGAAATATGGTTCAGATGGAGTGGAAATATGCCGGAATGTCTGAGTGCCAAGTTTAAGCCAGCACCACAAAGCCCCCCACCTGCGGACCAGCAGACACAGCTCTGGGCCAGCAAGCAGCACCACAGAGCTGTGCCCAGGGACTGGCCACTCTTGAAGCGGGGTGGATAGGATATGAAGGTCATTATTTTCCTCTACGTTTCAGTGCTTAAAATATTCCCGAAGTTTACAAATATAACGTTAACATTTAACCACGTATGTTTTGTTGTTGCTGCTGCTGCTGCTGTTATTGTTTGGGGGTTTTAACTCTGAAGGGCCTGGGGGGGCTACAGCCGCTGGTGCTCAGGGCTGACTCCCGGCTCTACACTCAGGGATCGCGCCTGGTGGTGCTCGGGGGGCCACAGTGGGCACCAGGACTGACCCTGGGTCGGCCAAGTGCAGGCGAGCGCCCTCCTCCCCGTGCTCCAGCCCCAGCCTTGTTTTCTGACACTTCGGAAGTGGCTGCAGATCAGCGTTTGACAAAAATGACTTTTCAGTTCCCCAACTCCTACCTTATTTCCTGGCAAATGGTAGGGACTTGACAGTAACTGGAATAAAGACGCCCCCCCCCCCCCCGCGCCACTAAAATTCTGTCTTTAACAAGTCTAAATTGCTGAAGTTGCTACGGGAAGAAGTTAGGTCTGCCTCCCAAGTTTTCATACTTGGGAATTTTGTTAACACTAACAAAATCACTGCACATACAGTGAGTGGCGTAAGATAGCACAAGTTTATCATCACAGAGTTCTGTGGCTGCCACACACATCTCCAGGGTTAAAAATCAAGGTGTCAGGAGCACTCTGTTCTTGGAGACAGGGAAGAAGCCATTTCCTGCCCCCTGGGGCTGTCAGCAGGAGTGAGCTCCGTGGCTGGCCGCCCTGTCCCCATCTCCTTGTAGGCTGTTAGCTGGGAGCAATTCCTGGTTTCCAGGTGACGCCTCAGTCTTTGGCTCCACGTTTCTCCACCTTAACAGTCAGCAATGGCCAAATGACACTGACTCATGTCACAACCGCCTGCCCAATTCTTCTGACCTGTTCTCCCTTAAGCATTCACCGGGCCAGAGAGGGAGCACAGGGGTGAAGGCATTTGCCTGCATGCAGCCAGCCCTGGTCTGATCCCCAGTGAGTCCCCGAGCACCGCCAGGGGTCACTGCTGAGCACGGAGCCAGAAGTCCCTGAGCACGGCCACATGTGGCCCCCAAACAAAACAAACCAGGAAAGGTCTCCTGCAGTGAGACTGAGCCCACTAGGATAAGCAGGACGATCTCTCCACCGAAAGGTTCTAACTTCAATAATCTTCAGAAATCTACGAAATTCTTTAAGGTATAAGATCAGACAGCCGCAGGATTCAGTGGTTCCTGTGCAAACATGGGGGCGGGGGGGCGGGAGGCCATTGTTCTGGTTATCACTTATCACCAGCGCCTTTCGGATTAGATTTCAGTGCTGAGCTAAATAAGAACCAAAGGTCTCTCTGCCAGCAGGAACACATCACTTAATCTACCAAGACTTGTCGGATGGAGGAGGCTGTGCGTGATCTCACACTCAAATAAGCAGATTAACACAGGCTCCAACCAATGGCCCAGTAAGAAATGACAATTTCATCCCACAGGAAGCACAACTGCACATGATGGCAAACGTGTATTCCGTGGAGAAGTACCAAGGACAGAGCCCCTGCTTTTGTTGTCCCCACGGAGACACGGACCAGTCTCTGATATCCTCTTGGGAGAAAGTGCTGAGCGCAGGAGGCACTGAAAGGCCAGAACAGCCAACAGTCACGGGGTGGCATGAACATCTCGGGTGGAGGAAGGTGCCTACTCGCCCCTACACCCCTCTGCCTCTGACCAAGCAGCCTCCCTCATCCGTCTCCCACCCTGTCTGCCCCCGCCCTGCAGGTCCAGTGAGGACCCCAGCAAACACCAAATGCCCGCACTGCAGGCCTTAGAACCTTCTGTCAAATAGCAGCAGGACTCGCCGTGGACTTCTGGAAGGCTACAGTGAAAACGTCCATCTCACCAGGAAACCGGATTCTTGGCTGACATGCCACGTGACCTCCCGCCCGGCCCCTACTGCCATTACCACACTTTGACATTCTTCTTTTATTTTTTACCTTTTTTGTCTTAGTTTTGGGGTGACACCCGGTGATGCTCAGGGGCTACTCCTGGCTCTGTGCTCAGGAATTACTCCTGCTCGAGGAAGTGCTCAGGGGACCATGTGAGATGCTGAAGATCGAACCTGGATTGGCCGCATGCAAGGCCAACGCCCTACCTGCTGTGCTATGTCTTCAGCCCCTGGCATTCTTACTTTATTGTCTGTAGCCCACTCTATCCACAACACGGGCCTGTGCCGCACTCAGCAGCAACACAAACGGAAGTGCTCACAACAGCTCTCCACTCGCCGAGCCACCTCCTCAACGACATTCACAAGCCTGGTGAGGAATTTACCTTCTTTGGGCCTTCCCCAAATCAAGAAAGCCCCACCCACTGTGTACAAATCTCACACGCGGCGGAGGGGGGAACTCCCAGCCAGCCCCCTACACACACCATTTCATGACTCAACTCTCTGCGAGGCCACTATACTGGAGCAACGGCAGAAATAATCACTTGACTTGCCCTCATTTAATCCACTTTCTCTCATAAACAGCGCTGATGAGGGCTAGTGTTTTTACGAGGTCAGTTTCAAAATCAATAAAACTCAGAAAACCCATGGGTGGAGGGAGGGAGGAACATAAAGAGGGGGGAACCTCTGAAACAGTCATTCAAAATCTCTGCTCTAAAGACACATCAGCCACTGCCTCCTGGGGACCAGCTTCCTCTCTCCTCTCCCGGGCCTGAGGGACGGTCCTTGCTCCCCGCCACCTCCCCGCCCCAGCCTGCCCCCCACGCCATGGGGCTGACTCCCGGCCATCTGTTTGAGTTCAGACTCACTCTAGCCCCCTGGGAAAGTCTTCCTTCACTCACAGAGCAGGCGAACAGTAATCCTTTACTCCGACCACACTCTCATAATCCTTTCTGTAATGGGAAATTACAAATTGCAACCAATATTGGGAAAAGAAATGAAAAAGGGACCCGTAATAGTACGAATGGTCGGGTTCTTGCCTTGCCTTGCACACGGCTGACCCGGGTTCGATCCCCGGCATGCTTTATGGTCCCCCGAGCACCAGCAAGAGTGATTCCTGAGTGCTGAACCAGGAGTAACCTCTGAGTATCGCTGGATGTGGCCAAAAAACAAAAATAAAATATTTATTTTAATTTAAATAAATTATATTTTTTTAAAAAACATCAGGAAACACAGCTTATAGACAACGAAAGCCACACAGCATTTACAGACATCAGGGACGGGTGGCAGAGCACCTTGTGCACGTTAAAGCCTTGGGCTGATCCCAGCACCTCAACGGGGAGAGAGAGGGAAGTGGGAGAGAGAGAGAGAGAGAGAGAGAGAGAGAGAGAGAGAGAGAGAGAGAGAGAGAGAGAGATTGCGTGCATGTGTGTTTTCCATTTCCCACAGAAACGGACAGAAAATTAATTCACAAAACCTCCTAATACAGTCATACAGTCTCATCTGAAAGTCTCATCCCAGAAGCATCCGGGAACTACCGGCGACAGCAGAGTTTCAAGGCTCGAGGACAAGGTGAGGTCTGTGCTGCTCGGTCCCTAAGAGGCCACTGGAATGGGGCCGAGCTTCCCGGCAGCTGCCCCTGCAGGGACCAGAGCTGGTCATGCCCCCACACAGGGCGGAGAGCCCAGAAGTAAGAGGGAGCGAAAGTCAGCTCTCAACTCGGAGACTCGGCGAGAGTTCGAGAGCTCGGCGTTAAGTAGCCAGAGTGGCCAGAAAATTTTAGTGGCCAGCAGCTGAAAGCTGAGAGTTTTGCTCCGGGGAAACCAAGGCAGCAAGGAGAAACCAAAGAAACTTGCCTCCAGAGAGGCGAGGGCTGGAGGGAGCAGGAGGGGGCACCCAGAGAGGTGAGGGCTGGAGGGAGCAGGAGGGGGCACCCAGAGAGGCGAGGGCTGGAGGGAGCAGGAGGGGGCACCCAGAGAGGCGAGGGCTGGAGGGAGGGGGCACCCAGAGAGGCGAGGGCTGGAGAGGGGGGGCACCCAGAGGGTCAAGGGCTGGAGGGAGCGGGAGGGGCACCCAGAGGCGAGGGTTGGAGGGAGGGGGCACCCAGAGAGGCGAGGGCTGGAGGGAGGGGGGAGGGGGGGAACGCCCACCCCGTCACAGCTGGGGAGTCTCTCTCCAGGGAGTGCAGCGCCAGCCTCTTGCCTGCACAGACGACGCCCTTTTGCCAACGGAACATCTCCTGGGCACTGGGTGCCGAGTTGTTTATTGCGTGTGGGTCTGGTAGGGATTTTATTTATAAATGGATGTTGAATTTAATCAAATGACTTTTCTTCTTTACTGGGACGATCACATGGCTTCCCAGTGTACTCTGTCAACATGACATATAAATTTTATATTTTTATATATATATTCTATACACAGAACTTTTTTAAGGGGCCCACCCACTTCCGAGAGCGCTCTTCCTGGCACAGTTCAGCAATGAGGTCTGTGGTGAAAGGAGAAAAGGGGACGCAGACACACCCAGTGGTGACTGGGGGAAGCCGTTCAGCACCAGGGATCGTGTTCGAGGCCTCCCGCACGCTAAGCATGTGCCACTGGAGCCACATCCCCCGTGACACCGATGCCAAGTGCTCACGATACTGTGTTTCTAAGAATCTGAATAAGCCCCACTTCCCTGTGACTTAGGGCTCTTTCTCAGACAGTGCTGGATGGAACTTGCTCATTTAAAACAGTTTCCTCTATACTCATAGGGGATTATCTAATTTTTTTTCTTCTGTAGTGGTACTGCAAGGTTTTAGTATCAGAACTATGCTGGCTTCCAAAACCAAGTCATGCCATCTACTTCTGAAACAACTGAACTGTCTGCTCTATGCTACAGTCCTGAGTAGAGGCAGGAGAGACAGAACAGTAGGACAGTTTGTACCTTGTGAATGAATCGACACGCGGTGCTAATATGCAAAGTAATATGCAAAATATGCAATCCCAGGAAATGAGATTTTGAGTAACCACTGATTTTATTATTTTGTTTTTTGTTTTGAGCCACATCTGCCAGTACTTGAGGGTTACTCCTGGCTCTGCACTGGGAGTTGCTGCTGGCGGCGCTAGGAGGATCGTACAGGGTGCTGGGGATGGAACCTGGGGCGGCCACATCAAGGCCAGCACCCTACCCACCTTCTTGCCCTGCTCTTATTTTTCAGAGGAAAAACCTCTTGGGGCTCTACCCAGAACTGTCCGAGGGAGGGCGAGGCTGTGGTGGGGAAAGGAGAGATGGTCTGTGATCCTATCGCACTTCACGTTCTTGACTCCTCTCCCTCGCCTCGCTGTGAGCAATGAAAGGAAAGAGCCACTGAAATGAGTGTCTTAGCCCTCCCAGGTGGGGGAGCTGCTAAAGGACAGCAAGGAGTCGCCGTGGGCAGCAGCGGTGAGCCCAGGGTGGAGGCAGGGCCCCAGGAGTGTCTTTCTGCTGCCCCACCACCGTGGAAGCAGCCCAGGGGCTTCCTGGGCCTGGTCCCGAAGAGCTGCATCGTGGAGGTTCGGTTGCGGAGGATGGATTTTGGAAGGACACGGTCAGACCATGGCAATGAATTAGCCACACTTGCACTAGTTAGTGTTCTCCAGGAAAAACAGAACTCAAAAGAAAGAGAAGTTCAGAACAGGAAACTAGCTCGTTCAATTATGGAGACTGGGAAGTTCCATGATGTCTCTTGTGTGAATCAGAAGTCCAGGAAAGGCAGTGGACAGTTTTTCCAGCTGAGACTTAAGGGTCTGAGAATCGAAAAAAGTCCTGCTCTAGGCTTGCAGGCACAAGAATGAAGACTTGCAAGCTCCAATGAAGACGGCAGAAGATGCGTGTAAAGCATACCCGCCCTCCCACCACCATTCCACTCTACCCGGCCGCGAGGGGTCAGATACCCCCCAAGCACGGAGTGATCTTCTTAGACTGGAGGGTCCAGTGCTCATCTCCTCCCCAAACACCCTCCCTGACACACCCGGAGACGGTGGCATACAGCCCTGCCTCCGGGCAAATCTCAACCCAGTCACGCTGACACACAAAAATTGACCATTACCTTTGCCAGTCAACAATGTAGTTCGCTTTTCCAATACGGGCAGTGGACACAGAGTCACAGATTGTGTCTCATGAAAAGACTCAAGCATCAGAAGCATGTATGCACTATTTGAAAGGCTTTACGCCGAGAAACTCTGCTAAGAAGCATTCTAACACTCACAGACGCCTCATCTGTAACAGCCAGTCCAGGCAAATACACACCTCAGTACCACAAGTTTTACTCAATACAAAATGTAGAAACAGGCCATTTGCTCTTCTAGATTATTTCCAAAATGGACAACTGCAATTTTAACAGAGAAAAAAAAAAAACCCTTGTAACACGGCCAGAGTCTTGCCCGCTGCCCCCGCCCGTGAGGAGGGCGGAGCGGGCCCTGCGGCAAGGCCTGAGCGCCGAGCGCAGGGACGGCAGCACCTGCCCAGGAAGTCAAACACAAGGAAGAGAAACGTGGAAGAGAGACGTGAACCTTCCACGGCCGCCCTGCCCTGCCGACTCACAGCTACACGGCCACGGAGATGCAAGCCGAGTGGGCAACCTTCACGGACACACGGCCTCTGCCCCCTGAAAGCTCTGGGGTACCCTCATGGGGTGGACGGGCTGTGTACCCTCCTGCTGAAGTCTGGGCGGCCACACCCACACCCACACCCCACCACCACGCCAAGACTCAACTCCTCCATTTCACTAAGACTCCCTGCAGGGCCTGTGAGAAACGTCAGGGATCCCGGTGCCCAGGCTGAGATCTCTCTGGGGCCCTCTCCGGCCACGCAGCCACTCCCACCCCCCACAGCTGCTGCCCTGTCAACCCCCGGGCCCAGAGCACAGACCTTGAAGTTCCTGGTGCCAGCACGACCCGTCCTGATTCCTCACTACAGACATCCCAGTCGGAGCACCCCAAGTCAGATGGGAAAGTAAGGCAAAAGCCAGCTCAACTCAACGAACAAGAGGAGTAACACAAACGCCTCAACTGGCAGCTTCACAGATCCAAAGACAAGGACTTAGCAACCCCACGGCCAGAAGGAACAATTTTCAAATAAAAAATTTTGATTTTTTTAAAACACTGATTTTAATATTGGAGCTTCGTTTAGAGTTGAAATCAATTTCAACTCTAAAACTATATTAACAGTTGTGGCTTTTATCAAAAGTTTTGGGGCTTTTATTTTGTTTTTTGTTTTTGTTTTTTTTCCTTTTGGGGTCACACCCTGTGTTGCTCAGGGGGTTACTCCTGGCTCTGCACTCAGGAATTACTCCTGGAGGTGCTTGGAAGGGATGCCAAGGATTGAACCTGGATCAGCCGCATGCAAGGCGAACGCCCTACCCGATGTACTATCGCTCTGGCCCCATTTTTGTCAAAAGTTTGGAAGCCAGCAAGTAAGGAATGTAACAGAATTAGAGGAGACTTACTTCAGTGAATCCAATACTAAGGAAGTGAAGGCAAATACAGTTTAGGAGGTTGTTTAACCTGGCAATTAATTAAATACAATGGTTACTTTTCAAAGCAGCCTCTTGTATATACAAAAGATTGTTACAGGAGGTGGGGTGGGCGAAAGATGGTTACCACATCTGTGCAAAGCGCTGTGGAGAAATGATTCCTAGCAGTGCGGAGATTCAGGCCAAGCTCAGGAATGAACTGTCATGGGGACAATTAACTGAGAATAGCAGGAGATGGTGTCCTTTTAGCACAGTCAGAAACAGAAACGGCAATCTTGCACCCTGGACGTTTTAGGAAGTAGCAACCAGGTGATTCAGTACCTTTTTCATAAGAGATTTTGTGGCTTTTTGAAGAAAATGTGACCACCACGAACTATCACAGGAACTGAGGATCTTGTCTCCGCACCGAACACACTAGATCTGACTCGATACTGTGGCTTTAAGAACCTTGCACGCAGTATCTTCATCTCTTTTCACTTGTTTCATTCTCAAATGAAACTAGTTTTAGACTTTTTGTGGCATAACATAAGGTCATTTTTATGAATGGATGGTGACCATAAAGAAGAGGTTTATACTCTTTATTTTCAGGGTCTGCATTATATGCCATCTTATATATTAATTCTATTAGATGATTTCTGTATTATTTTTGTTCATTATATCATGGACGGTGGTGAATAAAAGGTTCATACAATACAAAAAAAAATCTTACAACAAAAAGATGAGTTGGGAGCACAGGCAGTGGTGGTCAGGGATCTGTCCTGGCAGAGCTCCGGGGACCTCAGCTGGTGCCAGGGATGGAAGCTGGGTCGGCGGCGTGCAAGGCCAGCCTGACCCTCGGGATCTCTGGGCGCAAAGATCAACAATTTTGGAGAGGAAGACTCATGCAGAAGTGAGTGCCTGAGTGGAGACGTGAAGGAAAGAGGGAGCGAGGACAGGGTCTCCCCTGGGAGAAGGACACGGCAGCCACTCATGCAAAATCGCAAAGGAAGACAATTTCCCCACAGAGGCGGGGGAAGGCTGGGAAGAAAGGGGGGAGGGATTACTGGGGACAGTGGTGGTGGAGAACGTACACTGGTGGAAGGATGGATCTTCAATCATTGTATGACTGAAACTCAAAGATGAAAGCTTTTGTAACTGTATCTCATGGTGATTCAATAAAAGATAATAAAAATTAAAAATAGATCAATAAAATTGAAAATAAATAAATGAATACCTTCTGAACCACACAAAAAATTAAATATCGCAAAGGTGGGAACAGGCTGGCATGTTTAAGGAGGAGCGACATTATAGCCGGGCAAGAATGAAATATATGCAGAGGGCCCAGAAAGATAGTGCAGGCGGTAAGGCACATGACTTGCACACAGCCAACCCGGGTTCAATCTCTAGAATCACATACAATCATTTGAGCATCACAGGAGTCATCCCTGAGCCCAGGGCTAGGGCTAAGGCTGAACACAGCCAGATATGGCCCCCAAACCAAACAAACAAAAGAACGAAACAGAGATTTTGAGAGATAAAGTCAGAAATGAACAAGGAGCCACTTGATTGACCCAGAAAGTCTAATAGCTGTATGGGCCGATAAACTCACCTTCTTTGATAATCGTTTCAAAAAATTATCACAGCAAAAACAAAAACATGTGATCAGCAAGCAAGTAGAGAGCAAAGTTAGAAAAAGAAACCATTTTAAATCCTTATCACTAAGGGCTACTCTTTCTCATATAAAGTGGGCTCGAAAGACAGGTGCAGATTGGTGTTAGAACACCATATGTCTGAGACCCTCTGCTCATAAAGACTATGATCCAAGAGGTCTTCTAACCCATTTTGGCACCCAGAGCGGCTTCCTACAGACATGCATCGAGACTGTGAGCTGTACTATGACTATGTGCCGCCCGGGGAGGGATTTTCCCTTTCTACCCTGTTTTTCTGTGCAGAAAATGGCGGCGGCGGCATCATCCACGTGGCGAGAGCCACCCCCTAAGACTTCCACCAGAGGTACAAACTTTGCAATGCTGTGGCTCATAGGTGATCATGGGATGGGGGTGGTACCAGCACGCCCTCGGCCCAGATAAGATCCGGAGCTGCTGCTCATGAAACAGACCCTCTACTCATAAAGACTATGATCCAAGAGGTCTTCTAACCCATTTTGGCACCCAGAGCGGCTTCTTACAGAAATGCATCTAGACTGTGAACTGAACTAAAACATCAGAAATCCAAAACCGCATGGCCACGAGCTCATAGAATCTTCATTCTCAGCAATGAAAAGAAATTATCAAATGATGCCTTTTCAGCAGGCCTGATTGTTGGGGGAAAATTCCAAACAATAATAGTGAGTTCTCTATTGAAATATTGAATGTATTCAAAGTATAGAGAATAAAATGAAGATCATTAGCTACTTCGGTGGGGGCTGGGTGGGAGGGGGGTATATTGGGGTTCTTGGTGGTGGAACATGTGCACTGGTGAAGGGATGAGGGTTCAATCATTATATGACTGAGACTTTTTTTTTCTTTTCTCATGGTGATTCAATATAATAAAATAAAATAAAATAAAATTATTATTAAAAATAAGAACACCGTATGTCTGAAACTCAATCATAAATATAAAATTTTATAGCATCTACAACAGAATGCAGAGGCTACTTTTTTTAAAAGAATGGGCACGCATTCCTTTCATTTTTATTGGAGCAAGTGATGTTAATAGATTTTATATATGCCTGCAAGGGGGCAGGCCAGGGGTGGGAGGGAACCTCGAGTTATTATGGTGGGAGTGTGGTGGAACACTGTATGCCTGAAACAACTCTATAAATCACAGTGCCTACATGAAACTTTAAAACAAACAAGAAAAGAATGTGCCTGAACATGAAGAGACTCGGTTTCTCATACAAGGCTGGAAAATGATGAAGCGACGGAGAAAAAGCAAGGCAACCAGCGGAAGGTCGACCACAGAATCCCGGCCACGTGGTCCAGCCGCTGCACTGTGAGTTGTTGAAGTAGCTGAAGTATCTGAATACTCACCCAGGAGAAAAGAAAACCCACGTCCACACAGAGTTCTCCACATGATGACCAGAGCAGCCACATCCGTCACAGCCAGAGCGGAGACCCCGGCCACACGCCCACCGACCACGAGCAGACCGACAGGATGAGCCATGAAGATGCCTTTCCACACCAGTGGGGGCCCCGGCATGGGCATGCAACCCCTGGAGGCTCCTGCGACACATCAGGAGAAGCCACAGGCCGCTGGCTGCGGAGAAGTCGGAGCTTCCCCACCATGATGAAGCTCTGGGGTCTGAGGACGGGGATGTAAAAGGCGGGGATGCAAAGAGTTCCACAACTTTGGCAGAGGTATGAAAAACGAAGGAAGTACGGACTTTGAAAGGGTGCACTGGGGGCTAAGTTTAAACAACAGCTCAACTAGGTTGTTTGTTTTTTAATAAAACAAAAATGGGAAAGTGTTCTAAAAGCTTGTGTACAAAAACTACCTGGATAGATTGTTAGCTAAAAAAAGAGAGAGAGAGCGGCCAGAGCGATGGTACCTTGCCTTGCTCAATCCTCATATCCTCCTCATATCCCATGTGGTCCCCAGAGCACTGGTAAGAGTCATTCCTGAGTGCAGAGCCAGGAGTAATCCCTGTGTGCCCCCCCCCCCCCCGCCCAACACACACAGTGGAAAGGGAGGCTGGAGGGATAATACACACGTAAGGTGCTTGCCTTGTACTTGGCCAACTGGGTTCAATTCTCAATATACCACGTCCCACCAGGAGTGAGTGTAGAGCTAGGAATAAACCAAGCCCTGACTGAGCACTGCCAAGTGTGGTCATAAATACACCCCCCCTCCAAAAAAAAGGAGAGGAGGAAAGTCCAAAACATTATGCATCATTTTCTACCTAAAGTGTGAAAATGGGGGGAAATAAGAATGAATATTTAGGAGAGACACTATATCAGACAAGATGCTTGCCTTGCACGTGACCAACCTGGGCTTAATCCCCGGTATCCCATATGGTTGGTCCCCAAGCACCGCCAGAAGGAATTCCTGAGCGCAGAGACAGGAGCATCACCAAATGTGGCCCCAAAACCAGATAACTTAATAAAAATAAAAATAATCTTCATAATGACATGAACATGTTTAGATACAGAGAGACCAAGAACAGAGGGGTCCTAAGGCTACACAGAAGAAGAAACAGCAGCAGAAGCTCCCAGGAGGGAGAAGACGGGTCATGGGTCATTCTGTGTGCCTGGCGTTTTTATCAGTGTTAGCCTCTGTGTGAAAAGTAGCCAAAATGAAAATTAGAGAAGTGCCAAGAGTGTTCAAACTGTACTTTGACTGTTTAAGCTGACAAACTGAAATAAGGGCAAACAGAAATATCCGATGGCACAGTGGGTATCCAGGGGTCACCGACTCAACGTCAGAAAACCCGAACCTCTGCTGAGTTCTCAGTGAAACACACACGGTTCACTTCACAGACCATCTCTCAGGTCCCCAAGGGTCTCCAAGTTCTAACTTGGAACTAAGCACATTGGCAAGGTAATCTCTTGTGTCATTTCTGGCCGTAGGCGATGCTGGGTTCCTGTGAAAACACAATGTTTAACATATTAATTGGGCTCTCCTGAGTGCCAAGTAATTGGGAAGACAGGCCGGGCAGGCCAGTACTTAAAAGAAACCAAAACTCGACCACGCTGAGTGTGGTAGTGTTTAAAGATGAAAACCCTTTTAAGCCCACAGATCCTTCTTGTTTTAATGTCCTTGTCCAATCTTCAGAAGATTTTCATGACACAATTGCCAAAACAAAGTCAACTTTAAAAAGCCAAAATATTGCTTTGGCTGCAGGATTATCCCCAGAACTTTCCACCATCTGGTCTGGAAATGTCCTAGAACAAACTACTGTTGGAGCAAGTTATTAATTTCATGTGAGGGGAAAAAAAGACAGACGCGGGCCCTCGCCCTGCCCTGCTCCGATGGACTGGAACTCTTGGAGAAAGACAAAAGCCCTCGCGGAAAGGGTGTTAGTGTTGGCTGCGGGCAGCGTCAGCAAAGAGGGAGGGAAAAAACATCCTCCCCTCACCCAGGGATAAGGAACCTGACAGCACTGTAAATGGAACTGGAGTTTCACAAAAACAACTGACAAGTTCAAAGGGGCAAGACCAGAACTCAGAAACAGCAGTGTCGTGAAAACATGAAAACTCTACAAGTGCAATGTGAAGAAAAACACTCAAAAGAGCCGTGCGGTGTAACACAGATAACGCCAGAAGTCGCCTGGCTGGTTTCAAAGGTAAACACAGCCTCGGCCCTGGTATTAGTCCTCATTTATAAACTCTGGCCCATGCAGCAGGAAAAACCTGGAGGCCTGGAGACCAAAGACTCTGTCTTCTCAGTCTCCTTCCTTCATCAGCCCTTTCCCGTAAACTTAATCAGAAGCAAGGAGGATACGGGCCTACAGACTCAAAAACCCACTCCTCGGTTCTTTATGATTTCCCAGAGAACTAACACTACATGTGTCACAAGACTTGACACTAAAATGTATCTTCTTGAAAGAGACTTTCTGGAAAACACTTAAGATGAAGTTCAACAACAAAGAACTTTCAACAATATCCTAAAAAGTGAACATGAAGATAGCATAAGATAGAGACTGGGTAGCACAGCAGTTAGGGCACTTGTCTTGCACATGGCAGACCTGGGTTCAATTCCTGGCACCCCATATGGTCCCCGGAGCTTGCCAGGACTAAACCTGAAGTGCTAAAACTCCGAATAATAGCAGGTGTGGCTCAAACACACACACACCTGGAGGAATTAAAAATAAGCCTGAAATCTTCATGGAAGGTTAGAAACAACTACCAATATAGAGAGAGATGTTCAACTTCACTTGCGATTAAAAAAAAAAAAACAGTATTTCCATTTTTTAAGCTACAAAAGAAGTTAGAATATAAATACTGACAAAGCTCTGTTGAGCATCTTTGGTGGTTCAACTGGTATAACCACTTTAGGGGACTTTCTTATTTTATTTTTCAAGCTTATTTTAGGCACCATGATTTGTAATATTGATAGTGGCAAGGTTTCAGGCATAAAATAAGGGGCTTTTTTTTAACCGTTATATCAAAGTTTTTAACAGGGGGCCCTTCTCAAGCAGTCTCAGGCTGTCAGGGGGCTACTTCCCATGACCCTTCGGTGACCATGCTGGGTGTGGGGGCCCCTGGGGTCACACCTGAGATAGAGACGGGGCGCCATGAGGTTCTGGGGACTGAGCCACAATCAGCCACCTCTGAGGCATGTGCCTGAACCCATGTGTCATGTCTCTCAGCCCCCACGCATCGCATCATGTTTTTGAGGGAATTTGTTGACTTTCGGCTCTATTGTTGCAGGGCCGCTGTCCGTGGTGCTGAGGGCCCGGAGACAAGCTCCGTACGTGGTACCAACACCTGCAGAGCCGGCAGGTCTCCTGAGCACTGCCAGGAGGGTCCCTACAAGCCAGGAGCAGGCCCTGAGTGCCAGCAGGTCTGGCCCAGACACCGCCCACCCCACCTGCCAATGTATTTGTGACACTCTCCTGTTTGGGGGATTTTTCAGGTGTTCATCCCCAGGAACTGACCGCAAGGGGAGCAACTGCAAGGCAAGTGCTCAAACGCTCTGGCACCCCAAGGCCCGGGGTCCGTCTAGAGAGAGACGCTGAGAGTGGGGGCTGCATGGAGGGCAAAGCAGACCTCGCCTCTCTGCACCTTCTGCTCAGTTTTACTGCGCGCATCTAGAATCATCTAGATACACAGCAAGGTGATAACGAAGGGCCAAAGGCATGGCGGGAGACTGCCCACACAGGTGACTCGGGGGATTATAAAGGAGGGAGTTGGGGGTGCTTGGCAGAGAAAGGCGAGTACACTGACGATGGGGGGGGGTGGAATGATGTACATGAGAGAAATCATTACTGACAGAATTATAAATCATAGAATCTCATAAAAAACTAAAATCACTTAAAGACAATTTACTTTGGTGGTGGTGGAGGTGCAATAAATTTATACACCAAAAGCATCAGCATTAAGACTACTTTAAACCACTTCACCACAATGAGAAAAAAAACTTTTTAACAGTTTTTTAAAAGAATAATAAATTTGAGGCTGCAGCCATAGAACAGCAGGTAGGGTGTTTGCCTTACCTGTGGCTCACCCAGGTTCAATCCCCAGAATCCCATATGGTCCCTCCCCCAAGTCCACCAGGAGTGATTGCTGAATGCAGAGCCAGGAGTAAATCCTGGCCACCACAGGGTGTGGCCAAAAAAAAGAAAAACCAATAATGATTGAAGTTGTTCTTTTTAAAACTGTAGTTTAATAACCTGGGCTAGCACTTTTTTTTTGCTTTTTGGGTCACACCCGGCGATACACAGGGGTTACTCCTGGCTCTGTACTCAGGAATTACTCCTGGCGATGCTTAGGGGACCATATGGAATGCTGGGAATCGAACCCAGGTCAACCGCATGCAAGGCAAACGCCCTACCCGCTGTGCTATTGTTCCAGCCCCTGGGCTACCACTTTTCACTGCATAATTGCCACAGATCTCAAATCATTTTGTCAGAAAGTGGGGTGCAGAAAATGGAATACTACGCAGCTGCAAAGAGCGGCGAAATCATGCAATCTGCTGCAACCTGGTTGGAACTGGAAGATACCAAGTTGAATGAAGTACGTGAGCAGAAGACAGACAAACCCAGGATAATCTCACCTGTAACAGAGAATACTGGATGAGGAAATGTACTGTATTAAAAGGAGGATGCTTAAATCATCCCTGACCCCAGTGTCTAGAGAGAAGACTGATAGAAGGGGAAAAATCAAGGCTGGGAGAAGAGAACAAGAAGGAATGGAACAAGAAGTGAACAGGCATCAGGCTTCAGGGGTGCCGGTGATATGGTGAGTGGGACAGCCGTATACCCAAAACACAGATTCAACAGAACTGAAAACAGGAGCTCCAAGAGGGAGCCACTGAAACCGTGCAATGTGCCAGTCAATCTGAAGGAGGAGCTGGAGTGGGCGTTGGGTGGGAGGGAATCCGGGAACACTGGTGGGGGAAGTTGACACTGATGAAGGGACTGGGGTTGAACTATCATATGCTTAACACACGACCAGTAACTTTGTAAATCACGGCTCCTTAATAAAAATTTAAGAAGACAAAAAATAAAAGAGAGTGTGGTATAGAGCTGGAGGGACAGTACAACGGGGAGGGCACTGCCCTTGCCCATGGCCAGTCTGGATCCAATCCCTGGCACTACAGACAGTCCCAGGAGCCTCCAGGACTGACCCTTGAGCACAAAGCCAAGACTGAGCACTGCCAGGGGTGACCCCCCAATTTTTTTAAAGCAGTAGGGTGCAACCATTGTGTGGATCAACAGGACAGCAGGGGGCACTTGCCCTGCTCATGGACAACCCAGGTTCAACCCCCAGCACCCCAGATGGTCTCCCAAGCCCCACCAGGAGCAATCCCTTGGCACGGAGCCAGGAGCAAACCCTGAGCCAGCTGAAGACTGCCAAAAAGGAAAGAGCACAGAAACCCAGGGCACAGTGAATCCACCTTGGCAAGAGCTGACAGGCAGTGAAGCGTGAGCAATTTCCACCATCTGCTGGGGAGGAAATCTACTCTGTAAAGAACTGACTTACGGGGCCAGAGAGACAGCACAAAGGAACGGAGCACCTGCTTCGCAAGCAGGAAGCCCAGAGCTGGTCCCCAGCAGCACATGTGATTCCCCAGACACCATCGGGAAGGGTCCCTGGGCGCTGCTGTGTGCGGCCCAAACGCCCCCGAGAGTCGCTAGGCGAAAGGACACACACAGGAACCTGAATCAACTGAAAGTTGGTAACATTTAGTTGTCAATGTCAAAATACGTGGATCCTTCTTGGCTGCACATGTACTAGTACCAGACAGAGGTGGGGCTCGGGAGGCCGCACGGCAGGGAGGGTGCTGCCTTGCACAACGCCAACCTGGATTCCATCCCGGTACCAATTACGGTCCCCCAATCTCCAGCAGGAGTGATCCCTGAGCAGAGCCAGGAGTCAGCCCTGAGCACCGCTGGGTGTGGGGAAAAATAAGAGCAGCAAACCAAATTAACAAAGGCAGTCAACCTCAATCTTGCCTGTGCAACAGTAAAATGTCTTTGAAGGCAGAGAGTCACGACTAAGCTAGCTACGGATCTGCAAACTGACCTTGCAAAAGTTGGGCCCCTTTTGTTTTCCCTCTTAGCAACATCACCTGTAAGATGAAAGGGCAGAGCTAACGGAAAGTAGCTTCACTCCAGCTCTGAAGCTCCAGCGATGGCATGACGCAAAAAATTTCATCTAGAACCTGTGAGGTTCCATCTAGAACCTGCTGGCAATACAACAGCCAGGATCCAGGACTCTGCCTTTCTGCCCCTGTGATTCTCACCCCCCCGCCCCCCCCCCGACACAGCTCTGGGACCAGGCCCCCGCCATCACCCAGAAGCCCGTTTGGGCAGCCCACCCAGGAACACTAGCTGTGCCTTCCCCAGGGGCTCCACTACTGAATCTCCATCCTGCCCCCAGCTCGAGGCACTGGCCCGGAAGCAGGTGCCACTGCTTCGCATGGAAAATTCACTCACAGGCACAGAAATGCTGCTGCTGGATTCCCCAGTGTGTGGCCTGCACTTTTCTAACCACGAAGCTTTTGTGAATGCAGAAGCTGTTTCAGGCACAAGGCTGTGGTCCTCAAGGCAAGCCTGGGCAAGACAGCGGCCGTAAGTGCACCAGGCAGACCCGGCCAGCAGGGGTCGCTGCCGCTCAGGTGCTGGTTCCCCTACTGCAAAGAAGGTCCAGGAGTACCTCTGAGCATTGCTGGGTGTGGCCCAAAAAAGGAAAATATATAAATAAATAAATAAACGAATAAGTAAATAAATAAGTAAGTAAATAAAAAAAATAAAATAAAATGTTTTTTCTGTATCTTAGAGCCCTGTGCTTGATCCAATCTTGATCAGGTGCTAAACTTCGCTCCCTGAAATAACTGGCTTCTCCATCCCTCGTCTTCCACAAAGCATCCACTCGAATCAAACTAATAGACTTATGATTCTCCAAATGCATTACCACTTCCGGCACCAACAGGAATGGCTCCCTGCCCCAGCCCAATACCTCTGACCTCTATTTTTAAAAAATGATTTTAAGGCCAGAGAGAGCACAGGAAGTAAGATTCTTGCCTTTCATGCATTAAGGCCCAGTTGAAATCCCGGGCATCAGACACGGTCCTTGGAGCCCCACCAGGGGTTGCCCCTGAGCACAGGCAGGGCCCTTGAACACCGCCCCCCACCCCGACTCAACTGACTACACTAGAAAGGGAAAAATAAATCTGTTGAGACTCAAGGCAAGAGACAAACTAAATGGTCCTATTTCATAAATGCTCATATTTAGAAATGAACTAACGGGTCAACATTTATAACTATCACTTCCTCGAATACCGAGAGAGTCAGGCCAGAGGAGGCTCACGGGTGGACACAGGCTTTGCACGAGGGAAGTCCGGGGCCCTCCCTGGCACCGCAGGGTCGCCTGCACCTCAGGAACTTCCACCCCACGACCCGACAGCGCCACGGGCAGTCCCCAGGTACAGGTCCGAGGCCTCCAGAACCTGCTCTGCCCAGAGGGTCCCACGGAAACACCTCCGGGCTGAGTCCCCCGCGGTGTCCGGGACACCTGCAGTGCCCTGTGAGAGCAGCGCAGGCCAGCTTTCCCTCCCGCCGGACTGTCACCCGCGAGGGCCGGCCTCCCTTCCTCTCCCCAGAGCTCCCCCCAGCAGCTCCCTGAGGATCAGTGGGAAACGCAGAAGTGAAAACCGAGATCTTCCTTCCAGAAGATGTCCTTCGGTATTTGTAAACACCCAGAGGCACAGGATTAAGGGGGACTCCCGGAAGGCAAACTGTTTGAATCTGCTTTCCTGAAGACCCATAGCTTGGAGAATTCAGACTTTTGTTTGGCGCAGCTCGGGGCTTACTCCTGGCTCTGAGCTCAGGGATGACTCCTGGGGGACCAGATGTGCGGCCGGAGCTCCCGGTCAGCAAAGTGCACGGCAAAGGCCCTACCCACCATCTCTCGAGCTGGAGAATTCAGATTTTTATCAAGCAATTCAATCCGGCTGAGAAGCAGTCTGCACTAACCAACTAAAGTCCACCTTCGCTCCCATGTGACCCAGCCACACTGGTACTTCTGGGAGTATACCCTGGGGCCCAAAAACACACTGCAGAAACACCATCTGCACTTCGATGTTCACCACAGCTCCATCACAATAGCCAGAACCTGGAAACAGCCGAGAAGTGCCAGAGAAGAGATAACTGGTTAAAGAAACTATGGTACATCACATTGGAAGCCTGCCGCATGAGCTGGGGGAGAAGGCAGCTGGGACAGAGAAGGGATCACTAAGTCAATGAGTGTTGGAGGGATCGCTCAGGATGGGAGATGTGTGCTGAAAGCAGATAAAGGACCAAACATGACAGCCTCTCAGTATCTGTGTTGCAAACCATGATGCCAAAAGCAGAGACAGAATAAGAAGGAAATTGTCCGGGGACACTGGTGGTGGAAAATGTACACTGGTGAAGACAGTCTTCCCTCATTGTATGACTGAAATTCAAATATGAAAGTTTTGTATCTATAGCTCATGGTGATTCAATTAAAAAAAGATTTCAAATATCAAGTAGAGTGGCAGAAATCATGCTCAATGACTGTGGATCCAGCGGCTTTATATGCACGTTTCTACAGCGCAATACTACGCAGCTGTTGGGGAAAATGAAGTCAGGAATTAGCTTGTAAGCGGATGGACATGGAGTGCACCATGCTGAGTGAGCCGAGTCACAAGGAGAGGGGCAGGCAGAATGACCGCACCCATCCTGTGGACAATCATAAAAAAAAAAAAAGAAAAGAAAAGAAAACATAGTATGAGACTAACACTAATACCCAGACAGTAGGACACGGGCCAGGAGTCTGGCCCATGATGCAAAGCCCGCCTCAGGTGCTGCGGGAGAGGCAGCTGGAACAGAGAAGGAACTGTGACAGCAAAGAGAGTCGGAAATGATCACTCTGGGTAGGAACTGCATGCTGAAAGGACGGAGAGGAACAAACATGATAACGTTTCAGGATCTGTACTGGAAACCATAATGCCTTTCAAAAGGAGGGAGACAGACAGACAGAGACAGACAGACACAGAGAGAGAGAGACAGAGAGAGAAAGACAGAGACAGAGTCAGAGAGACAGAGAGGAAAAGTGAAAGCCATCGAGGCAGGCTGGGGGAAAGCGGGTCACTGGTGGTGGGGAAATGCACGCTGGCGAGGGACGGGTGTTAAAACTGGAGCACGAACAGCTTTGCAATTGTGTGCCTCATGGTGACTCAATAAAAGAATAATAAAATTTTCCAATAAATTAATAAATAAAATAAGTCCATTTTCAAGCCAGGACACAGCTGAACTGTAGAACTCAGACTTCACGTGTGTGGCCCTGGGTTCCAGCCTGGCACCTCGAATAAAAGGGTGGGATTCGGGTTGAGGGGGCCCATCTTCATTACAAACCTTCGACTGTATCAAAGCCACTGGCGTTCATCCTGTTAATAATTAGGTGTGTCTGAAACAAGTGGCCAGGTTCCTGCACATGGGCCCGGGGGCTTCACGGCCAGAGAGCGTCCCCACGAGCTTTGAGCCACTGGGGGAGCTGCTAAGGCCCTGCCCCTGCAGCCGCAGCACCAGAACACAAACCCGCGGCTCCAGGGTCCAGTGAGGGGCTTGCAGAGAGATGGACAGCTACGGGGGTCGGTCGGGCCACAGGAGCCCCCAGACGTCCACGAGGGAAAAGCCCCCGGAACCACAAGCTGATCTGTCGCCCTACACTCCGTCTACTAGAAGGGGTGAAACAGTTACTAAGTGGTTCGGTTTCACGTGGAAACAGTTACCAAGACAAACCTTCTCACAGAATGGAGATCCAAGAACATTAAATCATAAGAAATTATTTCAGCAGCTGGTTCAAGCTGCGTGTACATAACACAAGACAGCTGGCTGGCTGTGCATTTTCAGTTCATTTAAAAAGTATAAACACATTAAAACACTGAAATGTTTGATATATTACTGTAACAGCGCTGGCTCCTCGGGACACGTGACTAGCGGGGCCCGCGTCTGTGTCCACGCACGCCTGGGAAACAAGCACACTGCCTCTCTACATTCCCCTTGACATCAACAGGGCATTCTGACCAATAAAGGTTTAATTTTTTTCTCTAGTGTTGGGGCCACACCCAGCAATGCTCAGGGGCTACTTCCGGCTCTGCATTCGGGAATCACTTCTGATGGAGCTCAGGAGACCATCTGGGACGCCAGGCATCGAACGAGGTCAGCCGTGCATGAGCCAAGCGCTCCCCACCTTATTATCTCTCTGGCCGGGCCCCAACAAACGTTTATTTATTTATTTTTTTAAATGAAGAATGTACTGATTTAGGTACATATTAAAATGCTGGTATTTACTTCTGGCATCCGTGTAAAAGAGGTGATCCATCTCTTTTAAATTAACTCAGGGACACGGGAAACATCCCACAGACACTGACAAGCAAAATCTAGACACATGCACGTGACTCTGACCTTGACTACATGCAACAAAACCCTAACCTTACTGGCCTAGCCACAGTGTCTAGTGTCCTTCATAAGAAAAGAAATGCATGGCCAGCAAGAGTGGCTTAGCAGCAGAATACTCTGCGTGAAGTCCTGGGTTTAACTCCAAGCACAAAAACAAAACAAGGGGGCTGGAGTAATAGCACAGCGGGTAGGGCATTTGCCTTGCATGCAGCAGACCTGGGTTCAATTCCCAGCATCCCATATGGTCCTCTGAGCACCGCCAGGAGTAATTCCTGAGTGCAGAACCAGGAGTAACCCCTGTGCATCGCCGGGTGTGACCCAAAAAGCCAAAAAAAAAAAAAAAACCCTTTTTAAAAACAGAGAGAAAAGGGGCCAGAGCGATAGTCCAGTGGGTAGGGTTCTTCCTTGCATGCAGCTGACCCGGGTTCAATTCTCAGAACCCGGTCACACCCTCCCCGAGGCCAGCCGCCAGCCTCGCTTCCCACCGCACCGCCAAACGGACCCCAAGTGCTCCTGCAGCACTGGGGTGCCCGCACCTGCTCCAACCACTGCGAATCCAAAGGCGGCAAATGTGAATCTGCCGAGAGAAGGCGCTGCTCCGGCCGGGCTGTGCCAAGTGCACCCAGGGAGGCGGCGTCCAAGGGCATAGAACAAGTGCGACTGCTGAGACTGAGTTTGGGGAGGGGGAGTTCGCTCATGCTCCCAGGTGTGTAGACGCTGCCCGTCCCAGTGGGCACCGTCTCTAGGCTCCTGTCCCTGTTCTAGGAAGCCGGAATGAAAGTAAAAACTCTTGGCTTAAAACAACAACAACAACCAAAAAAAAAAACACCCCACAATTCCCAGAATCCCATATGGTCCTGAAGCACCACTAGGAATAATTTCTGAGTATAGAGCCAGAGTAGTAACCCCTGAGCACAGCAGGTGTGGAAAAAAAAAATATATATATATATATATATATTATAAAAGCAAAGAGAAATGGGGCTGGAGTGATAGTATAATGGATAGCATAGTGGGTGGGGCTCTTGCCTTGCATGCTGCAGACCCAGGTTCGATCCCTATAGCCCATCTAGTCCCCCAAGCCCTCCAGGAGTGATTCCTGAGTGCAGAGCCAGGAGTAACTCGAGCACTGCTGGGTGTGGCCCCAAAACTAAAACTAAATATATACATATATATATATAAAGTCTCCTCAAAGAGACCATTTAAACAATACTAGAAAGTAGGGTAACTGCTTTAAGAGTAACGAACATTTTGCATCAGCGAGGAACTGCCTTCCCCTGGAGTGAGAGATCCAGCTAGTTATGTACACAGGTGAATCAGTTTTCCCCACCTGAGACACGCCGGGCAGGGGTGCTGGGGAGAGAGCGTGGGGGGGGGGACACCAGCCTTGCACTCGGGAGGCCAGAGCAGCAGCACACGGCACGGATGGACCCCGGAGCACCACCGGGTGTGGGCCGAGACACAGCCGGGGTGGGGGGGGCACTCGCTTTACTCGGAGCTGACTCGGCTTCTATTATCCGTACCACACATCACCCCCGTGCAAACAAAGGGAAGGCGGGAAGGGCACTGGCTGCTGATGACATGGGTTCAACAAGCTCAGTGGTGCTGAAGCAGAGTTTTCTGAGTCTCTGCGTGGCCTACGCAACTCAGCAAGACTCGCCCGTCCTCCAGACCACAGGCCCGCGGCTCTCAAGGGCAAAGACACCTCTCCTGGCCGGCTTAGGCCCTGCAAGAGCTCTGGCTGGAAGGTTCAAGGGAGAACTTCCTCCACCTTTCTCCGACCTTCCTCTAAGTGAAGCAGGCTAAGTGGATATTTGTCTGAGCCCAGAAATAAAATTCAAAGTCAAGAAGGGGGCAAATTAAAAAAAACTAGGAACTGGGCTTCCACTTCCTTCCATTTTCCCAGCCATTCCAGTCCTGGGAATAAACTGCCAGGGTCCAAAAGCACAGTACAGAACAGACACCTGCATGCCCACGTTCACAACAGTCAAAACCTAGAGACAACGCAAATGTCCAAGAACAGATGAGTGCTAGAGAAACTACGGCACGCACTCACACCGGAATACAACTGGGCCATATAAGAAAAAACGATGGCATGCAACCTGCTGTTCCCAGGATGGACTGGGAGAGACTAGTGTTGACTGACATCGGTCAGAGAGGAACAGACACGGGATGATCTCACCCATATTCGGGATATAAAGAAACTTCTACGGGAGTCTCAAAATGCGCAAAGGCAACAGAATCCAAGAGCAGGGGAACTGGTGTTCAGTAGAAAGCCTGGCACTGGGGTGGGGGTCAGTGAGGATAGTGAGGGAAGGGAACATCAGGACAAGGGGGAAGGGGGAAAGTGCCTGCCACAGAGGCAGGCTGCCACAGTAGGAGGGAAACTGTGGGCATTGCTGAAGGGTGCAGTGGGCACTGGTGAAGGGACTGGTGTGGAAGCAATATATACCGGAAACTCAATCATAAATATCTTTGTAGCTTTTTAATTCATGGTGATTCAATACAACACACACACACACACACACACACACACACACACACACACACACACATCACTGTATCACTATATAAATGTCATCCCGTTGTTCATTGATTTGCTCCAGCGGCTGCCAGTAGCGTCTCCATTCGTCCCTGTCACGTGCTAGTTGTAGCCTGATGGCATATTGGGGGCTCTTTCAGGATCAGGGGAATGAGAACCTTCGTTGTAACTGTTTTTGGCATATCGAGTACGCCATGGGGAGCTTGCCAGGCTCTGCCATGCGGGCAGGATACTCTCAGTAGCTTGCTAGGCTCTCAGAGAGGGACAGAGGAATTGAACCCAGGTCGGCCGCGTGCAAGGCAAACACCCTACCCGCTGTGCTATCCCTCCAGTCTAAATGTATATATACACATATGTAAATGTGTGTACATATATATCACTGTCACTGTCATCCCATTGCTCATCGATTTGTTCGAGCAGGGACCAGTAACGTCTCTTATTGAGAGACTAATTGTTACTGTGTTTGGCATATCCAATACGCACGGGTAGCTTGCCAGGCTCTGCCGTGCGGGCTCCATACTCTCGGTAGCTTACCAGGCTCTCTGAGAGGAGCGGAGGAATCAAACATGGGTCGGCCGAGTGAAAGGCAAATGCCCAACCGCTGTGCTATTGCTCCAGCCCGTACATATATATACACAATAAATCACAATAAATGTATACTATATATATCTATATATATATATAAATATATATATATTTTTAAGAGGCAGGGGGGCTGGAGCGATAGCACAGCGGGTAGGGCGTTTGTCTTGCACAAGGCCGACCTGGGTTCGATTCCCAGCATCCCACAGGGGCCCCCGAGCACCACCAGGAGTAATTCCTGAGTGCAAAGCCAGGAGTAACCCCTGAGCATTGCCGGGTGTGACCCCAAAAGCAAAAAATAAATAAATAAAAATAAAGAAGAGGGGAAGGGTACCATTGGCGGACACCGAGCTGCGTGCCACACTGGGCGTGGGCCAGACCGCAGCGCGAGGAGAGCCTGTAAGGCTCTCTGGGGGCTGAGAAGGGTGGCTCTGTGCTAAGCACATGCCTCCACGCTAAGGAGCGCGGCTACTTCCCCTCCACGGCTGAACAGTCTTGCTTCTGAGGAAGGATAATGAAGAGTATGAACTTTATTAAGAAAGAGAGAGAAAATAACCCCACGGACCTACGACTCTTACATCCAGGCCCTAGAACTTGTACATGATCGAGTTCACTTTCGTTACACACAGACAAAACTGATCCTGGCTGAGCCAGAACTTACAGGAGCGGAACATCGGTGACCAGCTGCATCAGACAGCACAGCAGCTCTTCTAAAAGATCTTCCGAGTCAGAACCTGCTAAGGGATACCAAAGTCGTTAACAAAATAGGAAACAGGATACTACTGTTCAGAAGTTGTCTGCATTCCCAACCAAACGAACAGCATTCCATAAACTACTGGTTTTTGGTTTGGGGGCCAAACCCAGCTGTGCTCAGGGTTGACTCCTGGCTCTGTGCTCAGAGGTGATGTCTGGCAGAGCTCAGAGGACCACATAGGGTGCCGGAGCATGAACCTGGGTCAGACGCATGGCATCTTTCTTACCCACTGTACTATCTCTCTGGTGCCATCAGACATGGCTGTTAACCTCTGAATAACATCCACTTCAATCCAGTCCAAAAAATAAAAATCAGGGGCTGGAGCGATAGCACAGTGGGTAGGCCGTTTGCCTTGCACACGGCCAGCCCGGGTTTGATTCCCAGCATCCCATATGGTCCCCCGAGCACCGCCAGGGTTAATTCCTGAGTGCAGAGCCAGGAGTAACCCCTGTGCATCGCCAGGTGTGACCCAAAAAGCAAAAAAAAAAATCATAAATAAGTTAGCATCCTTCATGATCTTTAAGTAATAAAGAAATGTGGGGTTTGGGAGATGTTTCAAAGGGTTGTACACCACAAAAGGCACCTCTGGAAATCACCCCCAAACATGGATCCAGGAATTACCCTAAAGCATCGCTGACCCAAAAACCTAGGGGGAAAAAAAGAAAATTTGGGGGGCTGCCGCAATAGTACAGTGGGTAAGGAGACTGCTGACCCGGTTTCAATCCCCAGCTCCCATGAAGAGTCCAGAGTGACCCCTGAGCATCGCTGGGTGTGGTCCAAAAAAGGAAAAAAAGGAAAGGAATTTTGAACACCAACTATTACTTGCTCTCAATACTCGAAGGTTTCTTAACCACTCCTGTAACCTCAAATTTCTTAAATTACAACTGCTCTGAAATCCTGTACTAAAGCTGGAAGCGTGAAATGCACCCAAGAGGAAGGGCCCAGCATGCAGGAGGCGCCCACTCAGGGCGAGCCTGGGGGCCCCTGAGCACCACTGCCATTGCTGGGCCTGAGCACCCAGCTGTCACACCCACACAGGGGTCTCCAGGGGTGGCACCCACGTGAAAATAATTCACCACTGTGGCCCTGGCAGAGCCCTGAGCACCGCCAGCCCGAGCACCACGCAGCCAGGCCTGCGGCACAGGGCAACGCAGCACCTGGGCCACTGGTGTGTTCCCTCTTTTAAAAATACAAGTTTGGGCCGGAGCAATAGAACAGCGGGGAGGGCATTTGCCTTGCACACGGCTGGCCCAGGTTCAATCCCCAACAACCCATATGGTCCCCTGAGCACCGCCAGGATTAATTCCTGAGTGCAGAGCCAGGAGTAACCCCTGTGCATCACTGGGTGTGACACAAAAAGCAAAAAATAAAAATAGAAGTTCAACAAAGCACACAGAGCATCAGCAGAGGGCTAAGGCGCTCACAGCATGTGGGCCTCCCCAGTTTAACTCCCGAGACCACTGCCTGGCGTGGCCCAGCAGAAAAAGGAACAAAACCAGTGGCTCTGGGGAAAAAACAGTGGCTTTGTAATCGGTCCAGATGACCTAGGTCTGGTGCCCCGCTAAGGCTCTGGCCTTACACTGATCTTCTCGATGGGGCTCAAGACACCTTTCACAGACCTGTGAGGCTCCACAGATCTCTGAGGGAAGCCCAGAGCCTCCTCACAAAGCTTCCATGGCTAAAGGGCTCTCCTGAGTCCCAAGGGAAGAAAGTCACAAGGCAGGCTGCAAACCGCCGCCCCGTGGGCACTACACGATCCCCAGAACATCGAAACGGAGACACTTACTGTAAGTGCCAGGAGATTTCTCTTCATATGTAAAATGAAGCTGCAATTCTTCTTCTGACATTTCACAGATGAACACCTTCAGCAAACAGCAAATGATAAACAAAGCGTTGTGTGTCTGCCAAATGAAGATGTGGCTAGGAGACAAAAATAGAAAAGTCCCGTGAAACCGTGTTCGATGCAGAGCACTAGCGGCTGCACCGAGTCCTTCCTTCCCTTGCGGCGGCTGGTGAAGTGCGACCCCGGCAGTTCCCGCCGTTAGTGTCTGTGCACTGCACTTACTGAGCTCATAGAGTATTTTCCGCTAAGCGTGAATGCTTTGCTCTTAACGTTATAGATGTCCCAACACAAGCAAGTCAAAGAAGCTAAGAATTTTTTTTTTTTTTTTTTGGTTCTGGGTCCTACCAATTGATGCTCAGAAATTACTCCTGGCTCTGCACTCAGGAATTAACTCTTGGTGGTGCTCAGTGGACCATGTGGGATGCCGGGAATCGAACCTGGGTTGACCACATGCCCTACCAGGCTAAATTTTTTATTTTTTTTGCCCTGCGCCCCACACCCCCAGCCAATTGCAGCTATTTTTAAATTTTGACATATACACAATATGAGCATATATTCAACCAAAAGTTTTTATGTGACACTGCCAGTAGCACTATGCAATACTGCTGCTTATATTAACAACAACAATCTCACAAGAAAAATTTTAACTGAATTCAATATCATTTTTTGGTAGCAATGGATAATCTTTTAATAGCCTACCATCCAAAAACAGTTTTATAAAGGTTGAGTGTTCAGTGGATAATACTATTACATCTAACAAGAAATTAGAATGAGTCTCATTTCCTTTAGTTGGAAAGAAATCAAGACAACAATGTGAGATGAAAGGATATTCAAACTAAGTCACTATTTAAACTCGATCTGGCCAAAGAGACCAGGGGAATTTTTACCTTGCAAAGTACTAACTTACGATACCTGGCCGCCACCCGAAAGTACGTATTTCTCAAGACTGTCTGAAATGCTGAATCAAATATATTTCAGGTCAAAAGTTGTAAGCTGACCCCAGTGATCTAGACAGTAAACCTTCTTGGTTTTTTATTTTGCTTTGGGGCAATACCTGGCCATGCTCAGGGCTTATTCCTGACTCTGTGCTCAGGGATCACTCCTGGGGAGACTCAGGGGACAACATGGGATGCCGAGGACTGAGCCCAGGTCAGCTGCATGCAAGACAAGCACCTTCTCCACTAGCTTATCTCACTGGACTTATCTCGCTATAACCTATTTTTTCCTCTTATAACCAGAACAATTCCTTCTTAGCTTCCTAATGCCCATGATTCATTTCGAGCAAAATTCCCCAATATTCGGGGCTGGAGCAATAGCATAGCAGGTAGGGCATTTGCCTTGCACGCAGCCAACCCAGGTTCGATTCCCAGCATCCCATATGGTCCCCTGAGCACCACCAGGTGTGATTCCTAAGAGTAACCCCTGTTCATTGCCAGGTGTGACCCAAAAAAAGCAAAAAAAAAAAAAAAAACCTTAAAAAAAAATTCCCCAATATTCACTCTTGCTAGACAGAAGGGACATCACTGAATCAGTCAGCTTACTTTGCGCATTCCGCGGAGAGCTTCAGTTCTTTGGTTCTAGAGAGGAAGACCTTGACGAGTGCAGCAAGGTTTCCCGTTCGAGGATTGTTTTCAACTGCAAGAGAAACGGTTTCAAAAAGTTAAAGTGGACAACTAAAATCAAAGAGGGCACAGCATTTCTAAAACTGTACGTCCACGAGGGCCGATCGATGACCAGCCTAGTGCTGATTTCCATGCTGGTCATGTCACTTAGGGGAATAAGCAATGACAAGATGTGCCGGGTCTTATTTCAGAACATCAAGAAATAGTTGGCAAAATGGAAGTGACAGCAGAGAAAAGTGGCCACCTCATCTCAGAATCCAAAATTGCAAAGAAAAGACAGAGTAGTTGGTACAGAGACAACACACACATACACACACACAACACACACACACATACACACAAAGTCTCTGGAAAACCCCAATGCATCATAAGTGCACAAAACTCAAGAGTTTCTCAGAAGAGGGAGACCCCTCTTTTTTGGGGGGCGCGCCTTAGGGTGCAGACACCCTTTAATCAGGAGCTGTCACTTCACCACAAAACACAGAGGTCACGCCAGGGCCAGGGCGCAGGGTCCCACCCTGCTCGGGAAGATGTCCTTTCTCCGTGGTTTCACTGACGCCGAGAGCCCCGGGGCTCTGGAGCGTGTCTGAAATGACCGTCTAGGTATTTTAAGAGCTGGAGGTGCAACATTCACACACACTGTCCCACACCGCCAGGTCCATCTCCCTCCGGATGCGCGAGGGATGCTTTAGCTGCCACCATGACGCATACAGAAACGGAGACGAGCTGGGAAGGCGGCCTTGTTCTCCAGAACTGGTTTCCTCTGTCCCCCGGGCTGGGAGGGAACCCAGGACCTCACACGTGCACTTTGCTGTCTCCCCACTGTCCCCTGAGCACGCCGACACTGCTCTGCTGTGTCCAAAGCTGGACCTAGGGGTAAACACCTTTCCCGAGTTCTGAGAGCCTCCCCCCACTTCCCAGGAGGGAGCCCCGAGGCTGACACACACAAGCTACCAGGGCACAAACTTCTGTGTCCTGCCCCACAGACACGACTCCTGTGATACAGAGAGGCCTGCTGAGTTTGCACACAGTCCCCTGCGTGTCTCGGAGTCAGGACCCCCAGTCTCCCCCGAGACACTCCCCTCAGAAGAGCAGGGCTAGGTCTCTGAGATTGCAGGATTTCACCTGCACAATCCTATATTTTCCCTTCGTTTCCTGAAAGCCACGGCTGGCTCATGGAAAGCTGGAAGGCCACATGCTGAACAGGAAATGCCTCAACCCTCACTGCACATGGTCCCTGATTGGAGCATCATGGAGACTTACCAGGTTTCATGCTGACAGCCCCTGAAGAGGGGTCCAGCAGGGGGCTGTCGACTGGTGACCACTGTCTGGCCAGGTCTGCCTGGGAGACCATGACTGTACGTGGCTCTACCCTTAACAAAGCTGATACTTTAATAAAGCTGATGCAGGTCATTTCTTTTTTAATTAGAAAAGAAGTTTTGGGGGTCAGAGCAACAGTACAGTGGGTAGGGTACTTGCCTCGATTGTACCAAATCCATGTTTAATCCTCGCACCCCATCTGGTCCCCCAGCACCACCAGGAGTGACACCTGAGCACTGAACCAAAAATAAGCCCTGAGCACTGCCAGGTAGCACCACCGGGTATAGCTCCCACCCGCCCACCCCCTAAAAGGAAGAGCAAGAAGACGCTTTAGGGTCCAGAGACAGACAGTACAGTGGGTAGGACACTTGCCTTGCACGTGGCCGACCCCAGTTCGATCCCTGGTACCACAGATTATCCCTGAGCACAGTCAGGAACGGCCCAAACACCAAAGACTTTTCACACGAAGCAGCTGCCTGTCGCTCTAGCCTGACACGTGCCCTGCACGTGAGCAAAGGGGAGGGAGAGTGTACGGAACCCCGCGGGCAGCAAACACAGAGTGAGGAGAGCAGGCCCCCGCCCCAGCCGCCCGGGCCCGCAGCTGGACTCCGCACACCTGGGTCCTCCCCCAGCCCTTGGGCAGGAAGAAGCATAGCGGGACCCAGGGCTACACTCCGACTAAGGAAACCCCGGGGGGGGGGCGGGAAGACGAGACTCAGGATGGGGGGGAGAGCACAATGACCTCTTTCTATTTCCCAGCGGAAACCCACCTGCCCTGGGCTCCTGTGAAAGCAAACCGTCCCGGCTGAGAGAGCACCACGGGTAAGGCACCTCCCTGCCCAAGGGAGACCGGGGCTAAATCCACGCCACTCCGCAGGGTCCCCAGAGCCCCCTCAAGCGTGATCCCTGAGCACGGAGCCCTGAGCACTGCCAGGTATGGCCCCAAACAAAAATAACAACCAGCCGTCTACTCTGGAGGGAGAGGTCTGCTCTCACTTCCAGAACACTGCGCGACCGGAAGAACCAGCAAGCTGTAGGGAGCCAGAGAGACAGCACGGGGCGCTAGGGACCTGCCCGGCCCACGGTCCTCCCAAGTTCCATTCCTGACACCACCAGGAGTGCTCCCTGAGCACGGAGCCAGGAGCAATCTCTGAGCACCACCACGTTTGGCCCAAAATACACTCCCCCGGGAAATAGAAACTGTGAAGAGAGAAACGAGCTGACACCTCCCCTGCTAAACAAACAGGGGGGGGTCCCCTCACCCCCACTCCCATGAGTGATCTGATCACCAGCCAAGGGCTCATGTGCGTGTACGTGCTTGGCACACAGGCACCCTGGGTTCGAGCCCGGGCACCAGGCGACTCCTGGGCACTGTGGGAGAAGCCCTGAGCAACCCCGGGTGTGGTCCCCACTCCAAAAGGGAAGGAGAGAAAGGACGGGGACACCGGGAAGCCAGGGAACTTATTGTTAATTATGGCGTCTTCAGTAAGAAACCAGAAAAGCCCACGTGTGCATCCAGGAAAAGGTCAGTCACAGAGACGAGGGCGAGGAGCCGGACAGGCACAGTGACCGTGAGCTTCCAGATACCGAGGAGGACTTGAACCTGCGGCTCCAGACTGCTCACTGGTCCCGAGGAGAACAAAAAACAAATAATAAAAACTTGAAAGCGACAAGAAAAACAAATACTGAACCAGTTACAGGGAGCAGCAGAGGAACAGCCTTCCCAAGGGGGGCGGGGAGGACGGAGTAAACGGCAAACGGAACGAGCCGGCCCCGCCACCGACTGGCAACCAGGCGTATCCAGGAAAACTTTGCCTCCAAACAAACGAAAGCGACATCTGGAGGGAGAGGCAGGGACTGGGCCTCCCGGCACCAACCCTGGCCAGGCCGTCAGAGCAACAGGCGCAGGGAGAGGCCATGTCCCAGTGTGCGCCCCGCCGGCAGGGCACGTGACGCTCCAACGCCCTCTCCCCCACAAACCCACACCCAGGCGCGGCCGTGGGCGGGGATCAAACAGACTCAAAGGGAGGCTCCTGCTGGAAAACAAGCCGTGAGCACTCCCCAAAACTCTCCAGCTCACCAAAAATAGGGACGGCCTGAGTGTGCCGCCCATGCAGCAGTTGAGAAGACAGGATGACCGACTATACCAGGGTGTCCAACTCGTAATCCTGGAGCAGAAGGGCACCATCAGGATCAACTAGAGAAGTCTGCTCCCAACAGCAAAGCTAAAGGCACCTTCCGAGATGAACCGCCACTGACCAGGCACGCGGGAACAAAGATAAACAAATGGGACCACATGCGACTCAGAAGCTTCTGCGCCTCAAAGGAAACAGTGACCAGAACACCAAGACAGCCAACAGGATGGGGAGAACTATTTCCCCAACAACCATCTGACAAGGGGTTGACAGCCAAGGCAGGTAAGGCACTGGGAGGACGTTACAAGGGGAACAACATCCAGTCCCATCAACAAATGGGCAGAAGAAATGAACAGAAACTTCCCCAAATAAGAAATTCAAACGGCCAAAAGGCACATGAAAAAATGCTCTACATCGCTAATCTTCAGGGAGATGCAACTCGAAACAGCAGACTCCCACCACAGAGACTGGCACACATCAAAAAGAACAACACCCAGTGCTGGCGCAGATGTGGGGAGAAAGGGACGCTCCTTCATTGTTGGTGGGAATGCCGACTGGTCCAGCCTTTTTGGAAACTAGAAATTGAACTTCCATATGACCCAGTAATAGACTCTTGGGAATATTCCCTGGGGCCTGAAAACACACAGCAGAAAAGTGAGCTGCACTTCTATGTTCAATGCAGCACTATTCACAATAGCCAGAATCTGGAAACAACCCAAGTATCTGAGGACAGACAACAGGATAAAGAAACCACGGTACATCTATACAGGTGGAATACTACACGGACGCTAGGAAAATGGCATCAGGGCTTCAGTTATATTGGTGTGAAGTGGTAAGTGGTAGAGTCACATATACAAAACACAGACTCAACAACACTGAAAACATGAGACTTAAGCTGCAATCCTTGGAACCAGTGGGCAGGGGATGGAACGGGGGTGGGGTGGGGAGGGGATATGGGAACACTGGTGGGGGGGAAGCTGACACTAGCAGTGGCATTAGTGTTGAAATATTATATGCCTGAAACTCAACTATCGATAACTTTGTAAATCACAGCTCTTTAAAATTAAAAATATATATATTTTTAAGACATTGTTTATACATGGATGGACATGGAGAGTACCATGCTATTGAAATGAAACAGAGAGAATGATTGCACTCATTTGTGAAATATTTTTTTAAAAAAATGTATTATGAGACTACTACCCAAGGACAACAGAAACAAGGGCCAGGAGGACGGACCCACATTGGAAACTTGCCACAAATGGGGTGTGGGGGAGTGCAGTTAGGACAGAGAGGGGACCACTCTGCCAATGACAGCTGGAAATGATCACTCTGCACAAGAACTGAGTGCTGAAAGGAGGCAAAGTGATGTGCACGATAACCCTTCAGCAGCAGCACTGCAAACCACAGTGCCTAAAAGGAATGGGGGCAGGCGGGTGGGGGTGCCACAGAGGCAGGCTGGGGGGGGTGGGGGGGGGGAACTGGGACACTGGTGCTGGGAAATGTGCACTGGTGAAGGGCTGAGGGTAGAACACTGTATGTCTGAAAGCCAATCATGAACAACTTTGGAACTGTGTATCTCACAGCGATTCCATTAAAGGGGGGGGGGGGTTAAAAATAAGTAAATAAGAATAGGTGCCTGTGGCAGGGGAGGGAATTAGTCGTAAAAAAATAGTCGTAAAATCTGAAGAGTGTCCGGTTCATTATCAGGCACCATGTTCATCTCTTGGCAGTGCAGAAGGGGAAGTAATGGTCTAAGACGGCAACAAAGGAGAAACGACAGTATAAGGAGAATCCTGCTCGCCTTACAACATTTCTGCCAATCTGAATCTCCACTAAAATGAAATATCCCTACAATAGTCCACAATGGGCTGAATAGCTCATGTTGCATGGAAACAATGTATAAAGTGGGAATAACTGAAAATGTTCCGAAACTGATGAAAGACATCAACACACAGATTTAAGAAACTCCCTAATGGGAAGGAAAGAAGAGGGAATGGAGGGAGTGAGGGAGAAAAGGAGGGAGCAGGGAGGAGGAAAAGTGGGAGGGGGAATATCATCAGTTTTCATGGCCTTGCACACTCAGCGCTTTACAGACACATTAGTCGCTGTTCCCACAGCAAGAGTGCAGTTATCTGACCTGAGCTCAGGGGCCAGGGGCGCGGGTCTGGAATGCGTGAGGACCCGAGTCTGACCCTGGCACCAGCACCGCGGGCCGTGGCTCTGGTGATACACTCATCACCGGGCCTGAGCACGGAAGCACCAAACCAACCTGCCAAGTGCTGCAGGGAAAGGGCCGGCGCCGCCTGAGCACTGCCTGGAAGCTCCGAGAGAAAACAGCTGAGCAGCGGAGAGACGGCTGAGAAGGCTGGGGCAGGGGCCGGGCGTCCGGGAGCACCAGGCTCCGTCCCTGCGTGCAGCAGGGCATGAGCCCCGAGCACCACCGGCGACAAGAAAACCCGAAAGGACAGCCGCTGACACTATAGAGACGCCTGCGGGAAGTGAGCTCCCACAGGCACAACCTGCCTCCTGTAAGCGCGGCGTCTCAGGCCGGGCCACACCCAGGAGACCTCATGTTACTGGATTTTCGCCCCTGTGAGAATTCTGCAGTGGAGGAAAGAAGATGAGCATTCAGTCAATGAGAAGAAGGCTGAAATGGAGGCCAGAGCGATAGCACAGCGGGGAGGGTGTTTGCTTGCACATGGGTTCGATCCCCAGCATCCCATATGGTCCCCCGAGCACCGCCAGGAGTAATTCCTGAGTGCAGAGCCAGGAGTAACCCCTGAGCATCGCCAGGTGTGACCCAAAAAGGAAAAACAAAAGAAGAAGGCTGAAACAGCAAGGCCAAAGTGTTTCAGGCAAGGCACTTCCTGACCGCCTTTCCCTATTCACTGTGAGTGTCCTTCTTCACCCGGCTGGCAGCGCACGGAGGCGAGTGGTTCGATCCTCCCCACGAGGCATCCAGGGAGCCACTAAGCTACCCAGGGAGCTTGAGAAGCAGATGTGCGGCTCCGGGCCCATCCCCAGCACCCCGGGAGCGGCAGCTCCTCCGACTGTTCTGAGTTCTCTCGGTATTTCACAGAAGACAAAAAGACACGCGCTGAGGGACAGGCTGCGGGGGGCGGGCTCCGCAGCCCAGCCTGGCTCTTACTGCTGCTGGCTGAGGGACATCTCCGAGGGCCGACACCGTCACTCCAGCACCAAGGAGCGGAGCGGGAGAGCCGAGAGGCCGAGCCCGGGCTTGGCACGCAGGAGGCCCAGGTGCCCGCCACAGCACCGCACACCCAGCACTGCGCGGAGCGACCCGGAACACAGGGCCAGGAACCGCCCCCAGCACCAGGTCTGGGCAGGCAAGGCCCAAGCACACATGCAAGGTTAGAATACTCATTCATGCAATTCACACATCATCAACATTTACAATCATCAACATTTACAACAAATATGCGGTATCGCTGGAGCGATAGCACAGCGGTAGGGCGTTCACCTTTCACGCGGCCAACTCGGGTTCGATTCCTCCACCCCTCTCGGAGAGCCCGGCAAGCTACCGAGAGTATCGCGCCCACACGGCAGAGCCTGGCAAGCTACCCGTGGCGTATTTCGATATGCCAAAAACAGTAACAATAAGTCTCTCAATGAGAGACGTTACTGGTGCCCACTCAAACAAATCGGTGAGCAACGGGATGACAGTGACAGTGACAACAAATATTAAATAAATGCCAACCACTACATTAACACACACACACACACACACACACACACACACACATATATGCACTCGAATATTTTTTCCCCTTACCTAAAGATCTGCAGATCGAAATAGTTGCCTCCTCCAAAAGCTTCAACTCATTACTGCAGAGACAGGAAAAAAATATAATCAGTAACTATGAGACTAAATCAGTATTTATGAGATAAATTGGCCTATCCCCCAAAAAGGCGAAAAATTAGAAATAAAAAGAACAATAGAAGAAAAATATGGAAACAGCAGTAAAATAAAAAGTAAAATCAATGAAACATAGTTAAGCTTTTAAAAATCAATGTAATTAGAAAAGGGTGACTATCAATACAACACCCCCCCCCCAAGCACCGCAGGCCCTAGCTTCTTTTGCTTTAACCCTTTCTGAGGTACTGTGATCTCTAATACTTTGAAATATTTCAACTTGGGCTATCCTCAGCAGTGGTGCTCAGGGCTGACTCCTGGCTCTGTGCTCAGGGATCACTCCTGGTAGGGCTCAGGAAACCATGTGGGGTGCTGGGGATGTAACACGGGTCAGCAAAGCAAATGCCTCACTCTCTGTACTGTTTCTGGCCCAGACAATTTTTTTTTTTTTTTTTTTTTTTTTTTGCTTTTTGGGTCACACCTGGCTCTGCACAGGGGTTACTCCTGGCTCTGCACTCAGGAATTACCCCTGGCCATGCTCAGGGGACCATATGGGATGCTGGGATTTGAACCCGGGTCGGCCGCGTGCAAGGCAAATGCCCTACCCGCTGTGCTATCTCTCCAGCCCCTGGCCCAGACAATTTTTAAAAAGGAAGAAACAGAAGAGAAACAGCAGGCCAGGGAGACCGTTCAAGAGGCCAGAGTGTGTACTTTGCATGCCAGATGCCCGGGTTAGACCCCGTCAGAACAGACCTCTGGCACTCCATGATATCCTGAGCATCACTCGGAGACCCCCAAGAAAGGAGTTAGCCTCTGAATCCCCCGGGTGTGGCCCAAAAGCCAAAAGAAAGAAAACAAAAGGAGGGGGCGTCAGAGAGACAGAGCAGCAGCACAGCAGGAGGGCGCTTGTCCTGCACGCGGCCAACCGGGTTTGATCCCAGCACCCCAGACGGTCTCCCCAAGTCCGCCAGGAGTGACCCCTGAGTGCAGAGCCAGGAGTCAGCCTTGAGCACCGCTGGGCGTGCTCCCAGTCCACCCCACCCAAGAAAGAGGAGGAAGAACACACACATCAGCGGACCTGATTCCAAGCGCGCGGACACCCCACACCACCAAGCATTTCGGGGCGCCGCAGAGTCCGGGAGCCCCGTGCAGGCCCCTCCGGGCACCCAGAAAAGGCCCCGCTCCCCCTCCCGGCCTGAATCCTGGGGCTTCCCGGTGACTCTGACCTACCACTACACCCTCCCCCAAATGCAGAGCGACTCCAACTGATTTTTAATTTTATCTTTATTAAGTCACTGTGATTTACCACGTTGTTCTCAACTGAGTTGCTTCAATGCTCCGGCCCCCAGGGCCCCCCGGTTCCCAGCCCAGAGCCCAGCCTATGAGAACTCCGCAGCAGGCCCAGACTGCGCCCCTGCCCCTGACCCACGGCCACCGACTGAGGTCCCCAGCCTCTCTCTGGCGGTGGGATCCATTTCCCAGGGTGGCTCGCAGTGCTCCGGGACCCATTACTCACCAGCCCGCCAGCCACCAACTTACGCAGAGAACACAGCTCAGGAAGGGCCTGAGAAAGAGGGGTGCAGAGGACCAGGGAAAGGCTCCCATACCCGCCCAGGGGCACCCGCCTCCCCAACTCTCCCGGCGCGGTCCGGCCTGGAAGGGGCCCCTCCCTCCTGGGCTCGGAGGGGCCTCTGCTGCTCTGGCCTGAGTGGCTCCATCACTGCCCCTGGCAGCCACCCCAGTGGCCTTGGGGCGGGAGCAGAAGGACCAGCCATTCCTCGGCCACTCTCCCAAAGGCACCTCAGGAATGCAACATCGAGGAGTTCCAGCTCAGGGGAGCTATGACCATGGAGGTCGGGCTGGGGTACTCTGTCGTGACCCTCTGATGGGTCGAAACACCCACTTTACATCAGCCACAAAGTTGCAATAAGGACCCATAATGTATGAGTACAAGTCAAAAGATAGTACAGGCAGAGAAAGATGAGAAGACACCAAAACAGACAAAGAAAACACAGGGAAACTCATGTGCCAAGATCCGGCTGTGATTTCTTGGGTGTGATATCAAGGCTTCAAAAGGGGAAATCAGGGAAGTTGGACTTCATCAAAATAAAGACTTCTGCGAATCCAAGAATAAAATCAACAAAGTGAAAAGTCAACATACTAGAAAGGGAGAAAGTATCTACAAACCATGTATCTGATAAGATTGGTATCCAGGATAATAATTAGGGGAGGAAAAAAGCCTCAATGACAACCACAAAAACGGTGCCGTCTCTTATATCCATTACCTACTTCTACAATTGACAGGTGTGTTTTAAAAGATTAATAGTTAATGATTTTCTGTGTTAATAAATAAAATTAAAATGACACAAAGAAAAAAAAAAACCAGCGCCCTGCCACCCCGGGTGGGGAAAGGTGTTTGTCGCTTCCGCCTTTTCTCCCCAGTGGTGCAGTGGCCGCCACCTTTTCAGAGCCTACTGGACAGCCAGTGACATGAACTTGGGGCCTCACGGGACTGGGGATGGAACTGGCCCCTCTCCCCTCCCCGACGAGGCCCCGAGTTGCCGCCCTGAACGGCAAAGATCCCAGGGGCACACAGACCAATCTCAGAACCCAGCGGCTCTGGGCAGAAATCCCTCCAGATTTGTAACTAAAATATCAGAAATCCAAAATCATCATATGCTCTTCATAATCAGCAATAGAAAACAAATTATCTAATGATGCCTTTTTGGCAGGGCTGATTGTTGGGGAAAATTCCAAATAATAATGGTGGGTCTTTTGTCAAAATATTGAATGGGATCAAAGTGGAGAGAGAGAGTAAAGTGGAAATCATCTGCCACAGAGGCAGGGGGAGGGGTGGGGTGGGAGGTATACTGGGGTTTGTGGTGGTGGAAAATGTGCACTGGTGAAGGGATGGGTGTTTGATCATTGTATGACTGAGACTTAAACTGGAAAGCTTTGTAACTGTTCTCATGGTGATTCAACAACAACAAAAAAAAAATGAGCAAAGCGGTCAGAGAGACAGTACAGCAGACAGGGCAGGAGCCGTGCACTGGGCCAACCTGGGTTCCATCCTCAGCACCAAAGACTGTCCTCCAAGCACGGCCAGGAGTGGTCACTAAACACAGGGCCAAGAGCTGCTCCTGAGTACAGTGGGGTGTGGCCCAACCCCCCCAACCCTGGCCATGTCACAACCAAAAATATAAAAGAGCAACAATACAAGGCAGGTGAGGGGCTGGAGCAATAACACAGCAGGTAGGGTGTTTGCCTTGCATGCAGCCGACCTGAGTTCGATTCCCAGCATCCCATATGGCCACCCGAGCACCGCCAAGAGTGATTCCTGAGTGCAGAACCAAAAATAACCCCTGTGCATCACTGGTGTGGCCCAAAAAGAAAAAAAAAGGCAGGTGAGATAGTCCAGAGTCGGGGTGAAGGTCTGCCCAAACACCCCGAGACTCTGGCAATGTGGGTGTGGCCAAACCCCCCATAACTATTAAAGCTTTTAACAAGAAAGTTTTAGAGAAAAATGGGGGAGAGAAATGACTACTTTGGGTCTTTCTGTCCAAACTGTAATTAGCCACAGGCGTTACTGGTCACTTGTCAGAGTCTGGAGGCTGAAATGTAATTAGATTATAAAACAGATGGCACAGATTTTGGAAAAGAAGGCCAACAGCTCACTATTAACCTGTATATTCAGAACACTCTCTCTGGACTCTAACGGGTCAAATAAAACATATTAAAATCGATTTTCTCGGGGAGGATAGTACAGCAGGTAGGGCACCTGCCTTGCATATGACCAACCCGGGGTTGATCCCCGGCATCCCATATAGTGGCCTGGCTGGAGTGACCCCTGAGCACAGAGCCAGGAGCAAGCCCTGAGCACTGCTGGGTGTAACCCAAAAAGATGAAACAAAATCAACTATCTCCTATTTCGTTTTATTTCATTTGGGATCTCACCCCTCAGTGCTCAAGGGTCACTCAGGGTCCTGGCTGGGGGACCGCAGGTACCAGGGATGGATGCACGTGAAGCCCTCGGGCCTGCCGCTCCCACCCCTCACTTTACTTTCATAAAGGAAACTTGAATTCCTGGCTGCAGCAGCTATTTCCATCAGAAACCAGAACTACATCGAGGGTAAGAGGTATCACGGACACACGCAAAGCTACCACCGCTAATGACGCCAGCAAAAATCTGACGATACCTTAAGGATCTCAAATTACAATCACCATCAGGAAGATAAATCTTTCTAAAGTTAAATCCTGAATCTGAAAGTGATTTTTTTTTTTTTTGCCAGCCGGATCACCTAGAAATGACCCCGTGGTGACGCGCATTTCTTGTCTTATTCGTGACCTCTGTGTTTTGCAAGCAGCTGCTCAGCACGTGTGCTGTCCGAGCGCCTCCCCCTCCCCACTACTCCTCAGGAGAGACTCGGGCTCACTCGGCACAACGCAGTCACCGGCCACGTCTGACTGCCACCGGGGAGTCGGGAGAACGTGCGACTTGGGCTTTCTCTGTGCCAAGGACCCGGAGAGACTGGGTCCCTTCATGACTTCTGTTAATGATCCAGAGACCAGCCCCCCGGATCAAAGGCAGCGAAGACATCACCGTGGCCAGTCTTAATAATACGCACTCATAGCTGGCAAGAATTGGGAACTACAAATTACTCCATTTATTGGTTACTCAGGCACAGAATAAAAGCGAAGAGATTAAAAAGACGCCAACACCTGTCAGGCGCTTCCTGAGGCTAACAACTAGACCTCATGCAGAAAGGGTTTTGGCTGGCGCTTCTCCTTTCTGCAGTGACCAGCGTCCTCGCTGAAGCACCCCACCCGGAACCAAGCGCTCCAATGACACATCTGTGGCTACCGGCTTCGCAAGCTTCTGGACATGACCTGGGGGAAGGGCAGCCACCAACGCTGCCTGCGTGCCGGGGTGCCTGAGCTCCAGGCGGCAATGCAGCAGCACGGACAGCGATCCGGGCCCGCCTCGGCACGAGCTCCCACTCCGCTGCCCAGCCCCCTCGGGAGCGCCCAGGAAGCTGTCCAGAGGAAGCAGGCGTCCCAGAAGCAGGTGGGGCGGGTGAAAGCTCTCCGGGCCCAAGCCCTGCCCTGCAAAGGGCCGGCCAGAGCCAGAGAGGGCCGGGATGCTCCGGTACATGGAGGTTCATCAACACGGGGAAGAGCAAATCTGAGGCAGGAGAAGGGGCCCAGATGGATGATTCTCGACCTTGTCACACCCTCAGACAGTGGATGGAAATGGACAGCCAAAGTCGAGGCCAGCCTCTCCGCAGAAAGGAGCTGCGCGGGGGCCAGAGCGATGGCACAGAACAGATACTTGCCGTGCATGAGGCTGACCCGGGTTCAATCCCCAGCATCCTGTCTGGTCCCCTGAGCACTGCCAGGAGTGATTTCTGAGTATCTATCACCAAGTGACCAAAAAAAAAAAAAAAAGACAAGATCTGGACAGTACTTCAACAGGACTCTTCTTTTTTTTAACTATATTTTTTAACTGAATCACTGTGAGATACACCCTTACAAAGCTGTTCATGATCGGGTTCTAGTCGTATAGTGTTCAACACCCGTCCCTCCACCAGTGCACATTTCCCAGCACCAGTGTCCCCAGTTTCCCTCCCATCACCCCCACCTCCCTGAAGCCTGTCTCTAGGGCAGGTCAATTGTTGGAATCTAACACAAGTGTGGGTGGGGGGAGGGTAGGCAAGATAGAGAAGGGACCAGTATGATAACAATAGTTAGAAGTGACCGCGCTGGACAAGAACTGCAAGTAGGTGAAGGGATACACCAGATAACCTTTCAGTATCTGCACTGCAAACCGCAATGCCCAGAAGAGAAAGGGGGAGGGAGGAGGGAGGGGGAGAGAGGGAGGGGTGGGGGAACTCTTATTTTAATATAATATTAGCCCAGGGCACCAGAGCCACAGTTCAGTGGGGAGAGCGTTTGCCTGGCTCGCTGCTGACCAGGGTTCAATCCCCGGCATCCCATATGGCCCCAAGCCTAGCAGGAGTGATTCCTGGGGCCCCAAGCCAAATGTATCTATTCTGTATTGTAATCAACATGCCCAGAAGCAAGAGATGGCCCACACAGATCAGCGAGGTGGCCTGGAAGCTGCTCTGACAGGAAGCGTCTGGGATTAACGACTCGACCCAGGGCGCCGCCTCATCTCTGTCCCAGAAAGCCGCACGCCGTAAAGCGGACGTCCCGGAGCGGGAATGGGAAGGCCGCGCCGCCCGAGACGTGCGGACTCTGATCCATCACCAGCCCTCGGCCTGCGGGTGAATGCCACTGCCGGCCACTTCTCCACAGACACCGAGGACATCTGCCCCTGGTGCCCAGAAGCAGGGGACACCTCCCACCCCAGGCAAGGTCTGCACCTGCCCAACTGGAAATCTGTCAGGGTCTTCCTTAGAGCGTTTTATGCGATTCCAGAACTTGGGGCTGAACACCCGTGTCTCTGGAGCGGTGTGACCGGGACTGAACACCCGTGTCTCTGGAGCGGTGTGACCGGGACTGAACACCCGTGTCTCTGGAGCGGTGTGACCGGGACTGAACACCCGTGTCTCTGGAGCGGTGTGACCGGGACTGAACACCCGTGTCTCTGGAGCGGTGTGACCGGGACTGAACACCCGTGTCTCTGGAGCGGTGTGACCGGGACTGAACACCCGTGTCTCTGGAGCGGTGTGACCGGGACTGAACACCCGTGTCTCTGGAGCGGTGTGACCGGGACTGAACACCCGTGTCTCTGGAGCGGTGTGACTGGGACTGAACACCCGTGTCTCTGGAGCGGTGTGACCGGGACTGAGCACCCGTGTCTCTGGAGCGGTGTGACTCGGGACTGAACACCCGTGTCTCTGGAGCGGTGTGACCGGGACTGAACACCCGTGTCTCTGGAGCGGTGTGACCGGGACTGAGCACCCGTGTCTCTGGAGTGGTGTGACCGGGACTGAACACCCGTGTCTCTGGAGCGGTGTGACCGGGACTGAGCACCCGTGTCTCTGGAGTGGTGTGACCGGGACTGAACACCCGTGTCTCTGGAGCGGTGTGACCGGGACTGAACACCCGTGTCTCTGGAGCGGTGTGACCGGGACTGAACACCCGTGTCTCTGGAGCGGTGTGACCGGGACTGAGCACCCGTGTCTCTGGAGCGGTGTGACCGGGACTGAGCACCCGTGTCTCTGGAGCGGTGTGACCGGGACTGAGCACCCGTGTCTCTGGAGCGGTGTGACCGGGACTGAGCACCCGTGTCTCTGGAGCGGTGTGACCGGGACTGAACACCCGTGTCTCTGGAGCGGTGTGACCGGGACTGAACACCCGTGTCTCTGGAGCGGTGTGACCGGGACTGAACACCCGTGTCTCTGGAGCGGTGTGACCGGGACTGAACACCCGTGTCTCTGGAGCAGTGTGACTGGGACTGAACACCCGTGTCTCTGGAGCAGTGTGACTTGGGTTTCAGGAGGCTGGGACTCAGTCCCCCTCCCTGCATGGGCAAGTGCGCCCCTCAGCCCGGGCACCACCACGGCCACCGCCGCCCCACAGTCCGCTCTGACGCCCTGTCAATGCCCTCCAGTCCATGAGCACCAGGAAGCTGCCTCACGGCCCGCCGCACTGCCCACCAGGCCGGGTACACGGCGAAACCATGAGAAACACACTTAGCCCTCAGCTGTGAAGAAAAGGCCGCTCGGGGTCGGGCGGTGTGACAGCCCCGCCATTCTGCATGCTGAAGCGTCACTTTCTTCTACAAAGCAGCGAGCCTGGGGCCGGAGCGATAGCACAGCAGGGAGGGCATTTGCCGTTCACACGGTCGACCAGGACTCAATCCCCAGCAGCCCATATGGTCGCCTGAGCACCGCCAGGAATGATTCCTGAGGGCAGAGCCAGGAGTGACCCCTGAGCATTGCCAGGTGTGACCCAAAAAGCAAAAAGCAAAAAGCAAAAAAAAGCAACGAGCCAGGCACACCCGCGGCCAAAAGCAACACAGTGACTGTAAAAACAGAATCCCGTTCCTCCCATCTCGCCATCCTCCAATTTTGTAAACTTCTTGGAACGTCGCAGGAATAATCTTCTTTCCCGTTTGCTTGATTTAGGTGAAAATGAGGCGGTTAGCAACTGGAGGGGCTGGCGACGTGGCTGTGCGTTCCGGGCACCGCGCGCGCGTCGCTGAGCAAGTGAGCTCAGATGTTCCGGCAGCAGCTAACAACTCACTGTTTGCAGTAAATAAAAGTAAAATGGTAGTGCGAACCAAGTCTAAGTCTCCAAAACAATTACAATTAGAGACTGAACATTGTTTCAGAAAGCACATGTGAGGCACTGAAAGCATGGGGAGGGAGCGGGGCGGAAAGGCAGCAGTCAAAAACGCATCCTGGAACAATAGTATCCGCGTGAGTAATGCAGGGTGCTTCAAACACATCGGCCAGGGCCACGCACAGCGGGCACCAGCTCACGGGACACACCCCTGGCAGCTCTGACCACTCAGACCAGAGGCCTCCAGGCTGCTCCACCTCAGCTGTCGCTGCTGCCCCGTCAGGCAATGACAGAAACACCAGAAGCCACAGGAGTCCAGCTCTGCTAGGACGCCTCGACCGCGAGACTGTGGACGGGAAGGCTATGGCCAGGAAACCAATCGCACAAACTGGAGCACAGTGTAAGCACACACACACACACACACACACACACACACACACACAGAACAGAGGAGGGAGTATTACGTATGTACACACACATATATACACACACACACTGGACAAAGGACTCTGTGCACACACAGTGGAGGGAGGACTGTGTGTACACACACACTCACACTCACTCACACACACACACACACACGAAGCCAGTTTGGGGTTTTCCTTCTAGATTTCAAGAGCATCACTGGCTCCCCTGAGGACAAGCCGGCGACACCCGCACCGCCCTTTCACTCCTGTGGGGGTCCGGCAAGGGACCGGCCTCCCCCTCCGCACCCTCTCCACACGCTGGAGCGCTGCCGTGGGAAACTCCCAGGGCGTGCCAGCAGCACAGCCGAATCACTCCCGACTCTGCGACGTCAAGTCCCCCTGCTGAGCGCGCCCACAGGCCTCGGGACAGTCCCGAGACTGGGCGGGGCCAGTGGCAGAGAAACGGGCGTAGAGCCGCGGTGCCGTTAGGAGCTGGGCCCCCACGGTTACGGGAGAAGCCGCCTGACCAGCAGCGCGCTGCCCCCGAGGGTCTGCAGGAGACTGGTGACACGGGCGACGAGCGAGAGGAGCGCGCTGCTGGCCGCGCCCCAGTGCAAGCCGGACCACAGCCGCGCGCTCACGACGCTGCCTTAGCCACGGCGGCCAAGGGTCACGCCACTCCGAGACCAGGCCAACCACCGACTGACCACACGCTAGTGGACAACCTTTTCAATCCCAATTTAACTCCACTGAAATCACACCCTGACGCGCTCACAAGGAAAGAACAACAGCAGGAAGACCAGGGACCGTTCCAGCAACCATTAGCTTCACAGCTCAGCCACCTGCAAAACTCCAGTTTGATTTTCTCCTTTTCTCCTTACGCGGTAACGGGGGATCCAACAAGCACGCCACCGCTCAGCTCCCGCCCAAGCCCCGCTGCAGCTTTAATTTATTTATTCCGTCCATCGGACACTGACCGTGGGAGCAGTTCCTGGCTATTAGAAATGCAGCTGTGAGCGTCTGCACACATCATGTTTCTGAACCTGTCGCGTGACCTCCTTATCATAAACTCTAGAACCACTTCTGGATCGGTGGGCAGTTCCGTTCTAATGAATACTGAAAGGAAACCATTCCAGACAAAGCTCTCCCATTACCAAGTCCATCAGAAGAGTCCGTGTGTGGGAGCCGGAACACCGGCACAGCAGGGAGGACACTTCCCTTGCCTCGCCCATCCCAGCCCCATCCCTGGGACCCCAGGGTCCCCGAGCACAGTTAGGAGGAGTCCCTAAGCCCAGAGCCTGGACAAAGCCCCAAATCTAAGCCAAACAAAAAGCAGTAGAAATGAGGGCCAGGAGGACTGGGCCATGGAAGCCTGTCACAAGGGGAGGGGGGTAGGGGGGTCTGTTAGGACAGAGAAGGGACCACTATGACAATGATAGCTGGAAATGATCACTCTGGACAGGAACTGAGTGCTGAAAGGAGGTGAAGGGATATGCATGATGCTCTTTCAGTCTTTCGGTACCTGTACTGCAAACCAGAATATCTAAAAGGGGAGACAGAGAGAGAGAGACAGACAGACAGAGAGACAGAGAGACAGAGGGAGAGAGAGAGAGAGAATCTGCCACAGAAGCAGGCGGGAGGGAAACTGGGGACACTGGTGTCAGTGGTGGGAATGTGCGCCTGTGGACACTGCTGAAACCCACCCATGAGCAAACCGTGTATCTCAGCATGACGGAGTCACATCCTCAGCCGCCAAGCCCAGCGCCCTTCACATTCAGGAAGGCCTCGGGGGCAGTACCAGGCACAAGAACACAGCGCTCCCGGGAGAGAGGAAGTCGTGGTGGGCCTGGGTCCTAACTAGCAAAGTGCCAGGCACCGCCACGTGGGCTCCCTGCGCCACCCACATCCTCTCACGGCACAGCAGACATCTCTGTGTGTGATCGTGCTGGGGGGGCACGCTGGGAAGCCCTGGGCAGAGAGGAGCGGCAACCCTGGTATGAGGTCTGAGAGACAATCCTTGGCAGGACAAGTAACTGCCTGTTAGTAACTCCGAGAACAACAGGAGCGACACAAACACACAGAGCTGCCCCGGGCCTTGCGCCAGGAGGATTTTACCAGGGTACCTCAGGGGTGTCGTCCCTCCACCTGCCCCCGAGGAATCCCGGCGGCCACCAACTTCCAGAACCCAATGAGAAGCCCAGGTATGCGGGATCAGTGACGGCAAACTCCAGGCCACAAGGGGTAGGGGATGGGTTGGCCCGTCCCATCTCCCCACCCCCTTGGGGCCCTGGAGGTCACACCCACAAAGGGCCTCTGGTTCTGTTTGAGCTCACTGACCCATGATCCAGAGACTCACAAAAGAATGTCCAGGGGGCTGGAGCGATAACACAGCGGGTAGGGTGTTTGCCTTGCACGCAGCCAACCCGGGTTCTAATCCCAGCATCCCATATGGTCCCCGGAGCATCGCCAGGAGTAATTCCCGAGTGAAGAGCCAGGAGTAACCCCTGTGCATCGCCGGGTGTGACCCAAAAACCAAAAAAAAAAAGAATGTCCAAACCAAGAGGCTGGTGTGATAGCACAGCAGGTAGGGTGTTTGCCTTGCATGCAACCGACCCGGGTTCGATTCCCAGCATCCCATATGGTCCCCGAGCACTGCCAGGAGTAATTCCTGAGTGCAGAGCCAGGAGTAACCCCTGAGCAATGCTTGGTGTGACCCAAAAAAGCGGAAAAAAAAAAAAAGAATGTCCAAACCAAGCAGCTCGCTGCAGAGGTTTCTCCAGACCCTAATTATCTAAAATTTTAGAATTCCAAGAGCACGCAACCACAAAAGCGGCCTCGTTATTCATAACAAGCAATACACAATAAAGTGTCTAGCATCTGCCTGTTTGGCAGGCTTGAGTTGTGATGGGAAAATTCAAAATAATTGTGGTGGGAAGGTGTAAGGGTGGTGGGACTAGTGTTGAAACATTGAATGCAACCCATTATTGTGAACAACTTCATGAAATTTTAAAATAAATACAGAGTGGGCAGCTACAGCAGGAAAAGGTGTAGCTGACGTCAGGTTGAAAGCCATGGACACTACTCTTCATTAGAAAAAGATGTCCCTGGACTGGCCGAGTCCTTGGATGTCTCCGAATGGCAATCAGCCACGGGTTTTTTTGTTTGTTTGTTTTTTTGGGTCACACCCAGCGATGCACAGGGGTTACTCCTGGCTCATGCACTCAGGAATTACTCCTGGCGGTGCTCAGGGGACCATATGGGATGCTGGGATTAGAATCCGGGTCGGCCTCGTGCAAGGCAAACACCCTACACTCTGTGCTATTGCTCCAGCCCCCTCAGCCACGGTTTGTGAGGAGACAGGAGACAGGAGGAACAGGCCTGACTGTGAGGGCCATGAGGGAGGGAGGGGAAAGCACGTGGGCTCTGAGTATGCGTGTCATCAGGCGTCACTAGAGTGGGGCATCAGCCTGCAGTGGTCCCAAAGGCATAAGCACAGCAGAGAGAACAGAGACTCATTTCATCAGGAGTTCAGGAATTCCAGTGTCCGCAACCAAAGAGGCCTGTTCCCGATCACCGTCACAGAAGGAAACAGAGAAGCCACCTCAGAGAGTGGAGTCCCCTGGAAAGCCAAACGATCACTGGGCAAAATCGGTACCCAGCAGCCTGTCCCCTCTCTCATGGAGCCAACGAACAGAGCCAGAAGAATCACGGGTGGGCCGTTAGCAAGTTCTCCCTTCAAGTCTCTGCCAACCCATCCATCTCTTTCTTCATCTGTCCACACGGTGGATTTTTAAGTAACTTAAGAAGTACCTGGGCTGGAGGGATAGCACAGCAGGTAGGGTGTTTGCCTTGCACGCAGCCAACCTGGGTTCGATTTCTCTGTCCCTCTCAGAGAACCCAGCAAGCTACTAAGAGTATCTCGCCAGCACAGCAGAGCCTGGCAAGCTCCCTGTGGCGTATTCGATATGCCAAAAACAGTAACAACAAGTCTCACAATGGAGACTTTACTGGTGCCCGCTCGAGCAAATTGATGAGCAACAGGATAACAGTGATACAGTGATAAGAAGTACCTGCCACCAGGCGTGGGAGTAGACTCAAAAAGAGGGAGAAGCTGAATAATACACAACATCAGAAAAGTTTACCAGAGGCCGGAGCGATAGGACAGTGGGGAGGGCATTTGCCTTGCATGAAGCCGACCCAGGTTCGATCTCCGACATCCCATATGGTTCCCTGAGTAACGCCAGGTGTAATTCCTGAGTGCAGAGCCAGAAGTAACCCCTGAGCATCGCCAGGTATAACCCAAAAAGGAAAAAAAAAATAGCAAAAGGAAAAAAATAACACTGCAGCTTAAAAATAACAAAAAGCCAAGTCAGAGGGTTCAGCAGGTAAGGCACTTGTTCTGCACACAGCCAACCCGGGTTCAGTTCCAGGCACCCCTCTTGGTCCTGAACACCACTGGGTGTAGCCCCCAAATAAACAAGCAAACAAAAAACTATTCTTAGCATGTTATAAAATATAGGGATGTTTTGATTCCCACAGTAAGTCAGATTTTTAAAAATATTTTATGGGGGCAAGCCCTGTAAGGCTCAGGAAGGCCAGGGCCTCTCCCAAGATGCTCTACCTGGTGGGTCACTGCTGGAGCAACGGGCTGGGTCCACCGGGGCCCCAGGGTTACACCCAGGGGTGTGTGGAGGGTCGGTCAGCGCCAGGGATGGACGCTGAGGACGCTGAGGGATGGACAAGGCAGACACACTCTACCCCACTCAGTCACGCACCCAGCATCCTGCTTCCAAACAGTCTCAACTACACGGAGGAATCACTGGCTTTTAAAACTGAGGCTGGGAAAACACCTACAGTCAGCAGAAAGAATCAATTCAGACTCCACCCGTGCAGAATTTGGATTCGTCTGGCTATAACTAAATTGTCACAGCTTTGTTTTGTTTTAGTGTTTTGGGTTTTTTGTCCCCACCTCCCACCCCCGCCCATTTTGGGGCCCCACCCAGTGGTGCTTGCTCCTGGCTCTTGGCTTAGTCATCGCTCTTTTGGACTCAGGGAACCAAATGGGGTGTTGGGGATTGAACCTGGGTCGACTATGTGCAAGTGCCCTCCCCTCTCTAACCCCTGATTTGTTTTTGGTTTTAAGTATTCCTCCGTCCCTCTCGGAGAGCCTGGCAAGCTACCGAGAGTATCCCACCCGCACGGCAGAACCTGGCAAGCTGCCCGTGGCGTAATGGATATGCCAAAAACAGTAACAACAAGTCTCACAATGGAGACGTTACTGGTACCCACTCGAGCAAAGTGATGAGCAACAGGACAACAGTGCTACAGTGATACATATTTAAGTATTACAAGAAGAGAGGAGATGTGGGTAAAGTACTGTTTAACCTTCACAAGACAAATGTGTGTCCAGACTTCAACTTTCCACTTCCAAGTATTTACGTGGAAATAAATTTGCTCATCAGATCCAAATTGCATACGTAAAGTCCTATGTACTATTCAAAGTCCTTGCTGACCTTGATTATTTCATTTGATTTTTTTTCTTAATTCCAAGAAGCTGATTGAGAAACTAAGCATATCTATAGAAATAGAAACAGAAACTAAGGGAAAAGAAACTAACAAAAAGAAACTAAGGGATCCAGACTGATAGTACAATGGGTACAATGGTAAGGGCCTTTGCCTTGCATGTGGCCAACTCAGGTTTGGTCACTGGCACCCCAGATGTCCCCAGAGCCTTCAGAAGTGATCCCTGAGTGTGAGCCAAGAGCAAGACCTGAGCACCGCCAGGTGTGGCCCAAAACCTAAAAAGGAAAAAACAGGGGCTGGAGCGATAGTACAGCGGGTAGAGCATTTGCCTTGCACGCAGCCGACCCGGGTTTGATTCCCAGCATCCCATATGGTCCCCTGAGCACCATCAGGAGTAATTCCTGAGTGCAGAGCCAGGAGTAACCCCTGTGCATCGCCGGGTGTGACCCAAAAAGAAAAAAAAAAACCGAAGCCACGCCCTCTGTCCCTTGGCTAAGGGCAGATACTGACCCTGGTCTCCAGACCCGATGTGAGACCCACACAAGGATGCGCGCCCTGGCCAGGCCCAGCTGAGGGACAGGGAGTGGCCACAGGTGCTGAGTTATCAGGGAGCTCCAGAGACACAGCACACTAAAGCCTCTGAAAGCCATTCCGATTCAAATGGTATGTATGGGTCTATATATTTTATATACATGACTCCACATTAGAATCACAGCGATTTAATGATAAACATGTAAATTTTCTAAAAATAGTAACAATAATAGCAATGATACGGATATTGGCCCAGTCTCTTGGCTGAATAAACGCTTATTCACAGTGCAGAGGCAGCCCCTGAAAGAAACATCGGCATGAACTCGAGTCTAACAGCGCTGGAAGGAGATGGGGCCACGGCCAAGAGCTGCGAGAGGGCGGGGCCGGGGCTCGGGCGCAGACGGCGGCAGGCAGGGCCGCTCTCCTGAGGCGAGCGCTACGCTCGAGCAGCACCGCCAGTGAGAAGTCTATCAACTGACTCCTGGGAGGGGCCGCAGCCCAGGAGCTGGAGAAAGAGGAGGGACAGCTCAAACCCCAGCATCACAGGGGTCCCCTGAGCACTGCTGGCTGTGGAGAGAAGAGGAGAGAGGAGATGGGAGGGGAGGGAAGGAAAGAAGGACGAGACGAAGTATAATCTAAGAAAAATAAACGACCACACACTCAGTCCTCAAAGTCACTATCTCAGGGCTGGAGCGAGCGTGCAGAGGGAAGGGGCTTTGCCTTGAGGGTGTCCAACCTGGGTTCAATCCCCAGCACCTCATATGGCCAACCTGAGACCTGCCAGGAGTGATCCCTGAGCACTAGAGCCAGGAGTAAGCCCTGAGTATAAACAGTGTGGCCAACCCCACCCCCAAATTCAATTAATTTCATCTAAACCAGTATGTAACTGGTGGGCACATACAATAGCTATCCAATAGCCTGAGATGAAGGAAATTCTTTTTTTTTTGTTTGCTTGTTTTGGGGGGCACACCTGGCAATGCTCAGGGGTTACTCGTGGCTCTGCACTCAAGAATCACTCCTGGCGGTGCTCGGGAGACATCTGGGATCTAAACCAAGGAGATCGAAAGCGCCAACAAGGCAAGAGCCCTCCTGCTGTCCTGTCACTCCAGCCCCATAGACTTTTAAAAGGCAAAATCCTAGAAACAGGAAGTAGAAGGCAGGCACCGAGGAATGAAGAGACAGTGCTGTGACGAACGTCAGCCCCAGCACTCAGAAACGGCCGGTCAGGATTCTGCCCCTTCCCCTCCAGGAAAGAAATGACATGTCCTTTGTTCCTCAAGCCCATGTTCACCCCTGCACACGAGACCCACTTGCTTCTCTCTATCCCCTCTTTGCTCGCTTCTTCTTCAAGCTCTTCCATGAACACATCCGTCCCTCTCTCCCCTCACATCTTTCTACATAAGTTTTGTTCAATTAACACTATCCTGCCTCACTAAGGAAAAAAATAAAGGAGTTACCTGAACAAAATCTTTACCACACAAGATGGGAGCTACTAAGGTAGATCAGGCCAGACTCTATTCCCAGTGCTCACCTCTGGAACACCAAGTGGAATGAGACTCTGGGCCACGACGAGACCCGGGATGGCTGTTCTCCCGCTCACTGCTCCGCCCCTGGCCTACCCCCTTCCTGTGCCATGAGAAACTCACTGCAACTCGTTCCCTCTGCACGCGACACACGTTCCCGACTCCACGAGTAGCCCCGCCAGAGACGGCTTCCCAGCCCCGCCAACTCCCGATGCAACTGGGATGGGGCCAGTCTAACGCAAAAGCAGCAGCCTGAGCGCTGGGCGTGTCCCCAGAGACGCTCTGTCTAAAGAGACGCTGCCGCACCTTCGGCCTGTCCCTCTCTGCTCTCCACCGCACGTGCCTAACTCTGGAATGCACCACACACAGATATGTACCATCCACTATACACCTGCAGATATGTTTTGGGTTTAGATTCGGGCCTTACTCAGGAATGCTCAGAAGTTACTCCTGGCTCAGTGCTCAGGAGCGCGCCCTGGCGAAGTTTGGGGATGACACATGGTGCCAGGGCTTTGAACCATCCATCTCCTTGTATTCTCACTTGCTGGTGCCAGAGGGCAGACACCCAGAGGGGACAGAGGGCGAGAGGGGGCACGGAGGGCAGGACACATGCGCCTCGGGAAGGTGCACAGTCCCCACCACTACCAGGGACGGCCCCTGAGTACCGCCAGGAGTGGCCCAACAACAACAGCAACCACAAATTATTCTTCTCCCTGTCCTGCCCACGGGCCCGAGCACAGGGCCAGGAGCGGCCCCTAAGAGCCAACACGGGCGGGCCCTGTGTACCACTGGGTGTGGCCCCAGCACCGCCAGCAAGTAGGAACCGGAAAAAACATCCACCTGAAAGCCAAGCCACGTCACCCGCGCCAGCTGTCACGGCTGTCCCCGTCCCTTTGGCCTCCTTTGTGCTGCCGTGTACCTGGAGGTCCCGAGTGAGCACGGGAGTCTCTGCCACTCCAAGAAGTGAGTTTCGAGGAGTCTGTTTACGGGGCTGTGCCGACTGCTTTCCTGCCTCCCTGGAGCGCCACCTGGTGCTCAGCACGCAGAATGCAATTCACGCCAGGCGGTCCAGGGTTCCCAGACAGAGCCGCCTGGACCAACACAGCAGGTGGTCTCCCGGGCACCGCCACGGTGATTCCCGAACACAGGGCCGGGAGGAAGCCCTGAACACCAGCAGTGGGGTCCCCAAACAAAACAGCACAAAGAATAGTGTATAAACACAAAGACAAACACTATTATACTTAGTACCAACTAATTCTTTGGGCGGGACGGGGAAAACATACTCACTGGTACTCAGGGATCACTCCTGACAGTGCTCGGAGGACCATACGGGGTGCCGGGGATGGAAACAGGGCCTCCCGTGTGCACAGCAAATGCCCTGCCCGCTGGACTATTGCTCCGGCCACTGCTAATGACTTTCAGTGTTCAAATCTTTCAAATATCCCAAAGAGAAAGACACCGTCCCCAGGGGCTCTGGGAGGACCCTTGGTTCAAATGCGAGGTGCTTTCTGTGTGTGAGCTTAAACAAGGTAGATGCCGAGGTGCGGCTAAGTGATTTTTCTGTTTAAAAAAAAGAGAGAGAGGGCTGGAGCAATAGCACAGCGGGTAGGGCGTTTGCCTTGCACGCGGCCGACCCGGGTTCGATTCCCAGCATCCCATATGGTCCCCTGAGCACCGCCAGGGGTGATTCCTGAGTGCAGAGCCAGGAGTAACCCCTGTGCATCGCCAGGTGTGTCCCAAAAAGCAAAAAAAAAAAAAAAAGAGAGAGGGAGAATGGGAGAGGGAGCATATAGCAATAGTAGTACAGCAAGTGGGACACTTGCCTTACATATGGCTGACCTAGGTCCATTCCCCAGCATCCCATATGGTCCCCCAAGTCCCACTAGGAGTGATCTCTGAGCACAGAGCCATGAGTAAGCCCCGAGTACCAACAGGTATGTCTCCCATCACCAAAAAAATAATAATAAAATAAAAATAAAAATAGATCAGTTAAGTTTGAGAACCTTTGCTCCCTTCAAAAACTGAAAAGATGCTTTGACCAAAGGTGCTCGACAGGGACCTACAGGGGCCACGGTCTGAATCCCCTGCTTTCTAACAGGAGCAGCTAAACCAGGATCCCGTGGGCCGACTCTCAGGTCGAAGCCCCCATGGCACTGAGCACTGGCCCAGAAGCCCCTGAGACTCACCCTCCTCCTAGCCACACCCAACCTCTCGCCGTGTTTTTTTTTTTTTTTTTTTTGCTTTTTGGGTCACACCCGGCGATGCCCAGGGGTCACTCCTGGCTCTGCACTCAGGAATTACCCCTGGCGGTACTCAGGGGACCATATGGGATGCTGGGAACCAAACCTGGGTCGGCCACGTGCAAGGCAAACACCCTACCCGCTGTGCTATGGCTCCAGCCCCTCTCGCCATGTTCCTAACGTGCTGCCAGCCCAGAGCCAAGAAAGGACAGAAGTCGGTGACCGGGCTCCATGCCCCTCGCAGGCCATAAAGAGGCTGGTCACCGCAGCCCCCACACAGCAAAGGGCCCAGCCAGCCTGTCGCTGGGCCGTTCCATTCAGAAAGGATGAGGAGCGTCACATAACCAACGGGACGAGGGGGACGAGAAGGACTGGCAGAAGTGTGCATTCTTGGGGCTGGAGCGACAGCACAGCGGGTAGGGCGTTTGCCTTGCACACAGCCAAACCAGGTTCGATTCCCAGCATCCCATATGGTCCCCCGAGCACCGCCAGGAGTAATTCCTCAGTGCAGAGCCAGGAGTAATCCCTGTGCATCACCAGGTGTGACCCAAAAAGCAAAAGCAAAAAAAAAGTGTGCATTCCACCGTTTGTTACCTGTCCACAAGACAGCAGGTGGAGCTTCCTGGCACATACTGGATCCTGAATGCCCCTTAACAATGGTACTAGCAAGGGGGCTGTGGGAAGGGTGAGGTCACAGAGCTGCGGCCCTCCTATGTGGGCCGTGAAACAGGGGGCCGGTGACTCGCTCCCCACATCCTTCTACCACAGGAGGCCACGGCTGGTGCCAGCAAGAGCCCAGGACGGTGTCTTGGCCCCAGCCAGCCGGAGACATGACCCGGGTCAGCTGCGCGCTGTGAGCAGAGCACGCCTGGCGCTCGCCAAAGAGGCCGAGCAGACGGGCCTTGAGAGGAGCTAGGATGGGGCCAGGGCAATAGCACAGCGGGGAGGGCGTTTGCCTTGCACGAGACCAACCCGGGTTCAATCCCCGGCATCCCATATGGTCCCCCAAGCACTGCTAGGAGTGATTTCGAAGTGCAGAGCCGGAAGTAACCCCTGAGCACTCCCAAGTGCCTCACAAGGGGTAGCACTGCAGGGCGTGTCCCCAACCAAAGCCACCCAGGAAGGGCTGAGGCGCCCACGCGCACCACAGTGTCGAGGATGTGGACACATCAGGAGACCACACGTCTGCCCAGCACAATAAAACTGATCACAGCTCTAGGTTGTTAAGCTAGATGTGAAGTATGTGGAAACTCAACAGTCACTTCTAGTCACCATCACTAGTGCATGTCTACCCAGTTAGGATTAAGAAAGCAGGGCCAGGGAGACAAGGAGGGAAGGTGCTTGCCTAGTGTGCAGGCCCCGATTTGTCTTCCTGGTCCCGAGCCATGCCAGGAGTGACTCCTGAGCAGGTATGCCCCCCAACAAAACAAACAAGCAAGGGCGGCTGGAACAACAGAACAGTGGCGAAGGCGCTCGCCCTGCACACGGCCATCCTGGGTTCTATCCTCGGCACCCCACATGGTCCCCCAAACCTGCCAGAAGTGATCCCTGAGCACAGAGCCAGGAGTAGCCATAACCATCGCCAGTGTGATCCAAAAACGAGAGAGAGAGAGAGAGAGAGAGAGAGAGAGAGAGAGAGAGAGATCAATTTTCACATATTGGCAAAGGTCACTGTCACTGTCATCACTGTCACTGTCATCCCGTTGCTCATCAATTTGCTCGAGCGGGTACCAGTAACATCTCTATTGTGAAACTTGATGTTACTGTTTTTGGCATATTGAATACGCAACGGGTAGCTTGCCAGGCTCTGCCGTGTGGGCGAGATACTCTCAGTAGCTTGCCGGGCTTTCCAAGAGGAGTGGAGGAATCGAACCCAGGTCGGCTGCGTGCAAGGCAAACATCCTACCCACTGTGCTATTGTTCCAGCCCTTGGCAAAGGTCAGAGTCTAAAAATGTATTAAGCTGACAGAAGTATAGGAAAACAGACATTCTCATACACTGCTGGTAGGAATAGTTGATACAACTTCAGTGGAACATAATTTGTTCCACTGAAGTTGTATCATACATATATATAACGTATATATATATATATAAAATATATACAAAAGTTACAAATACAACTATTTTTTAGGTTTTTAGGTCACAACTGGCAATGCGCAGGGGTTACACCTGGCTCGGCAATCAGGAATTATTCCTGGTGGTACTTGGGGAACCATATGAGATGCCAGGGATCGAATCCAGGTGGGTCGTGTGCAAGGCCCATGTTAGTTGCTTTAAGACAACAATTGCAATGAAAGTAATTTATATTAAGAGTTTATTTGCATGCATGCGAAATATTATGCAGGACATGTTATAACAAAAGGCTGTAAACAATCTAAATATCCACCAAACAAAAACTGATTAGGGGCTGGAGCAATAGCACAGCGGGTAGGGCATTTGCCTTGCACGCAGCCAACCCGGGTTCGATTCCCAGCATCCCATATGGTCCCCTGAGCACCGCCAGGAGTAATTCCTGAGTGCAGAGCCAGGATTAACCCCTGTGCATCGCCAGGTATGACCCAAAAAGCAAAAAAAAAAAAAAAAAACTGATTAAATATGTCCTATGTGTATTTAACAGCCACCAAAAAGAATAAGGCAGCTGCCACAGTAGAAATGACATCTGCATGGGGGTATGGTGCCACCAGCAGGTCAACCTGTACCTGTGGGGCAAGTGCATCAGCAGGCTGAAGGTGCCTTCAGACTTCCAGATACCCCAAAATTGCTGCTGTGTCTTTGGCCAGACCCCAACAACCTGGGGCCAAGTTTACCAAGAAATTAAACGGCCAAAAGTTAGGTATGTGGCTCGTGCAGCCCGGGGAGGGATTTTTTTCCCTCTCCACCCCATTTTTCTGAGCGAAAATGGCGGCAGCGGCAGCAGCCACGCGGTGAGAGCCACCCTCTAAGACCCCTACACCAGGAGGTAGGACTTTCTTTAGTGACGTAGCCTGTAGGTGATCCTGGGAGGGGAGGTGTTCCCGGCGCGCCTTCCGCCCAGAGATGAACCAAGAGCCGCGGCACGAGAAGCAGAGCCTCCCGCCTACTGACTGTGATCCTGAGGTCTCCTAACCCATTTTGGCACCAGAGCAGATTCTTGCAGCCATGCACTTTGACTGCGAACTGAGCTAAAATATTAGAAACCCAAAACCGCGCGGCCGCGATAGCGGCCGCGCGGACTCAAAGTCTTCACCTTTACCAAGGAAGAGAATTTGTTAGATGATGCTTATTCAGCAGGCCTGATGTTGGGGAAAATTTCTAATCAACAGTAGTGAGTTCTGTATGGAAATATGAAATGTACTCAATATATATAGAGAATAATGGGAATATCATCAGCTACTTGGATGGGGGGTGGGGTGGGAGGGGGGTTTATTGGGGTTCTTGGTGGTGGAACGGGTGCACTGGTGAAGGGATGGTGGTTTAATCAGTGTTTGACTGTGACTTAAACCTGAAAGCTTTGTATTTTTTTTGTTTTCACGGTGGTTCAATAAAATATTTCTTTAAAAAAAAAAAAAATAAAAAAAAATAAAATTAAAACAGCCCAAAAAAAAAAAAAAAAAAAAAAAAAAAGTTAGGTATGTGGAAGACATACCCACAAACCACCTCCGGCTCAGCCATATAAGCTCATTTATTGGCCTTATTTCAGAGACCCATAAATCTCGAAAGAGATCAAAAGATGCAGTTAGGGCCTGTAGCGCAGAGGCAGGTGAGAACCTGTGACTGAGAGCTCTAGGCCCGCTTGGATCGGGACTGGGCCTCCTCCCACAGGTGCCCAGTTTTCCAGTAGCTTGGCAGTCACACCCACAACCTGCACCCTGCAATCTCATCAACGGCCAAGACCCAGGGACTATAAACTAAAACTCCTGAAAGAGAGCGCCGCAGAATGTCCTAAACCCACGCCAGGCTATCTTCACCGGGGCGCCCCAGAGGGGGGCGGGTGAGAGCCCTCCCCGCCCCAAGGGACCCAGCTCCGGCAGCCAAAAACCTCCACAACCCAACCGCCACCACGCTCAAGGCCGCTCCTCACTCACTCAGGCCGAGCCTCACATATGAGTAAACATATTCCTGGACCAAGCAACCGCTTTTGCGGCTGCACAACACATCATAAAACACTCCCTACCCATTCTTCATAATTACCACACCACAACTGATGGGGTTCAGACAGTAGGCAACAAATCATACAGGGAAATATATATATATATGCATAGATACATATTTTCAGATATATATATATATATATATCAAAGCGCACATCACCCAAACAACATGTTAGTCATATCCTATAGAATGTCTTAATGGCTCCTGCCAAAATGGAACAATTTCAAAAAAAAAAAAAAGGAATAATCTTCACACTGTTTCCTATATGAACACTTTTATGTAAACATGTTCAGCAGTTCTTCATAAGAGACAATACAAAATATATTATTTCAGTTGTGTTTTGGGACGGAGACTGGGGTTTGGGATGGAAACATCCCAAATTTGGTGGTGGGAAGGTGTAATGGTGGTGGGATTGGTGTTTGAATATTGAATGTAATCAAACATTGTGAACTCGCTCTCTGCTGAGACGTGACCCCAATGCCGCATGTGTGCGGCCTCTCCGCAGCTGCACGAGAATGACCCCAGAGGCCAGCTAAGCTACTTTTCGTACCAGCAGCTTCTTGCAGAAATGTCTCCAGACTATGAACTAAGCCGCAGCCTCAGATCTGCCCAGGAGGGGAAAGGTTTTTCCCTCTTGCCTTTTCCTTGCCGGGGGTGGAAGGGCGTGGTGACCGCCAGCTTATGAGGACAACTAATGAGAGGTACGAGCTTGCAATGATCCAATTTCTGCCACAGATTTCCCTGGACTTAGTGAAATATAGAAATCCAAAACCACGCAGCCACGATAGCCGCGACCTCATATCTCTTCATCTGATTCTAGGGGGGAAACTCCAAACAATAATAGTGAGTTTTTTGTAGAAATATTGAATGTAACCAAAGTAAAGAGAAAGTAAAGTGAAATTTATCAGTTACACAGGCGGGATGCGGGGGGCTGGAGGGGCTGGGGGGGTGGGAGGTATACTGGGGTTTTTTTGGTGGTGGAATATGTGCACTGGTGAAGGGATTGTTGCTTGAGCATTGTAAAACTGAGACTTATGCCTGAAAGCATTGTAATTTTCCACATGATGACTCAATAAAAATTAAAAAAAAAAACATTTTGAACTTACAAAATTAAAAAAAAAATAATAATAAATAATAATTTTTAAAAAGTAATGTGGAGTTCTTGCCCAATTCAATCAGCTTAATCAATGGCTGAATAAATAGCAGTGCTCCAACATTACAAAAAAAAAAAGGAAAAAAAAAAATGACATCTGTACCTGTATGTTCATTGCAGCACTGTTCATAATAAGCAGAATCTGGAAACAACCCAAGTACCTGAGAACAGATTACTAGTTGAAGAAACTATGGTACATCTACACAGTGAATTACTAAGCAGCTGTTAGGAAAGATGAAGTCATAAAATTTGCTTATAAGTGGATGGACATGGAGAGTATCGTGCTAAGTGAAAAGAGAAAGAGAGGGACAGACATAGAATGACTACACTCATTTGTGGAATATAAAATAAGACTGACATCCAAGACAGTAGACACAAGGGCCAGGAATATTGCTCCATGGTTGGAAGCCTGCCTCATGAGCTGGGGGAGAAGGCAACTGGGATAGAGGAGGGAGCACTAAGTCAATGATGGTTGGAGGGATCACTTGGGATGGGAGAAGTGTGCTGAGAGTAGATAAAGGACCAAACATGATGGCCTCTCAGTATCTGTATTGCAAACCATGATGCCCAAAAGGAGAGAGAGAGAGTGGGGCTGGAGCAATAGCACAGTGGGTAGGGCGTTTGCCTTGCACGTGGCTGACCCAGGTTCCATTCCCAGCATCCCATATGGTCCCCTGAGCACTGCCAGGAGTAATTCCTGAGTGCAAAGCCAGGAGGTAACCCCTGTGCATTGCTGGGTGTGACACACACACACAAAAAAAAAGTAGAAAGAAGGAAATTGTCTGCCATAGAGGCAGGGGGTGGGCTGGGGTGGGGATGGCAGGAGTGATACTGAAAACATTGGTGGCAGAAAATGTGCACTGGTGGAGAGATGGGTGTTTGATCATTGTATGGCTGAAACTCAATCATAAAAGCTTTGTAACCATATCTCACAGTGACGTGTTAAAAAAATTTTTTTAATTGAAAAAGAATAAGGCAGCTGCATATACGCTCACACACAGAAGGCCGTTCACTGCACCCTGGGGCCGGGGAGAAACAGTATACATACTCAGACAACTCGGTCTATACGAGACACCCTTAGGATACCCTTAAAGAACTTCAGGCTTGCTTCAGTAGCCTTCAAAAGAAACTGTGTTATCAGAAATCACTTCTGGGAAAGAAGGAAGCTGAGTGCCACGAGGGAAAGAGAATGACAATTCTTACTGATTAGACTGTAGATTTTCTTCCTGGTACATCGAGGACAAAGAGACCAGGTGGGCAGACACACAGAATATTTCCAAGTATCTGGGCCCAGGCCAGAGGCAGGAAGCTTGCCTCACACACGGCCAACGCAGGCTCAGTCCCTGGCGGCCCTGTGACACCCCGAGCCCTGTCAGGAGTCAGCCTTGGATGCAGGCGGGTGGGGCCCCCAACAAGCTCCAGTTCCCAGTCCCCATCCCACATCAGTCGGGACGGCTCCCTCTGGGGATTTTCAATCAGGGCAAGCCCTTACCTGCTGGTGGGCGCAGGGAAAGAAAACGAGAGAAGCTGATTCCAGAACGGGTCATTCTCAGAGACAGACTCTGTTCCTGAGAGCTTCTTCAAGTACTCATTTTTCGGGAGATCACTGATTCTGCTGCTGTTCGAGCCCATCTTCTACTGCGAAAAGCAACTTCTCTTTAAACCTTCATTTCCACAAGACAACCTGCAGTGAAGGAAAAAGAAATCCAATCAAAACCATTACCACAGGGACCAGAGAGACAGCACAGCGGAGAGGGCGTTTGCCTTGCACACGGCTGACCCGGGTTCGATCCCCGGCACCCCCGATGGTCCCCCGAGCGCCACCAGGAATGATTCCTGAGTGCAAAACCAGAAGTAACCCCTGAGCATCGCAGGGTGTGACACAAAACAAACAAACAGATATCATCATCCCACTTTGTCCACCCTTGACCTAAATATGAAAGAGCTGTAAACTTTTACTAAAGGAAGTCACACCGCTTTATTTTAAATATAGCAACTTCACAGTCTGAGCCCTGGGCCCGGGAGAGAGCTCAGTGGGTGGGAGTATGTGCTTTGCAGCCCACGGCCTAGGTCTGATCCCCACCACGCACGGGCCCTGAGCACCTGAGTCCCACCCAGGGAGCAGCCCCTATGCGTCACCTCCAAGTATAGCCCAAATACAAAAGAGTGAAAAATATATACCTATATGAAATCTGTCTTCCATAGTAAGAAGAAAGCCAAGAACCACTTTGAATGGTAACCCAAAAACTACCAGTGAAAGTGTACTGTCATCCGCGGCTGGGGATGATAAGAAGGAACAGTGAGGAGACCCGAGGGTGGGCGCCTCTAGGAAAAAGGCCCCCGATGGGATAGAACAGAGTGAACGTATTTTCCTTCTAAGCCCATCGCATTATTGATGCTCTTAGACTATGTCTATATATCACTTGATTCTAAAAGTTAAATACTTTGAACCTCCTTCACCATCCCATTTCCGACTCAAATGTGAGTTTTAGTAGGTTATGAAAGACACATTAAAGTCACAGCTAAATTAACTGAAATAAACTATTAATTATTCTTTGCAGAAAAGTAGAAAACATAAGAAAATCTATTTACAGGGGAAAAAAATAAGTCTGAAGAGGTGGCCCAGGGGGCGGGAGCACATGTTTTGCATCCAGGGGCCCCACGAGGTTTGATTCTCTGGTACCACATGGTCCCCCAAGCACCTCTGGGAGTGACCAAGCAGGGAGTAGCCCCCGAGGAATAATCCAGAAATCAAAATCTGTTTTGTCTGATGCAATTCAACATTACAGTAAATGCATATACTTTCCATATATACTGTGTGTGTGTGTGTGTGTGTGTGTGTGTGTGTGTGTGTGTTCTGAAGAGTTTGGGATTTTATTTTGTTTTGTTTTTGCTGTGCTGGTGATCTAATTCAAGGTCACACACTCTACCACTGAGCTAAATCCCTTGCCCCCCAATTTTTTTCTTTCTGGGTCACACCTGGCAATGCACAGGGGTCATTCCTGGCTCTGCACTCAGGAATCACCCCTGGCAGTGCTCAGGGGACCATATGAGATACTGGGAATCGAACCCGGGTCGGCCACATGCAAGGCAAACACCCTACCCGCTGTGCTATCGCCCCAGCCCCCCCAAAACATTTTTATCCCGAAATCTGAATTTCAAATTTCTCCACTGTATGTGTCTACAAACACACAAACACAGACAGCCACAGGGCCAGAGAGGCCATCCAGCGCCAGGGTCAGGTGCGTGCCTTTCGTGAGCTGACCAGTTCAGTAGGGAGCACCACGTATGGCCTCCTGAGCACCGCCAGGCCTGGCCCCAGAACATCACCGCCATCATGGAGCCAGAGCGACAGGACAGCGGTTACGCATCTGCCTCGCAATGTGGCTGATCCCAGGCGGGAGTGACGTCTGAGACTGGTGTGATGAGGCTGAGATCTCAGGTCGGGTAAACCAAACACATGGAATTTGATCATGGCTGACTGTAAAGTTTGGAGCTATGAATAACTTTGCAAATTACAGTACCTCAATAAAAAATATGAAAAAAAAAGCACATCACCATCATCATCTGAAGGCCTCCATGCTGAATTTTATGGCTCAGCGGGCTGGGGGTACCCGCCTCCCACGCAGAAGGCACACATCCCCGCACATGGTCCCCACGAGCGGGGACTAGCCCCTAAATATCAGCAGGTGTGGCACCCAAAACCATTTTTTTTAATTAAACGCATTTCCTACAAGAGAAAATTTACTTTCATAGACCCGAGAGACAATCTAAAAGTCCCGAGCACCTTCTCTGAGTGCTGGAGGCCTGAGTGGGACCCCAGCGTCACATGGTCCCCCAAACGTCACCAAAGCAGCCTCCCGAGCACAGAATTGGAAGGAGCTGCCCAGTAATGCAAGGAATTGCCCAAGAATAAATAAATCCTTTCAAACTGATTTTTTATATGAAGATGGAAATAATATGGGTGGGTACTAACCCCGCAAAAAAAAATAAATAAAAAGTAATGACATGGAGAAAGATCTACTCTATGAACATTCACTGTCACTGTCACTGTCATCCTATTGCTTATCAATTTGCTCGAGCAGGCATCAGTAACGTCTCTCATTGTGAGACTTGTTGTTACTGTTTTTGGCATATCGAATACGCCACGGGGAGCTTGCCAGGCTCTGCCATGAGGGCATGATACTCTCGGTAGCTTGCCGGGCTCTCCGAGAGGGGCAGAGGAATGAAACATGGGTCGGCCGCGTGAAAGGCGAATGCCCTACTGCTGTGCTATCGCTCCAGCCCGTTCTATGAACATTATTCAAAAGAATTATTATTATGGAATCCCAGTGACCAAGAGCTTCCACAAGCAAGGTCCAGGTATGCAGATTCCAGGACTGAATCTCCAGGCCACATAGTGGCAGAGGACCTGGGCTGTCCCTCCCCGGGTCCCTGCCCGCCCAGGAGACTGGCTGTCACACCCACAATTTGCCTCTGGGCACCAACAGCCTGGCCCAGAGACTCCCAATTGAACCCCAAAATGGATTAGTGCCATACAGATGCCCCTGGAGCCAACCACTTACAATCTAGACATTTACATTTACAATCAGGGCCATGCAAGCCCGCATGATACTCAAAATGAGCAATGGAAAATAAATTATCTAGCACCTGCCCTTGGCAGGTAAGCTTGAATGGTGGTGGGAAATTTCGAGCCAAAATTTGGCTCGAATGCCCAAAATTAGAGAGTACTGGGGAAATTGTCTGCCAGAGAGGCAGGGTGAGGACTGGGATGTGGGGTGGAGAATGTGCAGTGGTGGAGGGATGGGGGTTCCATCGTTGTCTGGCTGAATCCCAGACATGAAAGCTTTGGAACTCATGGTCATACAATTTAAAAAAAAAAAAAAAGTAATGTGGAATTCATGCCCAATTCAATCAGCTTAATCAATGGCTGAACAAACAGCAGTACTCCTATATTGTAGCACTGTCGTCCCATTGTTCATCATTTTGCTCAATCGGGCACCAGAATGTCTCCATTGTGAGACTGTTGTTACTGTTTTTGGCATATCGAATACGCCACGGGGAGCTTGCCAGGCTCTGCCATGCGGGTGGGATACTCTTCATAGCTTGCCGGGCTCACCGAGAGGGACGAAGAAATCGAACCTGGGTTGGCCACATGCACGGCAAACGCCCTACCCACTGTGCTATGAATTGGGGGTTGGGGAAGGTCAGAAATGGGGGGGAACCCACAAAAACAGAAGTGCAGGAAATCGGCAGCGTGACAACTCAGGTTCCCACCGCTCCCGCCCATCTCCCACACTGCGGCCCACCAAGCATGACAGCATGGACGTGTCGCATCCAAACGCCCAGGCTCCTACATTATTTTAAATAATAGTAATAATAATAATAATGAAAAGAATTATTATTAAATATACATCTTATACTAAATTATATTACATCTTATATTAAATAAGATAAGTATAAAATATGTATGTTATATTCAAGATAAGATCTATATCAGTGAGACACAGCCAGCTTCACAGCAAGGGAAGTTACCGGCAAGGATACAGAAAGGCAAAGGAGTCGCTCCCCAGTGTGAGAAAGCGCTGTGTCTGCTTCCACCAGCTGGAGCCCTGCCCGTGCCCCCTTCGAAAGCTGTGCGGCCGGAGACGCAGGGACTCCGAAAGCATCAGTTCATCTTCACACCACCAGCGGCCAGCCGCGGAGAGCTGACATCTCCAGGCCCACTTCCCACAACCACACCAGCTCCTCACCCAGACGGGAGGCGCTCTGGGCCATAACACACACTAAAACAGAGTCGACGGCCAGAGACACGGTACAGCGGGCAGGGCGTCTGCCTTGCATGTGGCCGGCCAGGGTTCAATCCCCGGCATCCTATATGGTAGTCACCCCCCAACTCACCCCTGCACTGCCATAATTCCTGAGTGCATCACCGGGTGTGACCCAAAAAGCAAACAACAACAACAAAAACCTGAACCATCGTCCTGGGCTCACCAAAGTCTGTGCAGGGGTCTGATAAAAGGTTCAAAGGACAATCGCACACGCCTGGCACACGCAAGCTCTGAGCTGGATCCCCAGCACGGCTGGGGACAGTCCTGGTGGCCCTGAGCACTGCGGAACCCCGAACACACCAGCTGGGCCCTCCCAGTCGGGTACGGGCCCTTCACAGACAGGAAGTGGGGAAGCGGCACTGTCCTAAGCCAGGAAGGATGCTAGGGGAAGCCCCAGTGACGAGAGCCAGCACCTGCCCGCAGGCCCCGGGCCCCGGGTCCACTCCCCCGGGCTACCACACAGGCCCGGCGCCTCCTGGCAGCTCTGCTGGGGCAGCTTTTCTGCAGAGTCCTCTGCCTCACAGCTCTGCATCTCAACTCTGTCGTCCCCCTGCCGTGCTGGCACTAGGAGAAAGGAAGCACAGCCCCGCTTCACCAGGACGACCGAGGGTTCGAGGGCAGAGCACCTTCCCGACACGTGTGAGGGGCTCAATCCCCAGCACCGCACAGACACCAAAGGTTCGAGGGGCCGGAGCAATAGGTCAGTGGGCAGGGCCTTGCATGTGGCCCACCCGGGTTCAATCCCCGTCACCCCATATGGCCCCCTGAGCCCGCCAGGAGTGATCCCTGCGTGCAGAGCAAGGTGTAACCCCTGAGCATGGCCGGGTGTAGCCGAAACACAAACACTGCAGGCCGCAGTGGGCCAGACCAGCGCAGACCCGTTACGTAAAGGGCAAAACAGCTCCTGGAGCGAGAGGACGTGTGCAAAGCACTCGGCCGGGGACCTCGCCCAGAGAAAGCTCAGCCAAATGGCAGGTCGAACAGAACTTCTTTTTTAATATTCACAGTTACCACTCCCATCCATTCTCTCACAAGCTCAGAGGTACTCGGAGGCAGCGAGGGGTATATTTAGCACAGTGTGGGGCTCAAAACAAAAGCCACCGAAAAATCTCCTGGCTCCCGTCTCTCTCTTTCCATTTCTCAACGGAGGGGTGGAGACATGTGCCGGGGCTCAGGCACATGAGCTGCACGTGGCCGCTCCGGTTCCATCGCCAGCGTCACATGTCCCCAAGAATAGCCGGTGTGAGGATCGGAGCACAGTGGGCAGGGCACTCGTAGGTACCGCAGGGTGACACCCAAAGAGCAAACAAAATAAACAAATGAGCCACAAGGGGGGTAAAAAAAAAAAAGACTCAAAGAGCAAACCTCACAACTGAAACCGGAGACCAGACAGAGCAGCAACAGACAGTGGCCACTGGCCAACGGACACGGAAACACCACCTGTGCGTGTAGATCACCCGGTAAGGAACGTTCGGAGGTAACAGGTTACTTAGCAGGAGGCAAATGCTCTATTTAGAGTAGCTGCAGGGCCCAAAACAAAAACAAAAATGTTCTCCTGCCTCTCATCTCTCTTTTTCCATCTCTCGATGCATTCAACCCAACGCAGCGCCGAGACACTCAGCAGCCCGGAGACGCGCAGACACGGGCAGCAGGCAGCACGCCTCTGGCCTCCCTCCGCGGTCAGAGAGGAGAGCTGGGGACAGTCCCACGCTAAGGAGCCGGAGCTACAGTTCCCAAGGCAATCTAAAGTGCCAACAATATGCACGAGCCCTCAATACAAATACTTGGCATGTTTGAGAAGAAAACAAAAGAGAAAGATGAGAGAAATAGTACAGAATGAAGGCATTTGCCTCACAAACTCTGGTTTGGTCCCATCCCTGTCACCACATACAACCCCCGTCCCCACTGGGAGTGATCCCTGAGCACTGAGCCAGGAGAGGCTTAGCACCACCACATGTGGCTCAAACCACGCCCACCACAAAAAAAATCTTTAACTGTGCAAGGAGGAGCTTCCACTGAACAGAGAATTCCTTTACAGTGGGATATTCTGTTTAAAAGATATTAAGAAAAGAATATAGGGTCTGCAGTGATAGCACAGCGGGCGGGGTGTTTGCCTTGCATGTAGCCATCCCGGGTTCAATCCACGGCATCCCGTAGGGTCCCCCAAGCACTGCCAGGAGTGATTCCTGAGGACAGAGCCAGGAGTAACCCCTGAGCACCACCAGGTGGCCCTAAAGCCCAAAAAGAGAGAAAGAAAAGAATCCCCCAGATCCTGGAATTGTCTCTCCAGCAAGAGCTATGTTCCTCCTGAAACCTGCTGCCATGGGCTGAGCGCGAGCACGGCGGGAGGGCATCTGCCTTGCACGAGGCCGACCCGGGTTCGATTCCCAGCATCCCATGTGGTCCCCTGAGCACCGCCAGGAGTAACCCCTGTGCATCGCCGAGTGTGACCCAAAAAGAAAAAAAAAAAAGAACCCGACCTGCTTCTCTGCTGGGCAGGGGTGCCAGGCGCTGGCCAGGCGGCGAAGGCGGCAGAAAGAAGGCGCCAGGAGGCGGAGTGAGGCGTTCCAGCAGAAACCAGAGGCGCAGGAGAAATCAGAGAAGGCCCGCGGGCCGTGGGAAACGGGCAAAGAGGCCCCAAGGCTGTCCCCGCGCAGTGCTCCTGCTCCCCGGTCTCCGCTCTCCAACTGTCGCCAGCAGCAGCTACAATGAGGGGTTCAGAGCCTATCACACATTCAAAGATATCTTTTTTCCAAAAAAAAAAAATAATAATAATAAATTGCTCTGGGCCGGCACGACAATACAGGGAATCAGGTGCTGGTCGTGAAAGCGGACACGCGTGCTTCTGTCTCCAGTCCACGTGGTCCCTGGGCGCCGCCCAGGGCACTCCTAGCCCAGAAGCAGGGCAGCCCCTGAGCACTGCCCCTCAAATCATTTTGGGGCCAGGGATGCGGCCCTCTGGGAAAGCATTTACCTTGCAGGCACCGGCCGGGTTCCATCCCCGGCACCCCATAAGGCCCCTGAGCACCTCTAGGGTGTGAGGCCACCGAGTTCCATTCCCAACACCACATGGTCCCCCGAAAACCATGACCAAGAATGACCCTCAAGAGCTGAGTTCAAAGGTGTGACCCCCTCAGTAAGCCAGGTGCAACCCAAAAACAAAATCATTCTCAAGACACTATCAGTACCGGACTGATGTCATCAATAACAACGGTGGGCTTTCTCTCTCTCTCTCGTCACGTGAACACCTGCATGCCAGCCTTCACTGTGCCCCTCAGCCTAGTGTTCACAGCCAGGGCATTTACACAGAATGCCTGCCAACTCTCGGCCGAGAAGAACAAGGTAAAATAAATTGAAGTGAATTACCCAAGACTACAGAGCAGGAAAGTTTCAGACCTGGGCAGACGGACGGAAGGAAACGGGCGTTAGCTACTTGACCATACTGCTTGCATGAACAAAGAACAAGATGACCAAAAGATTAAGAAGGGGGGCGGGAGGTGCCTGTGGCACGTGCATCCTGGTTCCACCTGAACCATGGCCACCGGCACTGCATGGTCACCCCCACCCCCATCACAGCGCTGAGAGTGGTCCCTGAGCCTCTGGGGCGACCCCAAACCAAAAGAACAGAATTCAACCGAAAGGAGAGGTGAGGTCAAGAAAATTCCCGTAATAAAGAACAAGACGACAAAACAGCATGGGACTCACTTACGACTGACTGTAGAAGATCTTAATATACTAATAACAATGTCATAATGATATGTTAATTAATAACAATGTTAATTCACAGGAGAAGGTGTAAGAGTGGGCCGGAGAGAGTGGGGGGACAGTGCGCGTGCGTGTGGGCCTTTGCGCCTTCAGCCCCCAGCGCCACCAGGGGCTACTCCTGAGTCCGGCCACCAGGAGCCCTGAACACCGCCAGGTGTGGCCCTCAAAGAAAAGACAGAAAAGAAGGAAAAGAGAGAGAGAAAGAGGAGAAATAGGAGAGAGAGGAGAGAGAGAGAGAGAGAGACAGGGAGCGAGAGAGAGAGAGACAGAGACAGAGAGGGAGCGAGAGAGAGACAGAGACAGAGAGGGAGCGAGAGAGAGACAGAGACAGAGAGGGAGCGAGAGAGACAGAGACAGAGAGGGAGCGAGAGAACGCGCTCTGTCTCTCCGAGGAAGGCTGAGGCTTTCCCGTGCCAGCACACAGCGGGCAGAAGCCTCTGGGCCAGAGGAGCGTTCTCTGGCCACGCCAGCCAGGAGAGGAACCGCCTGCTGCAGTGGAAGTTCCCGGGAAAACTGGGGGACATGCCATCAGCAGGAGACAAGGTCATCCACCTGGGCCTATGCAGTGTTTCCTTGGTTTGTTTTGTTTCTGGTCACTCCCGGCTCCGCACTCAGCAGTTACTCCTGGTGGTGCTCCCGGGGCCGTATGGGATGCTGGGTATCAGCCCGGGTCAGCCACATGTCAGGCACACGCCCTACCCACTGTGCTATGGCTCCGGCCCCAGCAATCCTGCGGTGGAAATACTGTAAATCCTACAGAGGACGTCAACCAAGATGCTCACAACCCAAACTGGAAGAGGAGGAGGAGGAAGAGAACCTCATCGACGGCGACAAGGAGCACTGGGCACTGAGTAAAACTGGTGTGTCCCCAGTGGTGTGCATCACCATCTGCACGGGTGGTTTATAGGCACAGGTGCAAGCAACTGGCCCGGGGGCCCGGAGGGGGGGCACAGCCGGCTCCCCCCACCATGCTTCCCAGCACGCCTGCCCTTTCCTAATGATACACTGAAAGGGATCGCCTAGGCAGGGGATTTACTCTTAGGGACTGGAGCAGCAGGAGAGCTGGTCGGAGTCTGCCTGGAATGGGCCGACCCAGGTCCAATCCCCGGCATCCCACATGGTCCCCCGAGCACCGCCAGGAGTGATTCCTGAGTGCAGAGCCAGGAGTAAGTCCTGAGCAGGCCAGTGACCCAAAAGCCAAAAAAAAATGAAAATAGAAAGAAAATTTACTTTTCATTGGATGGTAGAGTGTCTGTCTTCTGATTTCACAATCACCAATTCTTAGAAACAATGTAACGTGCAAATGCCAGAAAACAGTGCCGGCTGAGTAAACAAACTCCACGCCCTACACAAATCATCCTACCGGTGACAGAGGCAGGAGGGCCCGTCCCTGTGCTCTGGGCGCCTGTGGTGTGGCTGGTGCAAGGTCATGTGCCAAAGTTAAAATGGCGAAGAAGGGCTTGACTTATAGTCAAGTAAGAAATGCAGGTGCATCAGTGAGAAACTGCAAGACGGCAACTATTCAAGACTCAGTTCCAGCTCTGCAGAGGTCAGGACGCACAGCACAGCCTGGGGTCAGAAGGATGGGCCCTGGGGTGGGGGGCTCAGAAAACCTTTGAAGCAGATAGAACAGGAGTCTGGACCTGTCTCGAGGGTCAGAGAACATACGTGGAGATACGAAGCCCTGGACCCAATCCTGGGAACTGCAGCTTCCCCTGCCCGCTGTCCCTAGCGCCATCAGTGTGACCCCCGCAGGAATTTAAAAATTAGGGGCCAGAGCAATGATAGCCCAGTGGGTAGAGCCTTTGCTTTGCACGGGGCTGGCCCGGGTTCAATCCCCGGCATCCCATATGGTCCCGAGCCCGCCAGGAGTAATTCCAGAGTGCAGAGCCAGGAGTAATAAGCTCTGAGTACCGCTGAGTAGGGCTCAAAAACAACAACAAAACACCAAATTATCGTAAGGGTGTTGGGCTGAAATGCTCTACAGCCAACTGGGGGCACCGGGAAGACAGGTCAACAGGGCGGGGTGTGCGCGACGCAGGAAGGCAGAGCTCAGTCCCTCCACCCCGGCTGGACCTCCGCCGGCTCCCGTGCCCCCAGCACTGGCAGGGAGTGGCCCCCTCAAAACACAAAAGGACACATTTGGGGTGGACTGGGCACGACGTAACCATAAGACTGCACCCCTGAGTCCTCTACCTGAGACCATCCCCTGTGCACTGATGACCACGGCATGTCTCAGAAAGAAAAGATATACAAAAATTTAAAAAAAAAAGAAGAAGAAGAAGACACGCTTTCCAGAGGTGAAAGGTATTGTGTGTACAGATCTAAGATGGTACATTAACCTTGTCCCGTCCAGAACCGCCCGTGTGTCCCAGGCCACTCGCCATCTGCACTGAGAAACTGAGAGCAGCACCAAGGGCTGCAGAAGGAGGCATGAAAGTAGGGCCAGAGCGACAGGACAGCGGGGAGGGCGTTTGCTTGCACGTGACCAACCCGGGTTCAATCCCCGGCACCCCACAGAGTCCCCCGAGTACCACCAGGAGTAATTCCTGAGTGCAGAGCCAGGAGTGACCCCTGAGCATCACTGGGTGTGACCCAAAAAGGGGAGGAAGGAAGGAAGCCCGAAGGAAGGAAGGAATGGAGGAAGGGAGGAAGGGAGGAAGGGAGGGAGGGAGGGAGGGAGGGAGGGAGGGAGGAAGGAAGGAAGGAAGGAAGGAAGGAAGGAAGGAAGGAAGGAAGGAAGGAAGGAAGGAAGGAAGGAAGGAAGGAAGGAAGGAAGGAAGGGAATAGAAGGAGGGAGGGAGGGAAGGAAGGAAGGAAGGAAGGAAGGAAGGAAGGAAGGAAGGAAGGAAGGAAGGAAGGAAGGAAGGAAGGAAGGAAGGGAGGGATGGAGGGAGGGAGGGAGGAAGAAGAAAGGAAGGAAGGAAGCTGGGTGCCAAGCCAGCGCAATCACTATACTTTCTTTCTCTCCACCCTGCCCCCCACCGCCCAGGTCTGCACTTTTACCGAATGTTCTAAAACCTGCAGAAGTAGTTCCTTAAAGTCGTTTTTAAAAAGTAGTTACTTAAAGCAATTAAACTTTGCCATGAACAGAACCTACTGCCCACCTACCTATCCATCAATCTGCTCTGTTCTTCCCAGCGTAGGTCCTGTGCGGGGAGAACGTGAAGGAAACGCCCCGGGTGCACAGCGGCTGCAAGACGCAGCTCGGGGCAGAGCTCAGCGAGACAGGAGCGGGTGACGGGTGACGCTCCCAGGAGCACTCGGCAGCAAGTACCAGCCCCAGCCGAGAGCTCAGAGCTGGAAGCCCGCAGGAAGCAGAAGGCCCCGAGGCCTCGCAGCAACCCTCTCTCCTGCCCCGCTCTCTCCCGGGAAAGGAAGGGCAGCAGAGTCAGTTTGCCCGTCTGCATTTTGGGCACACAGGAAGGAAAACTCTAGAAGAAGGACCTTTCAGCCCCAGAGTCACAGAAATTCGGTTTTGTCTGTTCGGCAGCAGGGGAGGGCCGGGGCCACACCCAGCAGTCCCTTGCGCCATGCCCTGACATCCTAGTGGCCCACTCTTCCTCAACATGTCCTCTCACCTTATTGTCTTTGTCTAGTCTTTGTTTGGGAGCCACACCCGACAGTGCTCTGCGCTCCGGGATCACTTCTGGTAGTACTCTGGGGGACCCCGTGGGGGGCACGGGGATCAACCCGGGACAGTCTCATGCAAGGCAGCCGCCTTCCCCACTGTAGTCTCGCTCCTGTCCCGCCCTGTCCCTCACTCGAAAGAGACTTCCTGTAAAACTGGGGGGAGGGTCCCTGCAACACCCCAAAACTGCCAGTGGCCTGAGCTACTACTCAGACCACTAAGAGACGCCCACGACAAGTACTTGGAAAACAGGAACATGAAAAAAGAAAAACAAGGAAAACTTTCCCTGTTTACACTGAAGTCAGTATATCGTGACTTCACGAGTGTTAATGGTCTCCTTTGGGGCTGCGGGGGGTGGGGGGGTGGGGGGCACACCTGGCTGTGCTCAGGAATCACTCCTGACTCTGTGCTCTGTGCTCAGGGATCGCTCCTGGCAGGCGCGGGGGACTGTAGGAGGTGACAGGGATCAGACCCGAGCAAGCGCCCTGCCTGCTGCACTCTCGGGCCCCGCTCAACAGTCCCATTTTACCAAGGCCTAGAGGAAAGCCACAGATATCCCCCACACGTTTGCTCATAGTCCCTAGAAAGGAAAAACAACAGCCCTCACTCGGGCTGTCCCCGTCTCTGCGACCTAGAGTGAAAGATGCAACTCGGGTCACTGCATTCGCAGCAGCAGAGGTGATGACCTGTTTCTTGGTCTTGGCGAAATACCCCGAAACGCACTGCCGGGCAACACGAAGGCCCACCACGCTGCCTGCAACCAAGAGACGATCCGCGATGACCGGGCAGAGCTGGCTTCACCGCGCACGGCCCTAAGCGGGAAGGCCTTTGCCAGACGCAGCCCGAGGCTCCAGGGAAACGGGCCAGGGAGGCAGGGAGGCGGCCGGACGGGCAGGAGCTCTGCACGTCGGAGCTGCTCGGTTCCCTGGTGTGCACCAAGGCCAGTACCGGCCCTGAGCATCACCTGTGTGCCCCACAGCGTACGGGAAATGGCGACAGAGTCACCAGGGTGCGGGCTTTGGAGATGGCGGGGCCAGAAGCCGACAAACACGGCCCCTCTGGAAGCCAGAGCAGCTAACGCCGCAGAGTGTCCTCTGAGAAACCTCCAGAGACCAGTCTCGCCCTTCGGACGCACTGATTTCAACCCACTGAGCACCAGTCTGGGCTTCCAGGACACAAAACTATTAAATAATAAACACAGGCCAGAGCCAAGAGTACTAGGGCTCGGGGGCCGGCCTTGCACACGGCCAACCCCAGTTTGATTCCCAGCGCCCCGTACGGTGCTCTGAGCACCATCAGGAGTGGCCCCTGAGGGCAGAGCCAGGTGTGGTCCCAAAACCAAAAATAATAATCCTGTTGCCTGAAGCCAACAAATGTGTGGGAATAGGTTTCAGGAACCACAAAAAATACATGCACACACGTTACATTCTAACAATATGTAAAATCATCCAGGGGCTACAGAGACCACTAAGGCCTGGGTTAAGCCTGGCATTCGAGGGTCCCCAAGTACCACCAGGTGTGACCCTCCCCTCCCCCCAAAAAAAATCCTCAAAAATTGGGGCCAAAGCTCTAGTAGAGCAGGAAGGGTGCTTGCCATGCACGCAGCCAACCTGGGCTGAAACGCCAGCATCACGTAGGGCTCCCCGAGCCTGCAGGAGTGATTCCTGAGCACAGAGCCAGGAGTAACCCCTGAGCACCACCAGATGTGGCTCAAAAGAAAAAAAAATAAATTATCAAAAAAAGCATAATAACAGCGGGTAGGGCATTTGCCTTGCACGCGGCCGACCCGGGTTCGAATCCCAGCATCCCAGATGGTCCCCTGAGCACAGCCAGGAGTAATTCCTGAGTGCAAAGCCAGGAGTAACCCCTGAGCATCACTGGGTGTGACCCAAAAAGCAAAAAAAAAAAAAGCATAATAAACAAACTGCCCCAAATATTCAAGAGCACCGGGAGACATGTAATTTGGGCCCATGGCAGTGTAATTCATTTCCATTTTTCTCCCGCTCTCCCAAAACTCCCACCGTTACAAAGCCAGCCAGGGCGGGAGACGGCGCCAGGAGCAGTCGGGCCCTGTGTGCCGGGCCCGGCAAGGCAAGCCCTGGCCCCACACCAAAAAAAGAAAGAAAAAAAAAAAAAAAAAGGCCAACTCAAGTTACAGTGCTTTGGGCTTTTGGTGAAAGGACAAGGACATACACTATTAACCAAGAAAGTGGAAGCACGTACTGGGAGAAGAGAAAGCAGTTATAATTCTCAAAGTGAAATGATTTGCACTGCTTTCATTAAGTACACTTTTAAAACTAAGCCTTCAAGAAACGGACGACAGTAAGGCCTTACTATTAAAATTTTAAACGTGATGATGGTACTGAGTACATTTTTAAAATGACCCAATCTTCTATATATACTGAAACTGGAACACGTGAGACAATAAAATCCATTGATCTGTGATCCTGTGATCTGCCTTAGAGGACAGAAATGCAGCTCATGATGAAACGCCTGTTTGTGCATGTATGAGGCCCTGCAGTGGATTGCTGCAACCACAAAAACATAGATTTTTTTTTTTCCTTTTTAATTTGGGGGCCGCACCTGGCAGTGCTCAGAGCTTATTCCCGGCTCTGTGCTCAGGGATCACTCTGCTAATGCTCAGGAGACCTGATGTGGTGCCCAGGATCAAACCCGGGTCTGCCAAGTGCAAGGCAAGCACCACTGTACTATTGCTCCAGCTTTAAAAAATTCTTAATTGAGGGGCTGGAGAGATAGCACAGTGGGTAGGGCGTTTGCCTTGCACGCGGCCGACCCGGGTTCAAATCCCAGCATCCCATATGGTCCCCTGAGCACAGCCAAGGGTAATTCCTGAGTGCAGAGCCAGGAGTAACCCCTGTGCATCTCCAGGTGTGACCCAAAAAGCAAAAAAAAAAAAAAAAAAAAATTCTTAATTGAGAATGGCAACAGGAAAGGGACAGGGTATATGTGAAATTCTACCAGCTGCAGCTACTGACCACTGGGAGTGAGTGTTGGGCACGTAAGGGAATGTTCTATAGGTCTACTGTTTGGACTTTTCTTTATTTAAAGGTTCAAAGGGGGGCCAGAGAGAGAGCACAGCGGGTAGGGCTCCTGCCTTCCACGCGGCTGACCGGGCCGGATCCCCAGCATCCCACATGATCCCCTCAGCACCACCCGGGGTCATTGCTGAGTGCAGAGCCAGGAAGAACCCCTGCAACGCTCCTGGGTGTAGCCCCAAAACCAAAAGGTAAAATAAAATCCAGGAGGAGGGAGGGCGAGAAAGGAAAAAAGGCGGGGCAGGGATGGAGCTCCGTGGTGGAATAAACGCTCTGCAAGCATGAATACGGGGTTCACTCTCCGGTGCGGAAGGAAAACGACAGGGCCCCTGACCTCTGGGAACAACACGGCCACGGCCACCTGGGTTCTGGGTTCTCTTCTACTGATCCCACCAGCAACTCAGTTCTATTTTTTTTGGGGGGGAGGGTTTGGGTCACACCTGGCGATGCTCAGGGAATCCTCAGGAATCACTCCTGGCGGTGCTCGGCGGGGACCATATAGGATGCAGGGACGGAACCCGGGCGGGCCACGTGCAAGGCCCTGCAACTCGGTTTTCTCAGTGCCTCTTGGCTTTGTGGGGGCTTCCTTGGGTCAAGTTTGGTGGTGTTCCGGTGCGACTCCTGGCTCAGTGCTCAGGAGTTGCCCCCAGTGTTGCTCGGGGACCAGTCAGTGGCAGGGATCCAACCCCGGCCTCCGGCGTGCAAAGTGTGAGCTCAGCCACCGGAGCCGTCTCTCTAGTAATCCACCCCTACCCGCAAGCCTGTCCCTGCGTGGACAAATGAAAACCACCAAACCGGTCTCAGCTAGAGCGCATGCGGGTGGGCTCTACCCCCACCCCACCCTACCCCCAGCTCCAATATTCCTATAGCCCCGCCCTTTCCACCTGCAGCTCTCCTCCAGCCTCCCCCCCACCCCGGGTCCCCACCCCCAGGTGCCGCTCCTTGGTGCCCCACGCTCCTCCCTCCAACTTCCCTCTCTGGCCCTTCCCGACTTTGGGCCACCCGCGGCAGTGCTCTGGGCTTGCTCCTGGCTCTGTGCTCAGGGATCACTCCTGGCGCCGGGGATGGAAGTGGGTCGGCCACCTGCAAGGTGAGCACCTTCCCCGCGGTCCTGACCCTCCGGCCCTTCCCGCTCCTTCTGGAGCATCCCACGGGGGGGGGGGGGGGGGGGGCCTTCTGTCAGCCCGGCCTGGGGCTCCCCTCTCCCACTTCTCTCCCGGCCTCTCATCACTTCTCTGCACCTTTCCACTGCCCTTCGCCGCATCTGCTTCCGCTGTCCACTCCCTCGGCGCCCCAAGACCGCCCGCCACCCCTTCGCCCTCCTTAAAGCAGGACCGCCCTGAAGTCCCAGGAGGTGGGTGGGGCAGAGCTGACCAGGGGAGGTTTCCTTGGGGGGGGTGCGGATTTCTTGGGGTGGGGGGAAGGTCTGAGCAAAATGTTCTGGAAGTGAGACCCTCTCCTGCACAGGCTTTTAACAAGCAGAACTGGACTTTCATTGTACTTTTTGAAAGGACGAGTGTGAACCTCAAGGTGTGTGAATTACATCTCAAAAAAAAAAAATGCAAGAGAAAAAGAAGGGGGGGCAGAGAGAGACAGAGAGACAGAGACAGAGAGACAAAGAGAGACAGAGAACAGAGAGAGGGAGAGACAGAAACAGAAACAGAGAGAAACCAAGACAGAGAAACAGAGAGAGATGAAGACAGAGACAGAGACACAGAGACACAGAGAGAGACAGAGACAGAGAGGCAGAGGGACAGAGACAGAGACAGAGAGACAGAGGGACAGAGACAGACAGAGGGACAGAGACAGAGAGACAGAGAGAGAGACAGGGAGGCCGACAGAGACACAGAGAGGGACAGAGAGCGACAGAGGGAGACAGAGAAACAGAGACAGAGAGACAGAGACCGCGAGACAGAGAGGGCGGGCCCGGCGGGAGGCGGCGGCCAGGAGCAGCCCCCCGCCGTCCCATCCTCACGCCCGCGGCCGCCCCCACGGGCCCCGTGTGCCTCCCCCCGCACGGACTCGCCCCGGGGTCGCGCCCAGAGCGGCCGGGCCGCCCCCGCGCACACCCCCCCCGGGCCCGGCCCCCAGGGCAGCCCCCGGCCCGCTGACAAGGGGCGGGGCCCCTCCCGCGCCGCCGGGCGGCCGGGGGTCGGCGTCCAGCTCACCAGCCCGGCCGGGGGCGCCGCGATCGCGGCTCAGGCGCGCATGGCTGACGTCTCCGCGGCTCCGGCTCCGGCTCCGGCTCCGGCTCGGCTCCCGCCCGGCCGCGTCGCTGCAGCGCCCGGGAGGCGGGGAGGGAAGAGGGAAGCGACCGAGAACGCGGCTGGACACCGAACGGCCGGGCGCGCGCGCCGGCCGGCGGTCACGTGGCGCGCGGCGCGCGGGGCCCTCTGGGAAATGTAGTCCCGCGGGCGTAGGCGCGGCTCCCCGCCCGCCCCCCGCGCCTCCGGGGCAACGGCAGGGCCACGTGGCAGCATGGAGCGGCCGCAAAGGCCGGTCATCCTCGCTGACCCAGCAGGGCGCCAGTGCCCGTGACCTCACTTTAAATAAAGCCTGTTCATTCCGAACGAATAACCATTCCGAAGTCAATCAGTCGCTCTAAATCGGAACTAGGCAGATGATTTTTGGAGGAGGCAGCTAGCCAGACAGGGCACATTGCCCTGGACAGGAGACATATACGGTGCAGTGTCTAAAGTATGCAAAGTGAAGTCAGATGCGCTGGGCATACCTGGCTGAGTGCCTTATATTACTTCCCCTCGAAAAGTGTATTTTCCGGGGCTGGAGCAATAAACAGCACAGCGAGTAGGGCGTTTGCCTTGCTCTCGGCCAACCCAGGTTCTATTCCCAGCATCCCATTCGGTTGTCTGAGCACCGCCAGGGGTAATTCCTGAGTGCAGAGCCAGGAGTAACCCCTGTGCATCGCCAGGTGTGACCCAAAAAGCCAAAAAAAAAAAAAGTGTATTTTCCACACAGGACTGTTAAGTTACCTGTGTGGAATTAAAAATTCACAGTGAGGGTTGTTTCCTATGTGTTTTCTCTTTATTGCTCTAAATAACAGTATGAGATAACTGTTACTTCCATTATATAATCAATATATGTGGATGAACTTTGGAAAGTATATACAGATCTTAGCTATACTTTTTGTTTTTGTTTTTGTTTTTGGGTCACACCTGGCGATGCACAGGGGTTACTCCTGGCTCTGCACTCAGGAATTACTTCTGGCGGTGCTCAGGAGACCATATGGGATGCTGGGATTTGAACCCAGGTCGGCAGCGTGCAAGGCAAACGCCCTACCCGCTATGCTATCACTCCAGCCCCAGCTATACTTTTCTTGTGCCTATTGTTAATCAGTTGCCTGGGCTCCCAGGGTTATTACAGAAAAACATACTGGCATCTGAGAGGCTCACTTAAAAAAAAAAAAGCTGGGGGGAATATGGTACAGAGGTTCAAGCGTTTCCCTTGCATGGCCTGGAGAAATAGTATAGCAAGTAAGGCACTCACCTTGAAATGGCTGACCCAGGTTCAATCCCTGGGATCCCATACAGTCCCCCAAGCCAGATTCCTAAATGCAGAGCCAGGAGTAACCCCTGAGTATTGCTGGGTATGTCCTCCCCCAAGCCCCAAATAAAGGTGCTTGTATAAGGACCTACCATATACCTTGTATAAAGTAGATGCCCTTAGATCTCTGACACCCGCCAGGGGCCACTACCCAGGCGTAATCCCTAAGCGCAGAGCCAGGAGTGAGCCCCAAGCCCACCCAGGTGTGGCTACACCCAGCTTCTGGCTCTGTGCTTAAGGACCTCTCCTGGCAGGACTCAGGAAACCTCATGTGCTGCTGGGATTCAAACCCGGGTTTGGCAGCATGCAAGTAAACACCCAAGCCCTACACAGGCTGGGGCCCGGGGTGCCAGGGATTGAACCCAGACCCTCACACATGCAAGGCAAGCCCCTCTGGCTGAGTTACTCCCCCTAGCCAGTTCCCCTTATGTGAGAGTGGCCATCTGCAGATCTGTGGGGACACAGAGCGGCACACTTGCAGACGGCCAGGCTGAGCGAGCACCCACACCAGTGTCCTCCAGGGCACTCCCCACGTGGTGACAGTGGCTGCCCGCATGCTCAACAGTGACATAGTGAAATGGCTCAGAGAGAGTCTCTTCCCAGGGGCAGGGTGAGCACCTCGCTCCACACTGCTCCCCAACCTTTTCTGCCTGCAGCAGCATTCCCCGCCCCATCCCCACCAAATCCCTCCAGAAACACCCGGGTAAGTCTGGGGGAACGGCTGTTGATACAGACAAACCACCTCTATTCCAGGAACTAGAGGAGGACTGCTGTCACGCTCATGGTCACCTTCATGCTAGGGGCACCCTGGGATGAGTCATAGACTAATATTAGGTTTGAGCCACCTGTCAGGCCAGAATCTGCTCTAAAAGTTTCAGGTACTGAACTCACTTATGTGGGCATTAGGACACTCCAGAATAGCGACTTATTTATGGAGCCCCTCCTTTTTTTTTTTTTTTTTTACTGTTTTATTGTTTGTTTTAGAGGGTCACACCCTAGCAGTGTTCCAAGGACTATAAGGAATAGACCAGGTTCAGCTGCACACAAGGTCAGTGCCTTAAGGCCTATACCATCCCCCTGGCCCCAAGTGGCTTCACACACACTAGCACTGTAGCACTGTTGTCCCATCCTGTTGTTCATTGATTTGGTCGAGCGGGCACCAGTAAAACATCTCATTGTGAGATTTGTTGTTACTATTTTTGGCATATTGAATATGCCACAGGTAGCTTGCCAGGCTCTGCCATGCGGGTAGTATACTCTTAATAGCTTGCTGGGCTCTCCAAGAGGGATGGAGGAATCGAACCCAGGTCAGCCACGTGCAAGGCAAACACCCTACCTGCTGTGTTATTGCTCCAATCCACACACACTAGATCTTCTTAAAATATTATTGTTTAAAAAGTTTTATTTTTAGGGGCTGGAGCGATAGCACAGCGGGTAGGGCGTTTGCCTTGCACGCGGCCGACCCGGGTTCAAATCCCAGCATCCTATATGGTTCCCTGAGCACCGCCAGGAGTAATTCCTGAGTGCAGAGCCAGGAGTAACCCCTGTGCATCGCCAGGTGTGACCCAAAAAGAAATAATAATAATAATAATTATTAAATTAATTTTTTAAAAAAGTTTGATTTTTAGGGGCTGGATCAATAGTTCAGTGGGTAGGGTGTTTGCCTTACACGCAGCTGACCCAGGTTCAATCACCAGCATCCCACATGATTCCCCCGAGCACCACCAGGAGTACTTCCTGAGTGCAGAGCCAGGAGCAACCCCTGAGCATCACCAGGTGTGACCCAAAAAGACCAAATAAATATATATATATATATATATATATGTATATGTATACATATATCACATAAAAAAATTTTAAGTTTAATTTTTAATGAGGTATCATGATTAACAACAGTATTATTATTGGGGCTGAAGCGATACTACAGCGGGTAGGGCGTTTGCCTTGCATGCGGCCGACATGGGTTCGATTCCCAGTATCCCATATGGTCCCCTGAGCACCACCAGGAGTGATTCCTGAGTGCAGAGCCAGGAGTAACCCCTGTGCATCTCCAGGTGTGACCCAAAAAGAAAAAAAAAAGTATTATTATTAATGTTTTAGGCATACAACGTTACTGCACAACCCGTACCATGGTGCCAATGTCCCTTTGCTAGGGCTCCGGGGTCCCTTCTGGTCTACATCATGGTTTGCTTTGTTTTTGGCCCATACCTTGCAGTGCGGGGAGTTACTCCCAGCACGGTGCTCAGCTGTTGCTTGTTGCCCTACTCAGGGAACCATGCCATGCTGGGGATCAAACCCAGGACTCTTACATGTAAAGCCTGTGAGCCACCTCCCTGGCCCAGCAGGTACTATTCTTTTGGGGGGAAGAGTAGGGGCGCCACACCCAGCTGTAATCAAGGGCTTACTGCTGGCTTTGTCGTCCTGTCGGCATTCTGGGGAAACCATCTGTGGTATTGGGGCTTGAACCCAGGTTGACGGCATGCAGGAAAAGAACATTAACCCCTGACCGTCTCTCCAGCCCTACTCTCTCCCTTTTGAATCTTTGGAGCTCCCAAAACTTCCATTATTATTATTATTATTATTATTATTATTATTATTATTACTATTATTTGCTTTTTGGGTCACCGGCAATGACAGGGGTTAACTCCTGGCTCTGCACTCAGGAATAACTTCTGGTGGTGCTCGGGAGACCATGTGGGATGCTGGGAATCGAACCTGGGTCAGCCGCATGCAAGGCAAACGCCTCACCCGCCATACTATCACTCCAGCAACGTCCCCCCACAAACTTACTTTTTAATTCTGACTTTGTTTAATGACTCAGGTAAACTGACAACTGTTAAAGATGTGTCCAAAGCCTCACCTATGTATCTATCTGTTTAACCACCAAAGTATAGATCACTTCCAGCACCCTAGAAAGCTCGCTAGAACTTCTTTCCAATCCATTTCCAGGGAAAGCAGCCCTGCTCCTACCTGCCTGCTGGGGCGAGAGCATATATTTAGACCTTAGCTGTGAGGTTGTCCTATGTGAGTAGCCTGTGAATTTGGACACGTTGGGTTGGCTGATCAGCTCATAGACCCCCAGCTCAGGTGACCTAGGCAAGCTTCCTCCAACATCAAAATGCCAGAAACCCACTGGCTACACAATGGAACTTTTGGAACCCGCAAAAAAGCAGGATTACAAGGTTTTATTGTAGCTTTATTACCGTGTACCTACCCTCCCTCCCCTGCATGGCCTGCTGTGGGAATTTCGTTTGGGTTGGACTACGACAGAAATGATTTCTCTAAGAATAGTTTTGCGCGTCTCCCGTGCATGGGGACGGAGCGTTCTCTGGGATCCGGACTCCAGGAATAGAACAGCGGGATCATCGTGTGTGCTCAGCTGCACGGGATGGTGAGAAGGTGCTTTGCAAAGTCGCACCAACTGATGTTTCTCTGCACTGCGTGGCTGCGTCCTTGGAGCATCTCTATCCCTTCCGAGCTGCTCACTGCGGTTTTAATTTCCCTTCCGCACTGAGAACACGTGTCCTCATGTTTACGGGCTCTGCATTTCCTGTGCCAAGACCGTCGGACATCCCTCCTCTCAGCACTAGTCAGACCTCCCGGCCCCCCTGAAATGCAAGGTGATTTTGCCACGGGTCACCTTCCCTTTCTCTTGCTGAATAAGCTTCATCCCACCCTCCATAGACCCCTTGCATCTTCCTTCTCCTGGGCTGGGTGGGATGCTTCCGGTTCATGAATCATTTAATCAAAGCAAATTAGATTTGAAAAATTAACCCGTAAATTATTCAAAGAAATGGGGCTGTTGGCCGATGGCTCGAGGAAGAAGAATCAGGCTGACAGCCGGTGAATTTGGGAGCCCGCAGGAGAAGCACGGGGTGGGGGCGGGGGAGGGGGGCAGCCTGCAGGTTCCATCCCCAGTGAGCTGCGCCTGCCAGAAGCCTCCAGCCGGGCCTGAAGCCACAGGTCATGACGAGGCAAGCGCAGGGAAGGAAAGCCGGGACGCAGCCACTGCAGTCTGTCAATCAAACCCAGGAGGGGGCGGGGCGGGGCGAGGTGCCCAGGGCAGGTCTTGGATCTGTCCAGGCGACAGGGCCCGGGGGAAATGCCCAACCCACAGCTCTCAGGGCCCGACTGGCACATCAGGCCTAACTCACCCAGCCTTTCCTCAGTTACCTAAACTTAGTAAGAGGGACAGGGGCTTAAAGCTCCCGCCTGGCACCTGGCCAACTCCAGCTTGATCCCGGCACCCCGTATGGTCCCCCCAGGATCCCACTGCAGGAGTGATCCCTGAGCACAGAGCCAGGAGTAAGCTCTGAGCACTGACAGGTGTGGCCTCCCCGAACAAACAGAAATTTAAAAAAAAAAAAAAAAGAGGATTGGGCTAGATGTCACAGAAGGTCCCTCTCAGCTCGACCTTCAAAGAGTTTAGGTGTCAGGGGCTGGAGCAATAGCACAGTGGGTAGGGCGTTTACCTTGCACGCGGTTGACCCGGGTTCGATTCCTAGTTTCCCATATAGTCCCCTGAGCACCGCCAGGAGTAATTCCTGAGTGCATGAGCCAGGAGTAACCCCTGTGCATCACCAGGTGTGACCCAAAAAGCAAAAAAAAAAAAAAAAAAGAGTTTAGGTGTCATTCTGTTTGGGTTTGTTGGGGGGGCCACACCCGGCAGTGCTCAGGGGTTACTCCCGGCTCTGCACTCAGGAATGATTCGGAAGTACGGGGTGCCGGGATCAAATCCGGGTTGGCCGAGTGCAGGGCCAATGATCGGCCCGCTATACTGCCACTCTGGCCCCATGTTTTTATTCTGTTTTTAACTTCTGGGCCACACCTGGCGGTCCTCAGGGCTGGCTGCTCCTGGTTCTGCGTGAGGGGGTCGCTTCCGGCAGAGCTCAGGGGTCCCTGGGCTGGAGTCCCGGCCCGCAGAGTGCGCCAGGCCCTGTGGGCCAGCTCTCTGCCCCGGCCGGCCCTGGCCGCTTCACCTGCCCCCTGGATTCAGCTTCCTCCGGCAGCCGGTTAAGCGTCCCTGGAACGGGTTCGCCCAGGTCTCTGCGTCTCCCTGAGGAGCTGTCACCTTGGCAATGAATATGGGTGTGCGGGCAACCAGGAGCTCCTCAGGGAGCAAACCCTGCGGAGGAGGCCGTCCCCCTGCCCCTCCCCCTCCTGCTCCTTTCCTTAGGGGTGCTCCCGGGACAGTCATCTGTGGAGAGCTGGGGGTGCTGGGGCTCAGTGGCGGGCAGGGCTGGATCCTGCTAGGCTGTGAGAGCTGCACGAGCAGCCACCTGGCTCGGGGTGAGTGCTGAGTCACCTCCACTTGCTGCTTGCTCAGGAAGGGGGCGTGACAAAAAACTGGGGTCCTTCAGGAGAGCCCAGATAACTGCCCCAGGAGGAAACGGAACTGTCAGACAGAAGGGAAAAAAAATATAAACACGGGAGCTGGAGCAATAGCACATCAGGTAGGGTGTTTGCCTTGCACGCGACTGACCCGGGTTCGATTCCCAGCATCCCATATGGTCCCCCGAGCACCGCCAGGAGTAATTCCTGAGTGCAGAGCCAGGAGTAACCCATGTGCATCACCGGGTGTGACCCAAACGCCCCCCAAAAATATAATAAAAAATAAAAAATAAACACTGCTAAAATATAGGCAAAAAGAAGTTTCTGATTCCATCCAAAGGGCCGGAGAGCAAGATAAAAACTCTAAACAAGGGCCTGGGCTAAAGCGACAGTAAAGGCACTTAAGCCACTTTCAGTCCCCAGCATTGCACACGGTCTTCTGAGCACTGCCGGGAGGGTCCCTGACTATCATAGGGGTGTGGCCCCACAACTGAAAAAAAGCCTATCGACACTCCCCCAACTCTCTTCCCTGCTGTATAATTCTGTCAGATTTTACAAGGTGGGGCTGGATAGTACAGTGGGTAAGGTGCCTTGCATGCAAGAGCCTGGCATCACATACAATTCTCCCCTCACCCCTCCGCCGTCACACCTTGCCAGGAGTGATCCCTGAGTGCAGCCGAGTGATCCCTGAGCACCACCAGGTACAGCCAAACAAATCAAAGCATGAAAGTTGAATAAGACCTGAAGCCCTAGATTCTCAATAGAATACTTTTTTTTTTCTTTTTGGGTCACACCCGGCGATGCACAGGGGTTACTCCTGGCTCTGCACTCAGGAATCATTCCCGGCAGTGCTCAGGGGACTATATGGGATGCTGGGAATAGAACCCGTGTTGGCCGCTTGCAAGGCAAATGCCCTATTCACTGTGCTATCGCTCCAGTCTCTCAATTTAATACATTTAAGCTTTATGATCCTTTTGTTTTCCTGCCTGTATTTCAAAGTTGTGTGAGATCACGTGAAGTTGTGCTGGACACATGCTTAGTAAAACAGTAGCTCTGCATAGGCGGCAGAGAGGGCGTAGCCGGGGTACCCGCTTACGCTGCATGCAGGCGAGCAGGGCTTGATCCCTGACCTGCACATGCAGAGCAGACTCAGGGTCAGGGCCCGGGCCCTGACTGACTGACCAAGGGTAGAGCTGATATTCTGCATGTCATTTCATTTACTGTTCCGTGAGTTTAATCCCAGAGCATCCCAGGGGTTGTATGTCCAAACTGCCTTTGTCTGGAATTCGACTGGAAACACTCCCTTTCCCCAGGCACGTCGCCTTCCCCAGATCACTCTGCTTCCTGTGATTTGGTCACCAGGACTCCGTTATTTTATTTCTATCTGTATGCTTTGCATGCACAACCACATCTCTTTTTTTGTTTGTTTGTTTGGTTTTAACTTTTCGTGTCACACCTGGTGATGCACAGGAGTTACTCCTGGCTTTTCACTCAGGTGTTACTCCTGGTGGTGTTCGGGAGCCCATACAGGATGCTGGGAATTGAACCCGGGCCGGCTGCTTGCAAGGCAAACGCCCTACCTGCTGTGCTATCGCTCCAGCCCCACAACCACATCACTTGCCTTGACAGATTTCAGTTTTATCTTGAGCATAAACACCTTCAATTTTTTTTTTTTTTTGCTTTTTGGGTCACACCCAGCGATGCACAGGGGTCACTCCTGGCTCTGCACTCAGGAATCACCCCTGGCGGTGCTCAGGGGACCATATGGGATGCTGGGAATCGAACCCAGGTTGGCCGCGTGCAAGGCAAGAGCCCTACCCGCTATGCTATCACTCCAGCCCACCCCTTTTTTTTTGACACCTACAATTTTGGGGGGCACACTTGGTGGTGTGCAAGGCTTACTCTGGGCTCTGCATTCGCTCACTCTTGGAAAGCTCAGGGGACCATATGGGATGCCGGGGATCGAACCAAGGTCAGCCACATACAAGGCAAGCACCCTACACCACTACCTGTAAAGATAATTTTTCAAAGCTCTTAATACATTTATTCAAGCTATTAAGCCTTTTCAAAATTTTTGAGCCACTCCCAGCAATGCTGAGCTCACTCTTTGCAATGCTCGAGGGACCCTATGGAGTGCCAGGGATCAAACCCCAGGTGGCCACATGCAAGGCAAACATCCTCCCTGCTATGCTATCGGTCTGGTCCCAGTAAGTCATTATGGTATCCACATATATACGTTTTTTTCCTTTGAGTCCATGAAAATAGAATCAAGAACCTCACGTGTGAGAAGCATGTACTTAACCAGAGCTATATCCCCAAGTTTAAAAACTAGGCTATACTTGGTCCCCTAAGGCGTGGGGCTGCTCCCAATGCTGTGCTCAGAAGTCACACTCTGGCTGTCCTTGGGGGCAATGCAACGCCAGGATCGCCCCAGTCTTCCACAGCACCATGTCGAGGTGCCAGTCAGAGGACAAGCCAGAGCAAAAGGGAACGGGAGGTGCAGGCCAGTGGGCACACTCCAGTCCCAGCCTGCGTGGGGACTGCGCTCACCGCAGCGGCGGCCCCCACGCAGAGGATGGCACACTGGGACAAGTGGGGACTCGGATATAGCAGGATCGGGTCCAAAAGAGCAAGGCAAAGGTGAGGGCGAGCGTCATGACTGGTGTTTTTTTTCTTGTTTGTTGTTGTTTTTTGCTTTTTGGGTCACACCCGGCGATGCACAGGGGTTACTCTTGGCTCTGCACTCAGGAATTACTCCTGGCAGTGCTCAGAAGACCATATGGGATGCTGGGAATCCAACCTGGGTCGGCTGCATGTAAGGCAAACGCCCTACCTGCTGTGCTATCGCTCCAGCCCCTGTTGTTGTTTTTTGCTTTTTGGGTCACACCTGGCAATGTTCAGGGGTGACTCCTGGCTCTGCACTCAGGAATTACTCCTGGCGGTGCTCAAGGAACCATATGGGATGCTGGGGATCGAACCCGGGTCAGCCGAGTGCAAGGCAAATACCCTACCTGCTGTACTATCACTCCGGCCCCTGGTGTGAGTCTTTTTTTTTTTTTTTTTTTTTGCTTTTTGGGGTCACACCTGGCAATGCACAAGGGTTACCTCCTGGCTTTGCACTCAGGAGTTACTCCTGGCAGTGCTCAGGGGACCATATGGGATGCTGGGACTCGAACCCGGGTCGGCCGCGTGCAAGGCAAACGCCCTACCCGCTGTGCTATTGCTCCAGCCCCCCTGGTGTGAGTCTTAATGGGCAACGGCTTTGGCCTGAAGAGGCCCCAAGAAGCCAAAGAACTTCTCGGGGCAGCTCACTCCTGCTGCTCGCCGGGTGATGCTCCTAGAGGCCCCACGCCAGCCGCTGATGCAGCCCAGTAGCTTTGCAGAACAGGAAGAGAAAAGGAACAGAGATAGGGAGGGGCAAAGCAAACATGTGGCATTCCAAGCATCGTCTTAACCCCAATGCATGACAACCCAAATTTACAAAAACATATGAAGTGTGGGAGCCACAGCGGAAATGCAGCAGGACAGCCTCTGGCAGGAAACCAGCGCCGTCAGAAATCAAGAACTCAAAAAACTGAACATACACATTACTTAGAGATCACTTTATCACTGTCATCCCGTTGTTCATCGATTTGCTCCAAGCAGTAACGTCTCCATTCGACCCTGTCTGTGGAGAGCCTCCACGGGACCGTGCTGTAGCCCGATGGAGTAGTGGGGGCTCTTTCAGGATCAGAGGAATGAGGACCATCGTTGTTACTGCTTTTGGCATATCAAGTATGCCACAGGGAGCTTGCCAGGCTCTGCCGTGCGGGATTACATGGAGATAGGGAGAGAAACCATGAAGACGGAAGCGACAGCTAATTGAGAGACTAAGAGAAAGGATGCAATGTACTTTCCACTACTTGCTCATTAATAAGGAATTATAGGAAGTTGCTAGAAAGCTACATGAAAAATAAAGGTACATCCACAGAGCTGGAATGAGGGAATGATAGATATGTATTTTTTCTTTTTGGGTCACACCCGGCGATGTACAGGGGTCATTCTGGCTCTGCACTCAGGGATTTCCCCCGGCGGTGCTCAGGGGACCATATGGGATGCTGGGATTCAAACTCTGGTCGGCTGTGTGCAAACACCCTACTCGCTATGCTATCGCTTCAGCCCCAGGGAATATTTTTTGTGGAGCGTTTTGGGCTACAGCAGGCAGCATGGAGCCCTCGGTTGTGGGACTCCCACACAGTGCGTTCCAACCTGGGCACCATCAGCCCCGCCCAACAAACTTTCACTTTCATTTGCTCTTGTATATTTTACTGAGTGTTATTTTCACCTTGCTTATGGGAGGGGACTGGTGCTAAGGAGTGAGGTGATTCTCAGGGGAGGGGGGTCAAATGGGGTCAGATGCAAACAGGCAAACACCTAACCACCTGCACTATCTCGCCAATCCCTGGATCTGTTATTTGGAAAATATCATTTCAGAAATAACCACCTAGGGCTGGAGCGATAGCACAGTAGGTAGGGCGTTTGCCTTGCATGCAGCCAACCCAGGTTCGATTCCCAACATCCCATATGGTCCCCCCCAAGCACCGCCAGGACCCAAAAAGCAAAAAAAAAGAAAAGAAAAATTAAAAGAACCATCTAAATGTATCAGCCAAATGTTGCTGGAAGTGCCCCTATCATAAACTTCAAGTGAAAAGCAGGAAAGCTGAAACCTTGTCATTTATAGCAAATAATGTCTAAACTCCAGGCAGGCCCAGACATGCTGTTTAGCAGAGCCACAGGAAGACCCAGGACATTGCTGGGGACCTTCCAGCTTCTCTTCCTTTGACGGAAACCATCAATACCCCATGAAGGTCTGCATGTCACTGAGCCGTACTCTGAAATCCAGGATAAGGCCAGCGGCCCAGGTCCACAGAGAACTGTCTCATCACACACCTCTGCTGCAAAGACCACACGTTAGAATCTCTCGGAATACAACAGTGATGGATAGGATCCTTTCCCCGCCCCCACCCTTTGGTTTGTTTGTTTCGGTGCACACATATCGGGGGCTCAGGAAACCACACGGTGCCCGGATCAACCCACACGGGCTGGCTCCCAGGAAACAGCCCTTGAAGACCACAAGGGAGAAAATACTGTTGTATCACAAGTACCCACCATCATATTATTTTTCTTTTTGGGTCACACCCGGCTATGCTCAGGGTTTATTCCTGGCTTTGCACTCAGGAATTACCCCTGGCGGTGCTCGGGGGACCCTATGGGATGTGATGCTGGGAATCGAACATGAGTCGACCGCATGCAAGGCAAACACCCTACCCGCTGTGTTATCACTCCAGTCCCATTCAGCCTTTTTTGTTTTTTTCTTTTTGGGTCACACCCGGCGATGCTCAGGGGTTACTCCTGGCTCATGCACTCAGTAATTACTCCTGGCAGTGCTCAGGGGACCATATGGGATGCTGGGAATTGAACCCAGGTAGGTAGCGTGCAAGACAAATGCCTTACCCGCTGTGCTGTCGCTCCAGCCTGTACTATTGTAATCGTGCTTTTCGGATAGAAAATGATTTCCTTCTACATGATTAAGCCTTCATAGAGAAAGAACTGTTGCCGGACGGAACAGTCCACATCTGTAGGGAGAGAAGGAGCTCAGTGAGGTTAAGCCGTGTCCATCGGAATTTCTGGAAAGGAAGTTCCTCTTTTCAAGTTTTCCCTACTGTCCGGTGCTTTCAGTTTATCTCAGAGCATTAAACAGTAACGGTTTCTCTCAGATAAACTGTTCTGCTTATCTAGTAACATAGTGTTCATAATTACATAAGAGTCAAGCCATCTCCCCCGCCAAATACACCCATTCATTTCTCATCACTGAGTAGTCTCGACGCACTGTTTCACAGTGAAATTGTTTTTGCCCAAATCGGAAAAGCTCAGAGAAGTCAGAGCAAGCAGCAAACTCACAAAAATGAAAGCCAGAGGCCCAAGGGGTTTTCAAGTTCTGGTTTAATAATGTGTCTACTGGCACAAACCTTCTATTCATTTATAATCTTTACAACTGTAGTGATAGAGGACACAATGGAATCCTCTTTGGAAATAAGGGACATTGTTACAAAGAGAATCGCCCTGTCTACACGGGAGAATGTTTTAGCTGCAGCAGCTTTGGCAGTTCGCCACACAGAGAGGATGATCAGGTATACGCTTGCATAGAGTGTGGCTGTCACCATTAGCTTTGTGTTAGCCTCCTTTCCTGCTTTATACCCTCTCAGTGGCTCTCCCTATGGGTCCTCTATACTTGCATCACGGAGGAGTGCCCAATAACGAAGGGAAAGAAGTTGGATGCGCACCGGATGGCCTCGCTGCAAGGCTAGGGGAGATTAATGTGACACTTAAATCAACCACAGCCTTACTTTATCATTTAATCCCAAAGCCACAGCAAAATCGGGTAACCCAGATCACTAAGAGGTTCAACGTCATGCATATAAGCGTAAAACGAGGTCTTCAGCCACCAACTGTAGAAATCAGCCCATCATTTGATTTTAGAGAAGCTGCAGCTTGGTTAACACCTTCAGGACTGGATTCATTTATTGTAAGAGGACTACTGGAGCTTGAAAACCATTCTTCCACTGGACCAACTGCAAAGGTGTTCACTGGACAAATCAAGTTAGTCGCTACCTATGCTGAAATGACACCGTACATGACGATGAAGGCGTTCATCAACGAAGAGCTTTCTCATGGAGTCATGCTTCCGGGAGTTGCTACAGAGGTTAAAGCCTTTCTTGAAGTAGAGAATAATTTGAAGGCAGAACACGGAGAGGAAAACTATCCTTATTTTAAGGCCCTTAAACTTAAGAGGGTAACTAAGGCCTTGCACCTGTTCTTGAACCTATGCAAAGTTGTGAATACGAGGAAGCAAAAAGTAGATGGCGCCTTTCATGATTACAGGTCCACTAGAGAGTCCATCCCAACCTTAACCGGCTAAGAGGTGGAGGATGCAGTCTCCAGGCTTCCACTCAAGAAGCGCAGATTATTACCTCTGACATGGGCCGTAACGATGGTTTAGAGTGCTCCCCGTAAGGGGACGGCCATCACTGGAAGCCCTAATGATTCTGGAAACACTAGTTCATCACTAACTAGACTGATGGAAGCACTAGCTGGCAAGCAATAGCATTAAAGAAAAAAGAATTCTGTAGAGATAGAAATGAAAGCTAATTTAATGAAAAAAAAAAAAAAACCTTGGAATGAGGTCATTAAATATAATTTAGTACATCTTAAATATAAATACTACGTATTAGGTGCATAGTTACTCTACCGCAAATTCTGGTCTCAGAGGAAAAAGATCAGAGACAATTACAAAAAAGGTGCTTCAGATAATCAGGTCCATTTTTAAAACAATGATGCACGCTGGAGAAACTCCTTTAATATTTCTTTTTATCACAGATTTCTGTTGATCCCTTTGCTGGTAATTCGTTTATAGCTGCACCCTAAAATGAAAACAAATTTTAGGAAATTCTAATAATACTAATTATGAAATAAGTCTTTAAAAAAAATTTTTTTTAAATATTTTTCCTCTGAAATAAGTCTTTTTTTTTAAATTTTTTTAAAAAAATATGGAACGCTTCACGAATTTGCGTGTCATCCTTGCGCAGGGGCCATGCTAATCTTCTCTGTATCGTTCCAATTTTAGTATATGTGCTGCCGAAGCGAGCACGGAAATAAGTCTTTAAAAGCAAATGAACAACACACTTCAAAATGACAAAAATTTACTTCTAGTACGGGAGGAAAAGCACTTGCCTTGTAAGTGGCTCACCTCAGCACTCAGGGAGCCATATGTGCTGGGAATCAAATCTGGGTCAGCCGCATGCAAGGCAAACGCCCTACCCACTGTACAATCTCTCCCAGCCCCCAGCTATTTTAAAAACAAAAACCCAAACCCCTATTTTTCAAAGGGAGAGCTTTAAAGTACCATTACTGGGAATCTCTGGTACTAAGAACCTGTTTTTCCAAAAGCCAAAGATGCTGCCTCGACTCCACCCGCACCCCCCCCACCCCCCAACTCTTGCTTGCGGCCCTGGATGCTTTTACCTTATAGTCCCCTTTGCCTTTGTCATTGATTTGCGGTACTTCTTTCCGAGTCCATATCCGACTAATCACAGGGGACACCAGAGGGTAGATGTACGGCTCCAGGAACTTTTTGTAGACCCAGAGCAGCACTGGAATGACGATGCAGGGAATGCACACCATTGTGTCAGGCTCCTTCACTGCTGCTCTGCAGGAGGGCAAAGAACATGAGTCAGTTCACCAGGGATGCGTGACCCAAAGAACCGACCTCCACACCAAGGGCACTGAAGGCAAGACTTCAAGCTGGAAATGCTGCCCCTTCCAGGAAGACACAGATGGGAGTTTGCTACAAGTGGTGGAGGCGGGAAGGGCAGTTAGGAGAGAGAAGCCAAGAGTGATGGCTGGAAACCACCACTCTGGTAAAGAACTGCATGCTGAAAGTAGGCAAAGGGATACATGATAGCCTCTCAGCACCTCTACTGCAAACCATCACACCCAGAAGGAGGGAGGGGGAGGAAAAGAGGGAGAGAGGGAGGGGGGGATGTACCCTTTGGGTACATGAATTCATTTTATCATCGTAGCACTCCGTGACGCTCCAGTGATGGAGAGGGCTTGCCTAGCATACCTAAGGGTCTTGGGTTCGAGTCCTGGCAAACAAGAATGCCCTCAGTGAGGCAGGGGACCTTTGCCATTTTCCTGTACAGATAAAGCAAAGGAGGCACAAAACATGAAAGAACTGTGGAACGATGACTTTTACCCATGTTGTGCTGTGGAATGAACTCTCAGGGACCCAGGGAACCCAGGCATCACAGGATGTGGCCCCAACACAGAAAAAACGAGGCAAGGAACTGCTATCTTTCTGCCTTCAAGGAACTGTAGCATTGGGCCACAGAAATTCAGAATCTGATTTTGTTTAGGGGCTGCTCAGACCCATGCGCGGGGCCCACCTCAGCAGCCTGGGGATGAAAGGACAGGCCCCAGACCTTTGCACCGGACTCTCTCCAGCCCGAGAGTCTCAGCTAGAAGTGTCTGGTTTGGGTCTGGAGGCATCACAGCGTATCAAGCCCGCTGGCTGGAAACTGACAGCATTCAGGACCCACTGTCACCATTTCTAGATGGTGTTCCCGGGCACGCTACGTGCCCAGCCTGCACCATGACCCCTTCACATAGTAAGATGAAGACGATACAGAGCTTTCATTCTCAGTACCGCACTAAAGAAGGATACACTGAGGAGGCGATAAACAGCAAGACAAAGATTGAGTGTTTGCACATATTACTTAAGAGCTGTAAGAAAATGGGATAAACCAAAATTTTAAAAAAAAAGAACACCCATAAACCCAAAAGTTAAGATCTGTCCCAAGTTCACAAGAAGAGTAACTAGTAAACAGAGCTGGCTAAGATCAGGATTTCCAGTTCTGGTTTTTGAGCTCAACGCGCCGCCGTTTTCTCCTTACAAAACCAGAGGACTCCCTAATGCTCCTTCTCTAACAAATCTTCAAGACGAAGTAGGTCCTTCAAAACAACAGGCAATGCTAAGAGAACTTCGTTAGGCTCGACAATTGAGTGTTAAGTCCGTACGATTTTAAACGAACCACTAGTTTACTTTAACTACTGAAAGTTGCACTGGTAGTTACAGGCTAACTGTAACTACGGGCTAATCATTCGTCATAATTATGATTTTTATTCCCACAACGACAGCAAAATGAAGCTGCAGTTTTCTCTTTGTTCACATTGATTCTCGGATAGCTCTTTTACTCTAAGTGGAGCCTTGAGCTCAGCAAGGCCCCCGTGGACTTAGAAATACATATATATACACACACATATATGTAATATATAAACAGATACACAGACATATACCGTATTTTCTCTCCGCAAACCAATTTTCGAGCCTTATGACAAAAGGAGGAAAATGGACCGAAAGCAACGGCGAGGAGCCTCTCCAGGGAGCAGCGGGAGGGCGGGGGCCCGGCGCGCGTCGCTTTACCGGGCAGGAGAGCGGCCGGGTGGAGGGCAGCGCGGGCAGGTGCGACGGGCCCGGCGACGCCTCGGCGGAGGATAAAGGGCCGGAAGGGCGCGGCGGGACGCGTCAGGGGCCAGCGCCTGCAGAGCAGCCCACCCTGCCCACCCTACCCGACCCGCTCACCCGCGACCACCGAGCCCCAGCGGAAACGGCGCACTTCCGGAGGGCGGGGCTTGCGTCAGCCGAGCCAATGGGCCGACAAAGGCGCGCTGCGTCAGCCGGAAGACACGCGGGACGCCAAGGCGACATCCGGGCGGGGCGGGACTTCCGGGGCCGCAGCCCTGGCCTGGCCAGCGGGACCTCAGTGCTCTCGGGAGAAGCACGGCTCCTGGCCACCACCCGCGCAGATGACCCCTAGACCCGTTGCCGTGACACTTGCGACTGCCCGTAGGTTGGGGAAACCCTCCTTCAGCCCACGCCGAGCATCTTGGGGGCTGGTAAAACCAGGCCCGGCCCTTAAGCACTCAAACCTTCACCCAAACACCACTCCAATTAGCAAGGTCTCCAGGGGGCTGCCTTGTCACCAAGCACCACAACCAAAAGGTGCAATTCTCTCTAGGACATAAACAAACGGAGACGTAAGCCCCCAAGACTTCCAAAGGTGCGCATTGCTTTTTGGGTCAACTACTTAAGTCTTTTTAAAGATTTGGGCCATACCCAGTGATGCTCAGGGGGTCACTCCCGACTCCACACCCAGGGCTTTCTCCTGGCAGTGTGTGAAGGACATGTGGGATGCAAAATACTTTTAATCCAACTGTTAATAGGTAAGCTGCATCAATTGTTTCCATCCCAAGTATAAGGAAACTCACTTGATTCATTTTGTAGTATTATTAGTAAAAATACAACCACACTCAAATCGGTTTACTTAAGATTTTTATTTTATGCTGAGCTTATTCCCGGGCCATAAGTTTTTGCTTCTTCAGTTTCTTCTGTGATATCTGGGAAAAGAAAAAGTAAAGTCAAGTCTTTTGGAGAAACCCCCTCCCTAAGGACTAAATTTCAGCACAAAAACTGGAAAATAAATTACTGTGGTGTTGAAACTTGTATACACCATGAAGCACTATCAAGAGAACACTGTGCTTGGATGTGCAGTGAAGAGTATCACATTCAAAACAGAAAAAAAATTCAAGTATAGGGAGGGGTCTAGAATCACTGTTCAGATGGAGCATAAATATCTGCAAACATTTCCTGAAAATGAGGTAGGTTTTAGAGATGGGAAGAAGCCTATTGATATGAATATGCGGCCTCTTAAATGGCTATAGATTTAAGTAGGGCCACCAGAAGAAATCAGTTTTCATCTACTTAATTATTAGCGAAGAGACAATTAGATCCACAAAAGTTAAAATGGTCAGAGGTTGCTCAGAACAGTTTTCCTTTCACGGTTATTCCAAAGGTGTCCTAAGTTAGTCATCACAGCAACCAACAATGCTTTCTAAGATCACAAGCAAATGAAACCCAGTGACAAATACCTTTTTCTTCTGTGCAACTTCCTCTTCAGGTTTAGGAACAATCTGTTCTTTTTCAGTAAGAATCATCTCAATGTGGCAAGGAGAGCTCATGTAGGGGTTAATTCGCCCATGAGCCCTGTAAGTCCTGCGGCGCATCTTGGGTGCTTTGTTCACCTGGATATGCTCAATGACCAGAGAATCTACATCTAAACCCTGAGAGGGGGAGCAGAGAAGAAAGAAAACAACCTTAAAACCACGTATTACAGAATCAGACAGCAATCATCTTTGGAAGTCAAACCTTTAGACTTCAAATAATATTCACTCTAAACACGAAAACACAGACCCCAAGGATCAGTGCTAAAAGCAATGGTTCTTAAATGGCAGCTCCAAGGATAATGGTGAGTTAAAGAGTTTCAAAGTCGGACGGGGAGCAATAGCACAGCGGTTCATGTATCTGTCTTGCATGCAGCAGACCCAAGTTTGATTCTCTGCGTCCCGTGTGGTCCCCCGAACACTGCCAGGAATAATTCCTGAGTGCAGAGCCAGGCAGACAGAGAGGTCAAACTGACCTAAGCCTATTCCTATTCCAACGCTATGTCCAGATTCTCAAATAAGAAAACCAAAGATAACAGTTAAAAACAAAAACCCCAAACCCCCCAAAATCCTTTATATTTATGATTTATCAGTTTTATCACTTTGAAATAAAATCCAGCAATCTTGGTTTTGTAGAGAACAAGCCATTTTCACATCATGCTAAGGCAATCATTCTGGTAACCTATCTTACATGTGACCTTGGCCCAGGAAAACTGGGCTTGGGAATTACCAGGTTTGACCCCAAGAAAACCATTTGGGGGCAGATGACTGCACAACAGGCGAGATGCTTTTCACCTGGTCAAATGGAGTTCAATGCCCAGCACATTATGGCCCCCCCAAGCCCAAAGAGGATTGATCTCTGAGTGCAGAGCCAGAAGCCTCTGCCAGATGGGCCCCCCTTCCCCAAACAATCATCCACAAACCATTGTGGATGGTTTACAAAGGGATTACTGCACAAGAAAGTGTACAAGTCCCTGGTAAATAAAGGAACACGAGAATAGCTACATCTTTGAAGACAATGGTTTGATTTGTTGGCAACTGTAAGCCTCTTTCAGAGAAGCAACCACGCAGAAAGAAACCACCCCCAACCTGCTGACCCCCGCCCATTGTAGCTATGCATGGCCATCACCCACTTTGGGAAACAAAAATCTAAAGTCCAAACCAGAAATTAACCAGACCACTAACCTAGTTACATGTATAGAACAATGTTGATGTGCCAGTACCTTGAGTTCAGCATTACTCTCTGCATTCTTAAGCATGTGCAGTAAGAATTCAGCACTCTTTTTGGGCCAACGACCCTGCGTCCAGCCCCACTGCTTGGCCTGAAAGAAAACAGAGAAATCATCAGTCACTTTCCCCAACCTTAGAACCAAATTGAAGCCATTTCACCCGACATCCAAGGTTGCTCAGAACATTTTTTTTTTCACGGTCAATCCAAAGGTGTCCTAAGATGGTCATCACAGCAACCAGCGAGAGGTGGGTTGGCGGTAAAGATGAGCCATTCCCGCCCCCTCCACCAGCCGCTTTTATTAATCGGTCTTTCCCAGCCGCAACCGAGAATCCTCACCTGGGCACACCTCCCAACGCCACCGTTGTAACGCCGGAAGGGCACACACTGCTTCTGCAGAGTGACATCCTTCAAATACTTAGTGGCCTTTCTGATGTGCATGCCCTTGATGGCCTGAGCCGTTTCCCGAGTGTTCTGGAAAGTAAGAGATTATCTCCTTCAATAATTACAAACCTGAAAATAAAAGAGCCAACCCCCCAGATTTCCAAATAACCAACATGTGGCAGCAGTCTAAAACTGCCACGCCTGTTCTTCGAGGTGTGCGGGGGAGAGCGGGCCAGAACCGGGCCGAACTGCAGTTTCCACTTAAGCCTCAGACTTAAACGACATCGGGCTTATACGAAGTTCATGCATCACCCCCCCCCACCCGCCGCGACACCCCCACCAGGCGCAGGGTCCCCGGGCGGCTGCTCAGACTCGATGTGTTTTCACGGGCAATCCAAAGGTGTCCTAAGCGTGCATCACCGCAGCGCCCTTTCCGAGACGGGCCGGGGGACAACCGGAGGGGCTTACCTTGAAGTGCACGCGAAGGTTCGAGCCCCGGGACTTGCATGCTGCGGCGAGAGAGCAAAGGCACGTGGGGAAGGGAAGGGGAACGGGCCCCGAAGCCTGCGCCCGCCGGCCTAGCCCCCCCTAACCTCCCTCCAGGGCGCGGCCCCTTACATTTCGTCGGGTTCTCGGGGTCCAGCGAGTAGCGCACCATCTCGGGACCTCCTGCAAGAGACGCGCGCGGCCGTCAGCGGCGCGGCCCGCGGGGCCCCGAGCGCGCATCGCGGCGGCCGCCCCTTCCCGCTCGGGGCCCCGCCGGGCCGCGCGCCGCCCGCACGGCGGACAGGGCCGCCCGGACGCGGCCCGCTGCGCGGAAGCAGACGCCATCCGCGGCCTCCTCACAGCAGACCCCGGCACAGCGCGCGGGGGGCCGGGATGGCGGCGATACCCGGCGGATTGGACACGGCCGGGCAGACCCCGACAACACTCACCGACGGCCACTCACGGAAGAGGAAGAGCGGAGGCTCCTGGGAGAATTCTTGAGACCTGGGACTCTCGCGAGGCTGGCGGGAGAAGCCGCGAGATTTGAGAAGGGGGCGGAGGAATCCTGGTAAGGGATTGTCGGGCGTTTCGCAGAAGAGCTGGAGGACGGGGTTTCCGGTTAGGGAGTGTCTCGAAATTCTCTTTGGGGGTGGCGGGGAATATTGGTGGTGGAGTACGGGCACCGGTGGAGGGATGGGTACGCGAACATTGTATGACTGAATCACAATTACGAAGTTTGTAAGTCTGTAAAAAAAAAAAAGTGTTGCTTTACTGACTATAGGAGAATTGATGTTTTCTTTTAGAAAATAACAAAAATGAATCGTTAAACAAGGTCTGCCATTTAGAAATAAACTGTGCTTACCTGCTTACCTGCTATTTCAGAATTTTCCATGCAAATAAAAGTATGTACTCACAAGCATGCTTGTACATATACATTTCTTTGAAAAAAATATTTTAAAACATTTGGAAAAAATATATATTTCTCTTTGATGTCCAAAGACGACACTTTTGAGTTCTGATTATGCATCAAATAGGCTTGTCAGGGCTGGAGGGAGCGTCCAGGAGTCAAGGGGCTAACCTCGTCTCCCACTGATTCCTGCTGGAACCCCTGGCACAAAGGGTCCCGTCACTGCCAGGGATCACTCCTGAGTGCAAAGCCAGGAAGAACTGCCAGGGTACCACCGGGGGGGCCACCAAACCAGAAATAAATCCATAGGTCTGATAGGCCAAGACGATGGCTCAAAGCGCTGAAGCGTATCTTTTTAATTTATTTTTTTCTTTTTTAAAAATAATGTTTGTATTCAGTCAAAGAACCATGATTTACAAAGTTACTAATAGTAGTTGAAGTTTAGGCATCCGTTATTTCGACACAAATCCCACCACGGTGTCAGCTTCCTTCCTCCAGCATTCCCACAATCCACCCCCCACCCTCCCGTTCCTGCCACCTTCCACCTTGCCCGGCTGCATTACAGAGTTTTAGGGGTGGCAGCTTGGGTCTGCTGCTGAGTCTGTGCTTCGGGTATATTGCTACACCATCTCCCGCATCACCCATGCAGCAAGACCTCTGGCTCCTGTCCTATTGCTTCCTTTTCTTTCCTCCCCCATTAATTTTTTTTTTCTTCTCTATCCTTCTCTTCCCTAAGCTTTGGGTTTTTAATTTTTTCTTTATTTTCTTTAGTTGTTGTTGTTGTTGTTGTTGTTGTTGTTGGTGGTGGTGGTGGTGGTGGTGGTGGTGGTGGGGTGTGTGTGTGTGTGTGTGTGTGTGTGTGTGTGCACACACACACACGCACACTTGGGGCAAACCCAGCAGTGTTCAGTGCTTATTCCCAGGTCTCAGGGACCCTCTTGGTTGGCTGCTTATGCTTTACCTCTTAGAGCCCTACTGATCTCCAGCACCCCTGGGGGACCTGGGAGTTGCCAGGTGTGTTCACGAAAACAAACAACAAGCAAACAAAAATCCTACAAAAACTAAATTTTAGAGTGGCCAGAGACCTAGTGCCAAGATGAAGGCACTTGAGCTTAGCGTGCAGCTGTGACCTCAGCACCAAGTCCTGGCACTGCTTTATGTCCCCATCACTGCCCGTCACGGCCCCTAAATAAACCGAACATTAAATTGAGATAAATAAAGGCAAGTGTGTGGTTCTAGGACAGAACTAGTCATATCTATTACTAGTGATCAAAGGGGCATTTATTTGCTCCTTAGGTCTGATAAAAGTAATAGTGCTATTTTACCGCAAGCAAATGCAGATTCGGTGTGGATTCTTTCTCTTTAGAAATGAAACCAAAAAGTTTACAGTGAGTTACCAGCAAGAGAAATGAAGATGTCAGTATCATTTAAAATCACATGAAAATAATAAGATGCAGATCAGTAAAAGACCCCTGCACGGAAAACATAAGACATTGTTGGAAGAAATCAAAGAAAAAAGAAAGGGGTGTTTTATGTTCATGGATTGGAAGAATTAACATTATTTAAACGGTCATTTTAAGGTTGTTTTTTTTTTTAAGCCAATGAACATGCAGAGGGTGGCATGGAATTGTGCTCATCAGGTCATTTGCAGACTGGATTGTCACCCAGTTAATTGAGCTGTCATCTATATAAGGGATGTGCTGCTTCAGTGCTGGGGTCTGGGGGCAGAACCCAATTGAATCCTGGTCACCCCATTCTCCCATCGCTGTTTCTGCCAGCAGCACCGGTGTGCTCCCCACATCCCAATAGGGGGGAGTCTGGTTCCCCAGTACCACTTCTGGATTTGGTGGGAAAATTCCCTTACTGAGTTGCAGGAGTAATTTATGTATTCTGAATACATAAAGTCCTTTATTAACTTTGCAGATATTTTCCCCCTGGTTCTAACTTATTTTTAAATTTTTTAAAAAACAATGTTTAATGACTTAAAAAAAAACTTAGGGCTATATACTTTACTGTTTCTTTTTTTAACTTTTTATTATTTATTTAGGGTTATGTGTGACCCCCAAATCCTAAAGATAAAGAAATAACACTGGTTTTTGTTGTTGTTAGTTTGTTTTGGAGGCACACCCAGCTGTGCTTAGGGCTTACTCCTGGCTCTGTGCTCAGGGCTCATTCCTGGCTTAGTTGGGTGGCTGTTTAGGGTGCCAGGACCAAACCCTGGCTGGCCTTGTACAAATAAGCACCCTACCTTTTGTACTGTACCTCTAGCCACTAATGTTTATGATTTTGATGTACAAATCTCCAGCCACCACCAAAATGCTCAAGACCGTTCACTCTTGGAGTTATTCCCTTGGCCCCAAGGTAGACCCACTTTATTTATTTATTTATTTATTTTGGTTTTGGGGGTCACACCTGGCGTTGCACAGGGGTTATTCCTGGCTCTGCACTCAGGAATCACTCCTGGCGGTGCTCAGGGGATCATATGCGATGCTGGGATTTGAACCCGGGTCGGCCACATGCAAGGCAAATGCCCTACCCACTGTGCTATCACTCCAGCCCCTTGTTTTGTTTTTTGAATGGTATCCAACAGTGCTCAGGGGCTGCTCCTGGCTCTGCACTCAGGAATCACTACTCCTAGCCGTGCTCAGAAGACCATAGAGGATGTGCAGGGGGCTGCAAGGCAAGCGCCCTATCTGTTGTACCATCTCTCCAGACTCAGACACATCTTATAAACAAACAAAAACTATATTGGAAACAACCCAGCCCCAAGTATCTGTGCAGACCTAAAGGAAGGTGGGGAGCTGTTGTGTTCTAGGGGTGCCGCAGTGCTGGCAGGAGAGACCGTGCTACCTTTAGGGTTCTGGCCTGTCTGGTACTGGTACTGGGTGGAGAGAGCTTGGTGAAACATGGGGAGGGAGGCAGGAGAGGGACATTTATTCTCAGGTGGTGTGGCTGGATATTGCCCGTTTACTGGATGGTGGCAGCTCGTGATTGGGGAAGGCTGGACCCCCGAAAACTGAGCCAGAGGCAGGGATAAAGGAGGGCTCTGAGGTTCAGAGCTGCAGAAGGACTGAGAAGCAGGTGTCTTGGCACCCCCACCCCCAGCCTCATGAAGCCAGCACCCCGCCCTCGCCTGAGGAAGCTCACACAGGTGATCTCTGCAGCCCTGCCCTGTGGGCTGAGGTCGCTGGTGGGGCTGGAGCGATAGCACAGCGGGTAGGACGTTTGCCTTGCACACAGCCGACCCGGGTTCGATTCCCAGCATCCCATTTGGTCCCCTGAGCACTGCCAGGAGTAATTATTGAGTGCAGAGCCAGGAGTAACCCCTGTGCATTGCCGGGTGTGACCCAAAAAGAAAAAAAAGAGAAACGCTTGGTTATGTTCCTTTCGTGTCTGTGGTCTGGGAGCCTCATCCAGAGATGCTCAGGGGTAAGTCCCAGCTCTGTGCTTTAGAGACAGTCCCCGTGGTTCTGGGGGAAGCAGTGAGGTGCAGGGAAGAATGTGGTTCTTCCTCTGGGCTGCCCTCCCTATAAACTCTGAAGAAACAAGATTTTTCTGTCTTCTGTAGAGCTGTGACATTTCATTTTTGCTCACACGCCTCTAGAGGGCGCTGAGAGGCAAATCCCAGGGTCTACCGCAAGAGGCAACATGATTTCCATTCATCCTAGGATAGTCAGGGGCCAGAGTTAATGCCAAGGTTAAGGCACTTCCCTCGTACACAGTTGACCACAGTTTGATCTGTCATGGTCCCTGAACCCTGCCTAGTACTGATCCTTGAGTCAAGAGTAAGCCTTGAGGAAAACCTTCACACACACACACACACACACACACACACACACACACACACACACACACACAGGAAAGAAAATAAGAAATGGGGCAAACTAACAGAGGGAGGAATCACTGTCACTGTCACTGTCATCCCATTGCTCATTGATCTTCTCGAGCGGGAGACCAGTAACATCTCTATCTTGAGACTTGTTGTTACTGTTTTTGGCATATCGAATACGGCATGGGTAGCTTGCCAGGCTCTGCCGTGCGGGCGAGATACTCTCCGTAGCTTGCCGGGCTCTCCAAGAGGGGCGGAGGAATCGAACCTGGGTCGGCCGCGTGCAAGGCAAATGCCCTACCCGCTGTGCTATCACTCCAGCCCAAAGGGAGGAATAGTCAAGATATTTCAAAGAAGAGAGAGGTCATTAGGATCCTGATTTTCCTAGAGTCAAGGTGTAACCAGATCCTAACCATATTTGGTCATGTCCTGGGGTTGCCATGGCAGCTGTAAACTTACAATGCTGGGGGATATGATTTTTACGGTGCAAATGTGTATAGCACGTACTAAAACTGGAAGTCATCTGTCAGCCAGTGGGCCCGCCATCTTTAATTTTCTTGGCTGCAACTGACCTTGGGATCCAGGGGGGCCTGGGATCCAGGGGTCTCATTTTGGGATCACATTCAGCATTGTTAAGGGACTCTCCCAGTGCAGTGCTCAGGAGTCAGTCCTAGGGAGAATTCAGAGACCAGAGGGTGCCGGTTCACACGCACACATGTGCCCAACCTGTTGCGCTAACCCCCCCACCCTCTTTTCTCCTCTTTTTATTTATTTTTATTTTTATTTTTGCTTTTTGGGTCACACCCGGGGATGCTCAGGGGTTACTCCTGGCTCTGCACTCAGGAATTACCACTGGCCGTGCTCAGGGGACCATATGGGATGCTGGGAATCGAACCCGGGGTCGGCTGCATGCAAGGCAAATGCCCTCCCCGCTGTGCTATCGCTCCACCCCCCCCCTCTTTTCTCTTTTTGAGTTTTCATGCCCTGTTCACGATGGGAACGGATCAGAGAAGAATGGGAGAGGGACTGACCAGTCGAGGGACAGGGCTTGGGGCTGCTAGTCCTGTAGAAACACAGCCACGGGGGCTTAAGGGAGGAACAGGAGTGCTGCACTGGACGCCTGCATGAGGGAATGCTTTTCCCAGGAGAGGCCAAGTTTTCTGGCTCCTTCTGCGTCTGGAACAGGTGTCTCCCATGCTGTCTGGCTGCCCTCCTGTCTCAGACCCCCCAGGCCAGGCGGCTGGTACTGCTAATCCAGGCTGGAGGAATTCAGAGTTTGGTGAGGCTGCAGGGTGGAAAGTGGGCCTCAAAGTGGACTGAACCACGGCTCCCTGGGACCAGTCTGGGGGGGGGGGCGGGGAGCTCCTTTACCACCTTCAGGGGGAAGCAAGGCAGCAGTCAGCCTTTCAGGGGCCTTTCTGCTGCTCCTGTCTGGGGACAGGTGTCCAGTGGACCTGCAGGGGGCTGACTCTGGGTCCCCGCACCCGTGGTGTGTGACCGGATTGTCGGTTGTGCCCTAGGTGTCAGATTGGCCGTCCTGTAGGAAGGAACAGCATTTGCAGGCCAGCCGCTGGCCTGTGTCCTTCTGTCCTTTCAGGAAGACCCACCTCCCTGCCCCCCTTCTAGAATGCACATCAGGGTCTGCAGAGGCACAGGGCAGAAGGGCGGGGTCCCAAGGCAAGGGGTTTTTGGGGGGCTCTCAGCCTGCGCTTCCCACACAACTCTGTCTGAGCTTCTCTTTGAAACTGGCTCTCCGTGCCCAGCACAGCGCTTTCTTTCCGGGAGAATAAGGAGAATGTAATCCCTCCCTCGGGGGTCCCCAGGCCTTTTCTTCTCCTCTCAGGCCTGTGTGCTGCTGTCTGCCCTCCCTGCTGGCCGCCTTGTCTTCTCAGCACCCCCCAGAGCTAGGGCTGGGGCCTTGCGGGGGTGGGGGCTCCCCCAGAGCAAGCGGGGTCTGGAATCCTCCTCCGCCAGCGGGAGGGGGGCGTCTGGGGGTCCGTGATTCGGTTTGGCTTTGCTCCTTCATCTGTGAAAGGCAGACAATGACCTCAGTGTGCTGAGCTGTGAAGGGAGGGAGAAAAGGAAAAGATGTTGGGGGCGCAGGGAAAATCCTCCCTCCACACCCCCGCCAGGTTCTGGTTCCGCAAGAACATTAACATCAGATCGGTTCGTGGGAGGGGAAGCACGCGTGTAACGATACATTCGAGAGGAAACAGACGAGCGAGGGTGGCTGTCCGGGGTTCAGGGGCTGGGCTGGGAGCTCAGGGCCCCCCGAGGAGAGAAGAGGGGCCCTCACGATGGGACAGGGGGACACAGGTGACAGAGCAGGTGTCTGAGAAGTTTGCCACAAGTTTTCTCGCTCCCAAGAAAATGGCAATTTCTGGAGTTTTTGTCTGTAGCAAAGTGGAAAATTCCCCTTCCCAGGTGAAGGGTTGACTGCCAGGAGCTGAGGAAAGTGGGCTCGGGAGGACTAAGGTCTCTGCCAGCTCAAGCCCCCACATGCTGAGGAGGGAGCAACGGAAGCAGATACGCCGTGAGACCTCCAGAGTCCCTCAGACGTGGCCTCCTGGGCACGGGGCGGGGTGCGGAGTGCAGGGTGTAGGGGCTTAAGGCACCTGAGCAGTCCCTGTTTCTCAGAGCCCCCCCAAACAAGCTCTGCGCGTCTTTTCATACTGTTCTTGTTCATTTGAGGGCCACACCGGGCAGTGTTCAGGGCCAATCCTTGCTCTGTGCTCTGTGCTTGCTCCTGATGGTGCTCAGGGGGAGAGAAAGTTCTAGGGATCGACCTATGTGCTCAACCTGTTAACTTTTCCCTGTCTCGGCCTGTTAACCTGCCTCTGTGTGTCTCAGCCCGTTAGCCTGTCTCTGTGTCTCAGCCCGTTAGCCTGTCTCTGTGTGTCTCAGCCTGTTAGCCTGTCTCTGTGTCTCAGCCTGTTAGCCTGTCTCTGTGTGTCTCAGCCCGTTAGCCTGTCTCTGTGTGTCTCAGCCCGTTAGCCTGTCTCTGTGTGTCTCAGCCTGTTAGCCTGTCTCTGTGTCTCAGCCTGTTAGCCTGTCTCTCTGTCTCAGCCTGTTAGCCTGTCTCTGTGTCTCAGCCTGTTAGCCTGTCTCTGTGTGTCTCAGCCCATTAGCCTGTCTCTGTGTCTCAGCCTGTTAGCCTGTCTCTGTGTCTCAGCCCGTTAGCCTGTCTCTGTGTCTCAGCCTGTTAGCCTGTCTCTGTGTCTCAGCCTGTTAGCCTGTCTCTGTGTCTCAGCCTGTTAGCCTGTCTCTGTGTCTCAGCCTGTTAGCCTGTCTCTGTGTGTCTCAGCCTGTTAGCCTGTCTCTGTGTCTCAGCCCGTTAGCCTGTCTCTGTGTCTCAGCCCGTTAGCCTGTCTCTGTGTCTCAGCCTGTTAGCCTGTCTTTGTGTCTCAGCCTGTTAGCCTGTCTCTGTGTCTCAGCCTGTTAGCCTGTCTCTGTGTGTCTCAGCCCGTTAGCCTGTCTCTGTGTCTCAGCCTGTTAGCCTGTCTCTGTGTCTCAGCCTGTTAGCCTGTCTCTGTGTCTCAGCCTGTTAGCCTGTCTCTCTGTGTCTCAGCCTGTTAGCCTGTCTCTGTGTGTCTCAGCCCGTTAGCCTGTCTCTGTGTCTCAGCCTGTTAGCCTGTCTCTCTGTCTCAGCCTGTTAGCCTGTCTCTGTGTCTCAGCCTGTTAGCCTGTCTCTGTGTCTCAGCCTGTTAGCCTGTCTCTGTGTCTCAGCCTGTTAGCCTGTCTCTGTGTGTCTCAGCCTGTTAGCCTGTCTCTGTGTCTTAGCCCGTTAGCCTGTCTCTCTGAGTCTCAGCCTGTTAGCTCTCTCTCTCTGTATGCCTATTAACCTGTCTCTCCAGCCCCGATTTGCTCATTTCTGGAGATGACCTTGTATGTGGACAGTCTTCATTCTTTGGGGGTGGGGGGTTAAAGCACACTTGAAGGTGCTCAGGACTCACTCCTGGCTTTGTGCTCAGGGATCACCTGTGAGAGGCTTGTTGGACCATATACAGTGCTGTGTACCAAACCCTCTTGCAAGGCAAGCACCTTACCCCCGTCCCTTCTCTCCAGCCCTTCACTCCTATTTAAAAAGTTATCGTATGGGACCAGAGCGGTATAACAGCGGGTGGGGTGCTTGCCTTGCATACAGCCAACCTGGGTTTAATCCCCGAAGCCCATATGTTTTCCCGAGTCCTCCAGAAGAGATCCTGAGTGCAGAACCAGAAGTAACCCCTGAGCGCCACGAGATATGGCCCCCAAACAAAACAAAACAGAACAAATCGTGTTCTTGACACGGAGGCTAATAATTTATTTAGTTTGGGGAGGGGCACGTGCGGCAGTGCTTGGGGCTCTCTCCTGGCTCTGCACACAGGGATCGCTCCTGGCAGTGCTCAGGGGACAAAATGGGGTACCCAGCCGAGAGCAAGGCAAGCCCCTCACCTGCTGTACTGTCGCTTTGGCCCCCCCACTGGAGCTAATATTTAACATGCACCTGCTGTAGGTCACCTGTTATGTACCCGGTCACACTGACTTCCACAGTGACTCTGTAAGGAGGGGTACATGACCCACACATCACAGAGGGTGGATCCTACACTCAGAGAAGCTGACTCACTTGCCCTGGAGCCTGCTGCTAAAAGGCAGCGCAGACGCTTCAGAGCGAGGTCAGCCCGACTTCAGTGTTCTCGTTCCCGCACACCTGCCTCCTGGAAACCGGAAACTCAGGGCCTTTGCCTTAAATTTCAGGATCTCTTCCCCGGCTGACCTGGAGAGGAACTTTGGATGAGCCGGTTCCTGTTGCTGGGTGAGCCTTCGCCACTAGGTGGCAGCAGTTCCGCGTGGCGGGAAACTCCCATCATTTGCGTGGGCAAAGAGTGTCAAAGTTCCTGACGTGTATTTTGCAGGGCGGTGGGGGCGGGCCACATATGCTCAGGAACCTTGTATGGTTCTAGGGGTTTGCGCCAGAGGGGTATCCACCACAGCTGCGTGCAAGGCCAGCGCCCCATACCTAGCTCTGTCTCCAGCCCCTCCCACTGGCGTGTAATTAGGAGAGCCCAGATCTACGTTGCATTTCCCCAGAAAAGGGCTGCAGTTTAAGCATTTCAAAGATGGGGCTGCAGGGCTGGAGCAATAGCACAGCAGGTAGGGCATTTGCTTTGCATGCGGCCGACCCGGGTTCGATTCCCAGCATCCCATATGGTCCCCTGAGCACCGCCAGGTGTGATTCCTGAGTGTAGAGCCAGAGCCAGGAGTAACCCCTGTGCATCGCCGGGTGTGACCCAAAAACCCAAAATAAAATAAAATAAAAATAAAAATAAACCAAAGATGGGGCTGCGAGGGGTCAGCAGGAGGGAGTGGAGGGGAGAGCAGGAGCCTGTGAATGATGCTGGTCCAGCTCATTCAGCCCTGGCGGGCCTGCGGGCTGGAAGGGTACCTTATACCGATAGCTAAGCAGGAATGCAATGGAGCTGGGTGGGCCGAGGCCTCCAGCCCACCCCTCTCACTGGCCATATGGAGAAACTCTTCTGTTGCTTCCAGGGCAAATGACCCCCGGCTCCCAACACTCCCAACTACTCAGATAAATAAATGTTTGCTTGACTCGTGGACAGCTGTGGAATACTCGTGAGAGCACAGTCAGTACGAGAGGTCTGCTTCTGCCCCGCTCACTTTCACCCTGATGGGGGCTCCTTCTCTTTTGGTCCTCTTGAAACCCTCTACACCAAGCTGTAGTGCTCAGGGATCACTCCTGGCGGGGCTCGGGGAACCATTTGGGGTGCCAAGGATCCAACCTGGTGGGGCTCAGGGGACTGTATGGGGTGCCAAGGATCAAACTTAGGTCAGTCACATGCAAGGCAAGTGCCCTACCCATTATACTCTCTGGCCCCTCTCTGGGTTGTTTGTATTAGACTTTGTTCTGGTTCCTTACATGTAACAGATGAGTGAGATCATGTGATATTTGTCTTCTCTCTCTGACACTTTGCTGAGCATTTTGCCACTCCAGGTTTCATCTATGTTGTCACAAAGACCTAGGTTTCATCTTACAACTGAGTAGGGTTTCATACTGGACATACATACACCCAGGACCCTTTTGGTAGCCAACTGGAAAGGTGATTTTTTTTTTTTTTGGAGGGGGTCATACAAGCTTGGGTCATACCTGGCAGTGCTCAGGGGTTATTCCTGGCTCTGTGCTCATCAGTGACCCCTGGTGGTACAAGGGACCCTCTGCAGTACCAGGGATTGAATTGGGGTCTGGAGGCATGCAAGGCTTAACCCCTGTACTGTCTTTCCAGTCCCATGGGAAGGCAATTCTTTACCAGGAAGGATTCTAAGTCATAAGCATATCTAGAAGATTAGTGACTAATGAAACCTCTGAGGCACACTGATGGGTAAAGTTGTTGGTGCTGATGAAATGTTCTTTGAGGAGCATTATCTCTGTGTGTGTGTGTGTGATAGGTGGTCATTCCCATGGTGCTCAGGGTTTACTCCTGGCTCTATGATGCTCAAGGATCCCTCCTGGTGAGGCTCAGGGGACCGTATGGGTTTCTGGGGATTAAACCTGGTTGACTGTATGCCAGGCAATCCAATGCCCTCTGTACTATTGCTCTGGCCCCACAATCCTTTTTTTTTTTTTTTTTCTTTTTGGGTCACACCCAGCGATGCTCAGGGGTTACTCCTGGCTTTGCACTCAGGAATTACTCCTGGCGGTGCTTGGGGGACCATATGGGATGCCGGGGATCGAACTCGGCTGCGTGCAAGGCAAACGCCCTCCCCGCTGTGCTATCGCTCCGGCCCCCCACAATTCATTTTTTAAAAAAGAATAATTAAACCCTTACTATAACCCAAGTACTTTGCTTCCATCATCTCCGAGCATCACGCGGGCTCCGTAACAACAGCTGTGTACGCTCCGGGGCTCAGAGCTCAGGCACTGTCTCGGCATGCCTGGGGCCAGCGGTCAGGGCAGGCTGGACTCAGCAAGCTTACTACCATCGAGAGCCGGTCCTTGCCCAAAGGCAGGATGGGACACGCATCTGCTCCAAGCGCGTGTGGGTGCTGACAAGAGTCAAGTGAGCCGCCCGCAGTCTGCCTCGGGGCCCCATCTCAGCGCACCAGCAGCCCTGGTCCAGAGACTCCCAGTTGAATCCCCAAATGCGTTAGTGCCCTACAGAGATGTCTCTGGAACCCAACCACTTACAATCTTAGAATCCCAGAAGCGTGTGCCTGCTTTTATGGCCGTGTGACCTCTCATAGTATTCAAAATGAGCAATGGAAAATAAATTATCTAGCGTCTGCCCGTGGCAGGCAGGCTTGAATGGTGGTGGGAAAATCCGAGCAAAATAAAATGCCCCAAAGTAGAGAGAGAGTATTGGGGAAATTGTCTGCCCTAGAGGCAGGGTGAGCACTGGGGAGGGGATACTGGGGACATCGGTGGTGGAAAGTGTGTACTGGTAGAGGGATGGGTGTTTAATCTCACGGTGAGTAATTTACCAAAAAAAAAAAAAAAAGAAGAAGAAGAAGAATCAAGTGAGGGCTGGGGGTTAAAGCCAGGACTCAGTTTCCCACTGGCTATCAGCTGGAGGCCCTGGTCAGTTCCTCATCAGTTTTGGCCAGAGGCTGTCTCTGTCCCTTGATATGTGGGCCTGACCGTCATAGCTGCTCCCTTTACCAAAGCCAGCCTGGATGGGCTCTCAGGGGACGCCGTGGAGACAGAGCCCTTTATGGTCACCTTTTCTGGGTGATCGGGGGTGAAGGCACGTCAGAGGCCCTGCCCGATGAAAGAGGGAGGGGCCACACAGGGACCCAGCCCAGGGGCGTCTGTTTTCCACCTACAGGGGAGGAGGGGAGGGTTAGCACAGGAAGTGACGGGCCCGAGGGTGCTGAGGCAGATACTGTAGCTGTGCAGACGGAGAGCCACAACCGCTGGGTCACGCCAAGAAACATTGGAGCGTTCAGCCCAGATCAGAGAGGACCCACGGGTGTGATCCGAGCTGCACTACAGTCGTCCGGAACTTGGGCCCCACGGGGCATTGGGGGCACAGAGCTGACACCCTCAGGGAGAGGCTTCTGCTCCCTGAAGGACGGGCAGCGGGGGCAGTCCTCCCCGGGGACGGCCAGCAGCTCTGGCAGGAAGCCTGCCCAGGACCCAGAGGGGACTCGGCCCCTGAGAAGTCGAGAGTGTATTTCTTCCTCAGACGTCGTAAGGGTGGAGACTCCGGCCGTCCGGCAGTCCAGACTTCATCCTGCTTGTGTGTCCATCCTGGTCTGAAGCCCCATGGGGAGGCCTCAGGACCGGCCCCCACCCTCCCCTCCCACTCACAGTCTGCCTGGGAGGAAAGGTCGAAAAGATGGACCCAGCCGTTCCCACGTGGCAGTGTGCTCCGGAGGCTGCGGAAAAACTTCTCGGCATTATCATCCCAACAGCCCAGATAAGGGGCCTGGGTCCCTCGCAGGCCTCCCTCCGCTTTCCCTGCTGACCTCAGCCGCGGCTGCAACAACTCCCAGCTAGCGTGCATCCCAGCCGCTCGCCCGGTGGCGCCATCCTGAGCCTCTGGCGCTCAGGCCAATGAGCTGGAGAGGCCGCCTCAGCCCACGGCTTACTGCCCTATGACTGATAGTGCTCTGCAGGGTGGCTGGCTGGTGTCGGGCCTTATCGACGCTGGTACACTGTATATCATCTTGTGGAGATAATCCAGCTCCTCTTCTTTCTCTCCGTGGGTGGGGAGTCACTGCGATATCCTTGCAGAGTTCCTGACATGAGGTCAAACGGAGCCCAGTGGTCACTCTCGTGACCGATCAGTCCTGCTGAACGAACCGGGAGCTGGATTCCTCTGGGGGCAATGGCCTGGGCTGTCCTGGTCAGCTGCTGGGTGCCTGCTGCTCTGCTTGTGAATATTTCCAGGCAGAAGTGTGATTTGAGGGAGACAGGAAAGGTGTGTGTGTGTGTGTGTGTGTGTGTGTGATTGGTAGATGTGAGTATGTGGGTGTGAGGTGGGTGTATGAGAATGTGTGTGTGAGATGGAGGTATGTGAGCACACATGTGTGTGAGTTGTTTTATGTACATATGAGTATATGGATGGGGTATATGTGTGTGTGTCTATATGTGAATCACATAGCTGTGTGTGTATATGTGTGTGAGTCTGTTAAGCGTGTGTTTGTATCTGTGCATGTGAGAGTGTATGTGTGACCGGTATATGCATTCATATGTCCATGGGTATACTCAGTGACATGTCTAGAATATTTGATACTGGGAATGGGTCAATTTTCATGCTTCCAATCTTTAAACAAAATTATTTTCAGCAATATTATTTTATTTTATTTTATTTTTTGCTTTTTGGGTCACACCCAGCAATGCACAGGGGTTGCTCCTGGCTCTACACTCAGGAATTACTCCTGGCAGTGCTCAGGGGACCATATGGGATGCTGGGCCCCAGCAATATAATTTTATTTTATTTTATTTTTGGTTTTTGGGTCACACCTGGCAATGCACAGGGGTTACTCCTGGCTCTGCACTCAGGAGTTACCCCTGGCAGTGCTCAGGGGACCATATGGGATGCTGGGAATTGAACCCGGGTCGGCCGCATGCAAGGCAAACGCCCTCCACGCTGTGCTATCGCTCCAGCACCCCAGCAATATAATTTTAATGGAAAGAATAACAATGATAGGATGGTCAGTGATTTCAGTTTATTTAAAAAAAATTATTTGTCTGAGGGGGTGGGTGGGTGTTGGGAATACCACTGGCTGTGCTCAGAGAAAAATGCTTAACCCTTTGTGATGTTCACGGGATTATATTCAGTGCTGGAGAGCAAACCAGGCTCAGCCAAGTGGCTACATGTAAGGCAAGTACCTTACCTCCAAGTTTTTGATCTCTCTAGCCCTAATTTTAATTAATTAAATCAGTGTGGCCCAGCCTCAAAACTCAGTATTAACTTTTTTTAATCGATTGAGGTTCAGTGATTTACAAAACTATTAATGATGGTTTACCTTGTAATAAATAAAATTCCAGTACCACACCCATTACCGAGTACTCACCCCACTCCCCCCAAGGACCTCAATGTCCCCCCACCCCACGCAAACTCAGTTTTGTGGATCATTTCTCCCAGTGTGTTGCCTTTGGCCCTTTGGGACAACCTTGCTCTGTATCCTTACATATGCGAGAGATCATTCTGTCTCTATCCCTGCGTATATACTCGAGTGTGTGCATAAAATTGTGTGACGTTGTGTGTCTGAGCGTGCCTTTGGACTGGGTATGGGTGCCGACTTGCCTATGGCCGCTCTCTCCCTGGTGCTTGGAGCCCTGGTGCCGTTTCCCCTGGCCTGGAAAGTTGAACCTGATTCTCTAACCAACCGGGGCGCTACGAAGTCTGGCTCCAGCCAGGATTCTGGCTCTGGCCTGCCGGGTCGCTGAGGGATTAAGAGGAGATAAAGTGGGATTATTGCCCAGCACGGCCCAGCCTCAATGCTCAGTATCTCCGGAGAGAGGCTCCTCCCGCCCACGGTGGCGGCTCTGCATTGTCGCTCGGCCTAATGCCGCCTCGCTAATTTAGCACCTATTTGTGAGTGGGCTTCGTGCACAAGAGCTCTTCTTCCTGCCCCCGAGTCCTCTTCATCGCCAGTGTGAGAACTTAATCACAATCGGAGTTTGATTCAAGGGGGCTCCTTGAGGGAGCCTGGGGCCCACGGAAGGGATCTGATTGCATCTTGTTTGAAAATGTTTTGTGGGGGATCTTCCAAGGGGTCCTCGAGGTATGCACTGGAGATTCTCTGCCTGCAGTTCAATGCGGGGGCTCACCTCGCTCAGGCCCTACAGCACCGGAGACCACCTGCCCCTGCCCGCCCAGAAGTCCTGGGGGACTTGCATGACCACATCGGGTGATGTGGGTGTGGTACCAGAGATGGGATGTGACTCCAGGCACGGGCAAGGAAGGTGCCTTACCCCCTGTACTATCACTCTGGCCCTTTATTTTAATGGGATCCTCCCAAGCAAAGACCTTTGCTTTGAGATGACTTTATCCCCCCTCTCCCCGTGGGATGGAGATGGATTACGCCCCCTGAACGACAATTCCCATGTCAGCAGTTGGAAGGGGAGAGAAAGAGAGGCTCTCTGGCAATCTATGTCATTTCCAATCATTTTGACTTGAATCACTGGGTTTTATTCAATCAAAGAAAGCTGGGGAAAGAGCCAAACTGCTTTGGTGGAGACAAAGTAACCGGCTGATTGGCTGTCATTTCTGTCCCGTAGAATTTGCTGGCCCCGGGGGCCACCACTTGTGAATGAACTGAAGGAAATAGAGCCAGATCCAGAAAGGACAGAGCACCCTGAAAATGTCTTTAGCTCGGAGGGAATCTGCTTCAACAAAGAAGACAGGGAAGGAAGAGTCCTGGAGGGGGAGAGGAGAAAGAAAAGAAAGCAGGGGCTGGCTAGGTGACTCCTAGAATCAGAGAGTGTGTTCTGCATTCGAGAGGCCCCAAGTTTGATAACCGGAGCCGCTACATTAAATTAACGTCTGTCTATGCAGCTATGGAGGCTTCTGTAAGGCTGGACCTAGTTGTGTTGAGTGTTGGCTCAGCCCCCACTCGAGAATTTAGTATGGCCTCGTTCAAGGTTGATTTTTTATTTATCTTTTATTTCTTTTTGTCTTTTTGGGCCACACCCGGCTATGCTCAGGGGTTACTCCTGGCTCTGTGCTCAGGAATTACTTCTGGCAGTGCTCAGGGGACCCGATAGGATGGCGGGGATCGAATCTGGGTCAGCTGCGTGCAAGGCAAACTCCGCACCCACTAGTACAATCACTCCGGCCCCATGGCTCGAAGTTTAAAGGAGGCTCTTCTAAAAGAAGCAGAATGGGTCTTTGTTATTTTGGTTGTTTATTTTATTTTGAGGGGGGGAAAGGGGCACACTCAGTAGTACCCAGGACTTACTCCTGGCTCTGCTCGGGGGATCATGCCTGGTGGTGCCGGGGTTAGATGAGAGGTCGGCTGTGCACAAGGCCAGCTCCATAACTCCTCCCCATCTCTCCAGAATCAGACTGTTCTGAAAACAGAGAGCACTTCGCCCTGTGCTCTCGGTGACCCGTCCTCTTTAGCAAGCACCTCCTTCCGGGGACCCTATTAAGGTTTTCCAGCATAACCCCCACATCCCGGTACATTCCCGCAGCCTCCAGTCCTTCCTCCCTCCGCCAACAAGTTCAATTCATCAGATTTCCCGAGACCCAACCCAGTTAGTAGAGTCTGTCTGTGGGCCTTTATCTGCCTGGTCCTGGCCCCCTCCCCAACACACACACACACACACACACACACACACACACACACACACACACACGCACGGTTCTGTGGAGTCAGCCAGCCTTGCTTTGTGGAAGAGCCTATATATTTTTCTCAGTGTATTTCAGAAGCAGCGGCATTCAGATTCAAATTTCTTGCCGCCCTTGGCTGCAGTCAAAGCAAAGGGGGAGAATACGCTGCAGCCAGACAGGCTGGGCCCGTCCTCCGGCCCTGCCAGAGGGTTTTGCTGGCTCCCAAACCTGTCACCAGGAGGGCAGATGTCCCACTGCTCCCAGGAGTGCGCGGGAAGCTGTGGCAAGTCCTAGCACCCCAGGGTGCTGAGGGAGCCTCCGTGAGGGGCAACGGCGGTGCGGGAAGCATGCAGCCGCTCTGTCACAGACAGTGCTCAGACACATTTTCAAGGTTCTTCCCAGTGAAAGGCACGTAGGCGTGGCCCCTGCTGAGCTCTGTAGGACGGACTGGGCCTGGCTTGAGGCGGGGAGAGAGGAATGCTGAGTTCAGAGGCAAATTCAATGAGTTTGGAGACCTAGCACAAGGGGTTAAGGTGTTAGCCTTGTACAGTGGCTGACTCGGGCTCAACCCCTGCCATCAGTATGATCCCCTGAGCCTGGAGCCAAGGGTACAGACCTGAGCATTGTCAGCTAAGGCCCCCAAACCAAATGAAAACAACAAACGCCCACCCGAAAACCAGACAGCGGGCTGGCGAGCAAATGCTTCGCACGCAGGCGTGTCCTCTCCGAGTGCCCTGACCATCGCCAGGAGCAACGGCCAAACACTGAGCTGGGAGCAGCCCCAAACCCCAAACAAACTTCAGCAACTCAGCCTTCCCTCTGGCCCGAATGCGAGGGGCCGGGGATGCTCGCAGAGCTCAGAAGGAGAGCCCGTGCTTTGCATGCCCTGGCAAATCATCACCTTTCAATAACTACAATCGTCCAATAAGGGATCTGGCTACCTCAAAAACAGAGGAGGAACCAACCATAGGACCAGAGATCTGTCAGGGGGCTGGTAGAAGAGATTTCTGCAACGTGGTGAGCAGTTTGCTAGAAGTTTCTTGGCAAAGTTTTCCTTTGTGAGTCACTCACTGGGCAGGTAGCCGACAGATCCCTCCCATCCTGGCTCAGCCCCTTCACAAGTTCCCCGAGGCCTTCGCCAAGCTTGGGGGGAGGCGGGGCGGGGGGGAGGGGGGGCACTTAGCCAGACGGCAGGAAACCAGCATTCTTCACTGCTCCTCTGCCTGGATTCTCACCAGCCCTGGGGAAGCAGCTTTCCTGCAAAGCCTGTCGTTAGTGGGGCCTGTGACTTTCAAGCTCCCACCGGATTGGGTCTCGCTTCCTAAGAAAGAGAGGGCACTCGACTGGAATCTCTCGCCACCCTACTGTGGGGACTCTGGATTCTTTATTCGACACTTCACGGCCCCCGGTTTTGTGGGTGCATGTGTCCGTTCGGGTACAGTGCAATATTGTCAGTTGTCAACATCATCCTACTGGGACCGCAAAAAGTGGGTTTTTCCTTTGTTAGTCGACTCTTGAGAATCGTGTGGAAGATTTGCATGACCAAGCCAGATGCTTATGAGACGAAAGTGTATTATAGTTTACATTGATGGTCTGGGCTGGCCGTGTCTGAAGTCACTTGTCCCATCCCTCTCTCTGCGCTGGACCCTGACTGCCTCCAGTGTATGCTGATCTGGCCTTGTCCCTAGGCTGTTTCTTCTCCCCCCAGTGTGCTTTTTCCTAGTCTGAAATAATCAAAATACCTGTTTGGGGGTTGGAGCAATAGCACAGCAGTTAGGGCGTTTGCCTTGCACGCGGCCGACCCGGGTTCGATTCCCAGCATCCCATATGGTCCCCTGAGCACCGCCAGGAGTAATTCCTGAGTGCAGAGCCAGGAGTGACCCCTGTGCATTGCTGGATGTGACCCAAAAAGAAAAAAAAATACTTGTTGGTTTTGGGCCATAACCTAGTGGTACTCAGGGATGACTCCTGGATTTGTGCTCGGGCATCTCTCCTGGTGGGCTTAGGGGGCTACGTGAGGTGCCTCACCCATGGTACTATCTCTCCAGACCCCGAGTCTGAATTGTCTCTGAGCCTTTTGGACTGTACCCAATGATCCTCTGCCACCTGGGCTTTCCTTAGTCCCCAGCCACGCCACACACACCTGCACAACGCTCAGGGGCTCAGCACCTTGTCCCTGGGCATGGTTCTGCAGTCCGTCTGGGTGTAGGTGAGTGTGCACCGCCGGGTTCTGCAGTCCGTCTGGGTGTAGGTGAGTGTGCACCGCCAGGTTCTGCAGTCTGTCTGGGTGTAGGTGAGTGTGCACCGCCGGGTTCTGCAGTCTGTCTGGGTGTAGGTGAGTGTGCACCGCCGGGTTCTGCAGTCTGCCTGGGTGTAGGTGAGTGTGCACCGCCGGGTTCTGCAGTCTGCCTGGGTGTAGGTGAGTGTGCACCGCCGGGTTCTGCAGTCTGTCTGGGTGTAGGTGAGTGTGCACCGCCGGGTTCTGCAGTCTGCCTGGGTGTAGGTGAGTGTGCACCGCCGGGTTCTGCAGTCTGCCTGGGTGTAGGTGAGTGTGCACCGCCGGGTTCTGCAGTCTGTCTGGGTGTAGGTGAGTGTGCACCGCCGGGTTCTGCAGTCTGCCTGGGTGTAGGTGAGTGTGCACCGCCGGGTTCTGCAGTCTGCCTGGGTGTAGGTGAGTGTGCACCGCCGGGTTCTGCAGTCTGTCTGGGTGTAGGTGAGTGTGCACCGCCGGGTTCTGCAGTCTGCCTGGGTGTAGGTGAGTGTGCACCGCCGGGTTCTGCAGTCTGCCTGGGTGTAGGTGAGTGTGCACCGCCGGGTTCTGCAGTCTGTCTGGGTGTAGGTGAGTGTGCACCGCCGGGTTCTGCAGTCTGTCTGGGTGTAGGTGAGTGTGCACCGCCGGGTTCTGCAGTCTGTCTGGGTGTAGGTGAGTGTGCACCGCCGGGTTCTGCAGTCTGTCTGGGTGTAGGTGAGTGTGCACCGCCGGGTTCTGCAGTCTGTCTGGGTGTAGGTGAGTGTGCACCGCCGGGTTCTGCAGTCTGCCTGGGTGTAGGTGAGTGTGCACTGCCGGGTTCTGCAGTCTGCCTGGGTGTAGGTGAGTGTGAACTGCCAGGTTCTGCAGTCCGTCTGGGTGTAGGTGAGTGTGCACCGCCAGGTTCTGCAGTCTGTCTGGGTGTAGGTGAGTGTGCACCGCCGGGTTCTGCAGTCTGCCTGGGTGTAGGTGAGTGTGCACCGCCGGGTTCTGCAGTCTGCCTGGGTGTAGGTGAGTGTGCACCGCCGGGTTCTGCAGTCTGCCTGGGTGTAGGTGAGTGTGCACCGCCAGGTTCTACAGTCTGTCTGGGTGTAGGTGACTGTGCACTGCCGAGTTCTGCAGTCCGTCTGGGTGTAGGTGAGTGTGCACTGCCGGGTTCTGCAGTCTGCCTGGGTGTAGGTGAGTGTGCACTGCCGGGTTCTGCAGTCCGACTGGGTGTAGGTGAATGTGCAAAGATTGAACTTTAGCTTGGGAGCCTGACTGGGAATTCATTCTTTTCTTCTATTTTCTACCCTAGTCATCCCATCTATTCTTTTTTTTTTTCTTTTTGGGTCACACCCGGCGATACTCAGGGATCACTCCTGGTTCTGCACTCAGGAATTACTCCTGATGGTACTTGGGGGGCCATATTGGATACGGGGGATCGAACCCAGGTTAGCCATGTGCAAGGCAAATGCCCTAACCACTATACTATCACTCTGGCCCACATCTATTATTTTTTAAATGTTTTTATTTTATAAAGTAGTTCACAATGTTTGATTACATTTAATATTCAAATATCAATCCCACATCCATTATACCTTCCCACCACCATATTTCTGATGTTTCCATCCTGAACCCCAACCCCTGCCCCAAAGAAGAACCGAAATAATATATTTTGTATTGTTTGTTATGAAAAACTGCTGAAAATGTAACAAAAATGTTTCCTTAGAGGAAAGAGTGTGAAGATTATTGTATTTCACATAGGGGCCATTAAGCCCTTCTATAAGAGATCACTAACATGTTGTTAAAGATTGAACCTTAAGTGCTTATGTATGTGTATGTGTATATATATATATACATATATATATACATATGTATATCTTTAAAAAATATTTCCCTCTAAGATTAGCTGCCTCTGACTTTGAACCCCTTCAAATGTGGTGTAGTACTCTTGGAGTACGGGTAGGGTCTGTGGTATGAAGTGTTGTGTGGTTGCAAATGCGGCCGCGCGGCTCAAGAGTAGATTCACTTGTGGGTGAGGCATGGCCCGAGCATGCGGAGAGCAGCCGTGAGCATGGCAGTGATTGAGTTCTGGAGGTTTTCGGCTGCCAGGGCTGGGTTCCTTGGAGCGGAGAGGAATCTCACTCACCCATCTTGGGGCACCTTGAATGAAACAGCCTGGTGCGGGGTCTAGGGGCACCCCACCTATTCTTTTATTTTTTCTTTTCTTGAGTCACACCCAGAGATGCACAGGGGTTACTCTTGGCTCTGCACTCAGGAATTACTCCTGGCGGTGCTCAGGGGACCCTATGGGATGCTGGGACTCAAACCCGGGTTGCCCAGTGTGCAAAGCAAACACCCTACCCACTGTGCTATCACTCCAGATCCACCCCATCTATTCTTGATTAGATATATTCTCTTCTTATTTTTTTGGTGAACGAATAAAATGACCAGATTAATGAACTTTTAGGTTAACTAGTTTACCTGGTGCTCCACCCTTCTACCCCTACTATATCATTCTGATACAAAATTACGTTGGTTCTTATTATCAGTCGCATTAAATAATTAATAAATAGTAAATAATTAGTGAATTATTTACATAATAAATCACTGTATCACTGTCATCCCATTGCTCATTGATTTGCTCGAGTGGGCACCAGTAATGTCTCCATTGTGAGACTTATTGTTACTGTGTTTAGCATATCGAAAACGCCACAGGGAGCTTGCCAGGCTCTGCAGTGTGGGCGGGATACTCTCAGTAGCTTGCTGGGCTCTCCGAGAGGGGTGTAGGAATCGAACTTGGGTCGGCTGTGTGCAAGGCAAACACCCTACCTGCTGTGCTATAGCTCCAGCCCTCATAATGAATAACTAATAAATATTAATGGATTGTTTACATAATGAATGGTAAATTACTTCCTCACAGTTGAGTCTTCTCACACTGACTTGTGCTTCAGTATGGCTACAGTTGCCTGGGACTCCAAACTGTTTGTAATCAACGTGTGGCACGAAGGAACCTGGACTTTATTGGACCAACTCATTTGATTTTGCGACTTTAAATTAAGGCTATTTCAAGATCATGGAAGTACAGAAACATGTCACCCATCTCCATTGGTCCCATTAATTTTATGGGACCAACTCACAAATGAGTTTTTTTCTAATTTTATTTTATTGAATCACCATGTGGAAAATTACAATGCTTTCAGGCTTAAGTCTTAGTCAAACAATGCTGAAAAAACCATCCCTTCACCAGTGCCCATATCCCACCACCGAAGACAAAAACAAAACAAAACAAAACAAAACAAAAAAACAAAAAAAAAACACAGTACACCTCCCATCCCGTCCACCCCCACACCCCCTGCCTTGTAACTGATAAATTTCACTTTACTTTCTATTTACTTTGGTTACATTCAATATTTCAACACAAACCTCACCATTATTATTAGGAGCACCCCACTAGAGTCAGACCTGTTGTGAAGAGAAATGAGGTCTCGAGGCCGCAGTAGCGGCTGCACGGTTTTGTATTTCTGTACTTTAACAACTAAGTCCAGGGAGATTTCTTCCAGATATTCGATCATTGCAAGCTTGTAAACCCCATCTGTGGTCGTCATAATATGGTCACAAATGAGTTTTGTCATGCCATATTTTCCTTGAAATTCTTTCTTTTGGTAGGAAATAAAGCACTGAAGCACAGCAAGTGGTCATTATTCTTGTTTCGTTTGTTTCCTCCCTTATGTTCAGCCATAAATCTGAACTTGCTTAGTTTTATACTATGTGTAAAAAATACAAAGGCGTGCGAGCGCGTGGGAGGGTGTGATGTGATGTGTGTTGTGTTGTTCAAGGGCTCTCAGGGAGACTCTTTCTCTCTCTCTCTTGCCACTTGCGTTCGGTGCTCTCGAGCTGCTGCGTATGGACAGGATCGGGATGGCTCCTCCTTGTTCTCTGCATCTGTGTGTGCCACTGTGCTCAATTCTGTCTGTCTCTCTATCTCTGTCTCTGTCTCTGTAGTCTCTCCTCTGGTCTCTTCCGACCTCTCTCTGTCTCTGCCGTCTCTCCTCTGGTCTCTTCCGATCTCTCTTCTTCCAATCTCTCTCTCCAGAGCCCTTTCGCTTCTGTGCCTTCTCCCTTGCTTCTGTGTTACCTCTCTCTACTTTTGTGGTCTTCTTCTATGTCTTCTGTCTTGCCTCTGTCTCTTCTTCCTCACTTCTGTGTCTTCTCCTTGCTTCTGTCTTACCTTTGCCCTTCTGTCCTGCCTCTGTCTCTACTTCTCTCTTTTTTTTTTTTTTGGTTTTTGGGTCACACCTAACGATGCACAGGGGTTACTCCTGGCTCTGCATTCAGGAATCACCCCTGGTGGGGCTGGAGAGATAGCACAGCGGGTAGGGCGTTTGCCTTGCACGCGGCCGACCCGGGTTCAAATCCCAGCATCCCATATGGTCCCCTGAGCACGGCCAGGGGTAATTCCTGAGTGCAGAGCCAGGAATAACCCCTGTGCATCACCAGGTGTGACCCCCCCCCCAAAAAAAAAGCAGGAATCACCCCTGGCGGTGCTCAGGGGACCATATGGGATGCTGGGATTTGAACCCGGGTCGGCCGCGTGCAAGGCAAACGCCCTACCCGCTATGTTATCACTCCAGACCCCTGTCTCTACTTCTCTTACAGTCTTAGTTTATATAGCAATCATATAGGGTGGTGACACAAAGGTGGGTTGAACATTAACAAATCAACAAAGAAGGGTAAGACCATTTCTCCAGGAGATTAACAAAATCTCATCTAAGGAAATTACGCCAGATTACTAGGAGATACGCTCAAGGGTGGGATCCAAACAAGGGTGTGTCGCTTTCTTCCTTCCTCAGCTAGTAATCCACTTAAATAGTTCTAGTAAATTTGCTTCTAATATTTCTAGCAATGTCATTCTGTATGAGCACAGTAAGAGATACATCAGACTTAAAGTTTGGTTCTTCCTGAGGACATTCACTATATACACTTACGGGAGGATCCAAATGTTAGAGAATGTAGAGGAAGAATAATGATTCTGGGGTGAGTGAAGAGGAGACAAGGGGAGAAGGGAAGAAGGTCTTTATAAAAGAAAGACTTTGGGGGCCAGACAATAGTACAGTAGACAGGGCACTTGCTTTGCATGTGGCCAACTGGGGTTCAATCCCCAGCACCCTGTAGGGTTCTCCAAGCCTGCCAGGAGTGATCCCTGAGTGAAGAGTCTGGAGTAATCCCTGAGCACAGCCAGGTGTGGCCTCAAAACAAAAATCAAATTAAATTAAAAAGTGAAAGAACGATGCGTAGCCCTTGCTTCCCTTACTAGCTGCAGATTGGCGATTACACACTTGACTTAGGGATCCATTGGGAGTTGGCAAAGGGGATCTTCAAAGGCCGTGCCACCAGGATGGCACTTGGCCTGAGATCAAACTTGCAATCTCCTGCCTGCAAGGCGGCCTTCTCCAGGGGAGCCACATGCCCGAGTCTCTGAAAAAAAATAAAAAAGAATTTTGAAGCTTTGAACCTTTGTCCGGCTTTGAAAAAGTTTCAATAGCTTTAGAATGTCTTCATGCATTTATCGCTCAAATATTTACTAAGTGGCCAACAGCGGGAACGCTGCAGTGATCAACACAGACAAAAATCCCTTTCATCCTTGTGCGGCCGTCAGACTGTGAAGGACCCAGTTGCTGAGACAGAATGTGTCCGATGCTGTGAATGTTGTGGAGAAAGAACAGGGGAGGGAGATTAGGCGAGCTGGGAGGGTTTAGGTAACAGCAGACATTGGAGGAAGGACTTGAGAAGGTGAGGGCGGGAGCTCTGGAAATCTCTGGAAGTGTGAATGCAGGAGCAGGGAATGTAAATGCTTTGAGGACACGTGCTGGTGTGTGCAGAGGAGAGGAGGCCGGGAGGAGAAAGCTGTGGGTGGCGAGGGCACAAGAGTGATCGTCACAACAAGGTCCATTCGTCTGAAGACTCATTTTCACTGTGGATCTGGGGGTCACTGGCAGGTATTTCCAGCAACTTTTTCTTTTTCTTTTTTTGCTTTTTGGGTCACACCCAGCGATGCTCAGGGATTACTCCTGGCTTTGCACTCAGGAATTACTCCTGGCGGTGCTTGGGGGACCATATGGGATGCCGGGGATCGAACCCAGGTCAGCCGCATGCAAGGCGAACGCCCTACCCGCTGTGCTATCGCTCCGGCCCTCCAGCAACTTTTTCCAGGGAGCTTGCAGAGGGTGGTGGGGACGGAGGTGAGGACAGGGGAGGTGATCAGCCGTAGTCAGGCTCCACATGAATCTTGTTCATCTCAGGGATGTAGCAGGTGTTAGTGAGATAAGAAGAGGGATTGTAGCTGATGTTACTCAGGAGCACTTTTATTTGTCACTTATTGAGACCTGGAAGACTGAGGCAGGGATTGATTTGTGAGTAAGAGCGGGGATTCTATGTTGGACATGTAAGATGTTTTTTTGGCGGGTTGGAGTGATAGCACAGCAGGGAGGGTGCTTGCCTTGCATGTGGCTGACCTGGGTTCAATCCTTGGCATCCCATATGTTCCCCCAAGCAACGTCAGGATGATTCCTGAGTGCAGAGCCAGGAGTAACCCCAGAGCATCTCTAGGTGTGACCCCCAAAACAACAAAAAAAAGAAAAGGTTTTTTTTTTTTGGCTTGAATTGGAGAGGTAGTATAGCAGGTGGGGGTGCTTACCTCGCATGTGATCGAACTGGGTTTCATCCCTAGCACCTACTATGGTTCCTTGTGGCCTGTCAGGAGTGACCCCTGAGACCAGAGCCAGGAGGAAGACCTGAGCACTGCCAGATGTGGCCAAAAAAAAAAAAAAAACTTTGGCAGATCAAAGATGATAAACAAGTGTGCAATTCAGGGAGAAGGTCCAGATTGGAGTACACATTTGAGAATTACATAGAAGTTAGAAGGTATGGGAGTAGATGAGATGATGATGATGATGGTTGGTAATTGTCATTTTTTTTTAATGTATGAAGAGCTAGGGCTGGAGCAATAGCATAGCGGTTGGGCTTTTGCCTTTCACAAGGCCGACCTGAGTTCGATTCCTCCGCCCCTCTCGGAGAGCCTGGCAAGCTACTGAGAGTATCGAACCCGAGAGGCAGAGCCTGGTAAGCTTCCTGTGCGTATCGGATATGCCAAAAACAGTAACAATAAATCTCTCAATGGGAGACGTTACTGGTGCCCGCTCGAACAAATCCATGAGCAACGGGATGACAGTGACAGTGACAGTATGAAGAGCTAGCATTGTTTCTGCTATTAGGTAAATGGCTCTGATGACCAGGTCCAGAAGTTCATTCAATCCAATGTGAGGAAGCCGATGTGCTTCATGTACATTGAGGCTGTGTTTCCAGATCAGGCACGGCTGGTGTGAGCAGACGCTGTAAAGGCTGGTCCCTGGCCAGGTTTCCTCATGTGGCTCCAGTAGGGCAGTTTAGGGCCCGTCTTGCCTTCTCGGAGGCAACAAAGCAAAAGCAAGGGGAGTAGATAAAATTATTAAAGGAATGATCTCATTTATCTAATTGAACTAACATTGCATCATACGATGCTTCAGATGTATGTCACTCAAACATCAACATGAGAATGTATTACATAAGTTCATCCCTAACTATATAATTCTATCTTTAAATATATAATTGGCCCCTTTATCCCAACTTACTCTGTCCCCATCCCTTCCCTTCTGATTACAAGCAATGGTTCTCACAGTCTGAAAGTTTCTTTTTGGCCTTTTTTATTCATCTTTTATTTTGATCTCTCTCTACATCACCTAAGAGTGAACTCATAGCTTGACTTTTACATCCTAATTTATTCCACTAAGCCTGATGCCCTTCAGGTCTATGAGTTGTTGTGAATGGCAGCTCATTTGTTATGCAGCCAAATAGTGTTCTGGTGTAAGCCTACATCACATCTTATGAATCCATTTGTCAGCTGGTGGGTATTTAGATTGTTTCTTTTCTTTCTTTTTTTACTTTTTGGGTCGCACCCAGCGATGCTCAGGGGTTTGTCCTGGCTCTGTGCTCAGGAATTATTCCTGGTGGTGCTTGGGGGACCATAAGGGATGCCAGGAATTGAACTCTGGTCAACTTCGTACAAGGCAAACACCCTACTTGCTGTACTATTGCTCTGGCCCCTTAGATTGTTTCAAGGGAGTGCTTTTTAATTTGTTTGAGCCACACCCAGCAGTGCTCCGGGTTTACTCCCCTCTACACTAAGGAATCACTCCTGGGGGGTGGTTGGGGGGACCATATGGGGTATGGGGAAAGAACCTGGGTTGGCCTCATGCAAAGCAAGTGCCCTACCCACTGTACTCTCTCTGGCATAAGTCAAAGAGAAAGATCTATGGTTAGAAGCCCAGCAAGAGGGGGAGCACTGAGAGCTCGGGAGGAGGGAGAGCTTATAACGCCCATGATGGGTGGGTCTAGGAGACTGGCAACAGCCTCGCTCTGGAGAGGTCACCGGTGACCTTGTGGGAAGGGATTATGGCTGGTGGTGGGGTTCAAGGAGAAACAGGAGAAGGTTTACAAGCAGGTAGCAGAGAGACTCTTTATACTTATTTACTTTGTTTTGGGGTCATAATCCCAGCTTTATTTTTTTGAGGGCACACCCTGAAGTGCTCGGGAATTACTCCTGGTTCTGTGCTCAGGGATTACTCCTGGCAGGGAGGGAGCGTATGGGGTGCCAGGGACAGAACTCTGGTCAGGAGCTATGGAAGTCCTGTCTTTTGTCCTAGCTGTATTATCTGTGTCTGTCTTCTATAGTATCTCCCCAGTCCCTTACGTGATATTTAAAAAAATTTTAATTTAATTTGTTTTTATTTAATTAAGAAGTGTGATTTACAAGGTCATTAATAATTGGATTTTAGACATTTAGTGTCCTAGCACCAGTCCCACCACCAGTGTCCACATCCTTCCACCAGCGTTCCCCAGTTCTTTGCTGCCCCCAGGCTGTCCCCTTGACAGGAACTTTGTAAAGTTCGGTGGTAGTCGTGTGGGTCTGTCTGTGTTCTCAGAGTTGCTGAGTCTGTGATTCCGGCATTTGGCTCTACCACTCCCCCATCACCACTCTAGCCAGGGCCCCACATGGCATTTTAACAGAGAGACACAGGAGGGCACTCTAACCAACCAACAATAAAACAGCATGGTCTCCCAGCCTTGGCAATGATTTCTTGGAATGCTTTTCCAGCTGTGCTGCAGCAGCAAGCTTCCACAGAATCTATCTGTGACAGAGACCCCCTCCCCCAAGACAAATGCCACAAGCCCCAATCAAGGTTCAGGGGGCTATAGGTTTGGGCAATTTAGAACCGGGAAGAGAGTTTTCACTCCCACTGGTGGGCCACTGAAGGCTTAGAGATGGGGTTCTCAAGAGCTCATACTCTCGAGATACTCAGAGGATCAGATACTCTTGCCCAGTCAAAGCTGGAGCTCTGGGGAGAGAGTCGGGGTCGCCAGCATTTCTTTCAGGCCTGAATCCATTACTCAGTTTCCCCATCTGTAAAGTGCAAACAAGACCTGTGTTAGGTTTGTAGTGTGTGTGTGTGTGTGTGTGTGTGTGTGTGTGTGTGTATGTGTGTGAGTGAGATTTTCCAGCCTGTAAAGTGCATGGAAAGGCTGGAACCATAGTACAAAGGGTAGGGCACTTGCTTTGCACGCCGCAGACCCGGATTCCATCTCTGGCATCCCATATGGTCTTCAACGTACCACCAGGAATAACCCCTGAGCATGGCCCGGTGTGACCCAAAAAAGCAAAACTTTAAAAAAAAATGCGTGGAGTTTACTCACACAAACAAAATCAGACTGCTCTTGCTAGTGAGTTATAGCAAAGAGAGGGACGCTGGGGGAACAGGGCTGGGATAACACAAGTAACTACTTGGAGAGATCAGCAGGGGATTGATCCACCGAAGGGGTTAATCACACACGCCTCCCAGGCCAGGGTGGTGGTGGGGGCCATCCAGGTTGAGGGCCAAGGGGCAGTGTGACAGGAGCAGGGCCACCACCCCGTTTACTCAGAGGTACAGCCCGATCTGGCAGCTTAAAGGGGGGAGGAGTGGCCGCAACCCCTAAACGGCCCCTAGAGTGGTCTGGGCAAGACCACTCCTCCTGGGGTTCACCTCCCCGCAGCCGGGGACCCCGAAGGCGGGAGCAGGGGCGCGCGCGGACAATGGCCAGGAAAGGGGCGGGCGGAGGGGGTGCTGGGGACCGGCAGCAATTGCTTCATTCTACGCAACAGGTTCCTCAAGTCCGCCCAGTCCAGGGGTTGGCCCTGCTGAGGTCCTAGACGCCCCTCAAAGCGCTGTCCTCCGAGTGATCCTGCATCCACCCCCCCCCCCCAGGTAAGGAGGCGCCTACCACGTGGCCGGCGCCTGGACCGGGACTCCTGTGCCTTTGTCCGAGAGGCAGAACCGGCCCCACTGCGGACCACGCGGAGAGCCTGGCCCCGAGTGTGGCAACTAGTTGTGGGTCTCTGTGTGGTCTCCCGAGGCGCTGGGCTCTGCAGGACTCCCGTGGGGTCCGCACCTGCCGAGGCGTCGCTGGCCGGGAGGGGTGGGAGAGGAAGAGAGGAGCGCGCGGTCGGTGACGGCTTTGCGCTCCGGCACTGGGGGTCGGACTCCAGCGGGTGCACGGAGGTGGCAGGTGAGACCCGGCCGTCTGGGGGGCCCCCCGGGGGACTCCGGTACAGGGCGCGGGGTCTGGGGCGGAGCGCGCAGGAGCAAGCCGGGGCGCGCGCGTGCGGGGCATCCACGCGGTGGGTGTGCGGCGCTTTCATTCAAACTTTGGGGCGTCTTGGGAGGCGTCAGCGAAGGTGTGACCAATCAGAGCCCGGGGACGGGAATAAATTATGCAAATCACCATCTGGCGATGGGTCAGATGACTCCTGCAAAAAACTACCTCCCCTGGAGCTCGCGGGGTGACAGTGGTGAGCCCCGGTTTCCCCGGCGGGTGGCACGGGCGAGGGCACCCCGGGGATCCCGCGCACTGGTCCCTGGTCCCGACACACCCCGCTGAATTTTTTTTTTTTTTTAGTTATTTGCTTTTTTTTTCTTCTTTTTCACCTGCACTTGGAGCGTGTGAGCGCCCCGCGCGCGCGGGCTGAGAAAGTGGCCGCACTTGGGAGTCTCACTGGCTCGGACCTGGGTGCAAACCCGGAGAAGTTTTAAAGCTTTTTTTTTTTTTAATGGAAAGTTTGTGTGGTTTTGCGCGGCGGTGAAACTTTTGCTCTTCGCAGAGCGCGGCGCGGGGGTGTGCGCGGGAAGATGAGGAGCTGCGTTCCCCTGCTCAGCCTCTGGAGCGCCTATTGTTGCGTTGCCGCCGGAGGCCCCGCGCCCCTGGGTCCGGAGGAACGGCTGCAAGGTAACGTGCCTGTCCCTGGGCCCCCGCCGCATGCCCCCAGCTCCTCTGTGCCCCGGCCCCTGGTGTCTTGCCCACCCTTCTCGCGTCCCCTCCACCACACCCCGCTCCCACCGTTCCCGCGGAATCGCCCGGCGTGGCCCCGAGCTGTCCCTTCCGTCCGCTTTGCCGCTCTCCGAAGGGGCATCCCAACCCCGCTCCCGAGCGCTCCACCCTCTCTCGGGATAGAGTTCTCAGAATCGGGGGCTGTCCAGCCGGCCGAACTGACTGCCCGCCCGCAGGCCAGTCCGCCCGTCCACCTTGGCTTTGAACCTGGAGGCTGGCCAGGCTGGAAGGTTGTTGGAAGGAGCGCGCTTGCCTGGCCTTGCAAGCCTGGGTGGGTAGCTGGCTCTGCTTGGACCCTGGCAGCCCTGCAGTGAAGCCAGGAAGCTGCAGGTTGAATGACCCCAGGTGGCCCTGGACCCTCCCCTCCCCTCTTCTTCCTCACCTTCCTCCTTCCTGCGGCTGGCTGTTCTTCCTTCTGACCTCTCTCTCTCTGGCTTCCTGCCACTGGCAGAAGCTTGGAATAAGGTAGGGCCACGTAGCTGGAGTCCCATGTCAGGTAGGGAGGCAGTGGAGAGTCGGGGAAGCCCCTTATTTCATCTCTCACTCTGCTGAGGTTGGAGCGATGTTGTCCCCTATGTGGGACTATGGACTAACGGGGAAAGTCTGATGTAACTTCACCTGAGCAACACGCTTCTGGAGAGTTAATCACGGTCCACTCAACTCGAATGCAAACGGGAAGGCTGCCCTTGGGTGACGGACCTTGGAAATGTGAATGCGCCATCCAGGCTTCTGCCGTGCTGAGCATTCGTGGGCTGTTTCTTGCATTCAGAAAAGCATTGCTTGCCTGCTCGCCCAGGGCCAAGTGTTGGGTAGAGCAGCCAGTCAAGCGGATGAAAGCCCCTGCCTTCTGGGGCTCACCTTTCAGTGATGGGAACATCCCCCAACTTAAAAAAAAAAAAAGGCCAGGGCATGAGAGCTAGCACAGGGGCTAGTGCAGAGGGGTAGTTTGTGTTGCATGCAGCTGACGCTGGTCTAATCCCTGGCACTCCATACGGTCCCTCAACACTACTACAGATCACTCCTGACCATATCGGGTGCCCCCCCTCAAAGAAGCTCCCCTAGTCAAACCCCCCCAATCCATATATGTGCTCTTCAGGGTTAGGGAGAAAAAGTAATAAAGCCGCAGAGGAAGGTTGGCAGGAGGCGATGCCGTTGTAATATGCGTCAGACTTCCCGTGAGAAGGAGGTGAGGAGTGCACCGGGACGCTGGGAGAAGAGCGACCCAAGAGACCCAGGGTGGTGGGCAGGAAGCTAGGGAAGTGAGGATCAGAAGACCGGGCGCTACGGTGAGCCTTCGTGGCCCCTGTCAGGTGTACCCACAGGCCTGCCCCACCAGCCTGCACAATTCCCTTCCCCGTTCTCCTGAATTGTCCTGAGCTGTGTGAGTGGTGGGGAGGCGGCCCACCAGAAGGGCCTGGTTCAAATTTCTGTTCGCTAGGGCTTTTGTTCCTGACTTCACCGACAGAGTCCTGCTCACGTGTGTATTTAGTTGCATTTTCTGGAACCTTATCCTTTTTGCATCTGGTGCCTACTTCTGCCCCTTCCTGCCCCCTCCCCGCCGTGCTGGTCTCTATGGCTGTGAGTCCGAAGGCTTCGGAGCTCAGGGATGAGGGTGGGGAGGGCCCTGGCAGGGCTGTTCAGCGGCTCTGCGCTGGGTTTCCAGGTGGCCCAGGATTTTCCAGGTGGCAGCTGGAGTTTCTCGTTTTCCTGGCCCCTGTTGCAGGGAGGGTCTGTGAGATGCTGAAGGAGTGCATTGGTGAGGCTCCTCGGTGACGATGTGAGAATAAATGATTGTGCCTTGAGCTCGCCTTTTTGTGCCCATCGGTGACGGAGCCGGGCTTGGGTCTCACCGTGTGTGCGTGGTGGGTGCAGAAGCGAAGGATTTCCTGCTCCTAGAAGTTTCTCCATGCTTCAAAACGCTCTGTATTAAACTGGGGCAGAGCCCGGCAGACAGACGCCCGAAGCCTTTGGAGCAAATGCTGCTCGGGCAATGGGTGAACTTGGGGAGGCCACACATAGGGGGGTGACAGCCTCTTACTTCCAGTTCCCACATCCCAAATGTCTCCAAACAGGAAGCTCTGTTTGGGAGACTTATTCGGCACCTAGACTAGGTTTTTCCCCCACGGGATCTTATCTGGCAGCAAAATAAGCCCCAAATAAGCTCTGTCAAGCCTTTATCCCACCCCCAAGTGTGAGCAATTATAGATTTCCTCATAGATATAAGAGTGTGATGTTTGCCAAGAGGGTGGGGCTGGAGAGATAGTACAGTGGGAAGGGCACTTGCCTTGCACACAGCCAACCCGGGTTCAACCCCCAGCACCCCGTGTGCCCTGCCCCAGTGCTTCAGTCCCGCCAGGAGTGATCCCTGAGTGCAGAGCCAGGAGTAAGTCCTGAGCAGCACCAAGGAATGACCCCAAAATTAAAATTTCAAAGAAGCGCAAAAACAAACCCAGAAACGCAGAGGAGTAGAGCCATTAGCTCCAGGCTGCACCTTCCCAAGCCCCCCGCCTCTGTTCTCTCTCCCCAGATGGGTTGCCCAGACCCGCAGCGGAGCCAGCCGTGAGGTTTAACCTCCGCACCTCCACGGACCCAGAACACGAAGGCTGCTACCTCACCCTCGGCCACGACCAGCCCTTGGCCACCTGTGGCTTCAACACGACCGCCAAAACCTTTTTCATCCTTCACGGCTGGACGGTGAGTGGGGTCGAGCCCACCTGCTTCCCACCCGAGCTGATTTTCCTTTTTCTGGGAGATCATCCGGAGGCCCTCCCGAGTCTCCCACTCTTTCCACTCTTTCCTTGGGGGCGGCTTGTGTCTCGGAGAGCTGTGAAGGGGGTAATGGGCGCCTGGCCCCCGGCAGGGTGGTACTTCACGCTGGCACACAGCGTGCTTTCAGAACGGGGCTCTCCGGAGCTCCCCCGGCTCCCCCGGCTCTTAAGGCCCCCTCTAATTAGACTTAATTACCTTGGTCAGCCACTGCCTGGCAGGGGCCATCCCTCCGCCAGAGCTGAGCCGCTCTCCAGCAACTTGACTGGCCCCGAGTCTCCGCGGAACCAGCTGGCCGGGATTGCTGGCTGCGGCTGGCACGGTGCCCTCCTGTGTGCAGAGAGGTGGCTCCGCTTAAAGGCAGTGGGGCCCTTTATGTGCCCTAGCTGAGCAATTCACATTGAAAGGCCCATGACAAACTTCAACAAAAAAGGCCTTTAACACTCCGCTTTAGAGGCCTTTGACTAGGGAGGGATTTATTCATTCATCGAGTGACAGTCACGAGGAAAATGGCACTATTAAGGGAGCAGGTTTCTGCCTGGGCTAATTGGGAGGGGGCATTCCTCCTTTTGAGGATGCGAAATTCATATCCTTTACATGCTTTCTGGGCCTTTAGGTCTATCACAGGCTGCCCGGGGTCGGGCCTGGCGGGAGGGGGTAGGCGCCTACCTCCCTCAGTCAATTGAAAGAGACGACTCCAACCGCCTCCATCCGTCTGTCCATCTGTCCCGGCCTTACGACTCGAGTCCTGCCTTGGGATCTTTTTAAGGCCCCCTGTCAAAATGCAAATACGAACGGCCTGCAAGCAACTTCCCAATGGGTCGCATTCCAGAAAGTTCTTTTGTAGTCTTTGGGAACTTCCAGCAGCAGTTGCTCATAGAAGGGAGATTGTAAATGGAGTTTGGGTTCCCAGGCCAGGCACAGAAAATCTATTTATCTAATAATGTACTTGTGGCTCGGTTTGCAACCGGACCTAGCCACCATTTGTAAGTCGGTGGTGTGGGAAAATGTGTTCTGGATTCTAATTTGCGATTCCGTGGACGGAGCTTTCCTGCTCCAGGGTCACTGGGGGTGACAGAGATGGGCTGTGGGAAGAGGGCCTTTGTTAACTCTGCGTTTGCCTAGGAGACAGCTTCTCCCTGCGTCTCAGTGAGAGAAGCAATTCACCAGGGCAACCCGTCCCCCTGCCTTCCCGGGACTGTCCGGGCTCCCTGGCCCATCTGTGACGGGGACCCAGGCTAACACCAGGCTGGTATGGCACCAACACATTCTCATCGTGACCATCAGCCTCAGTGGTCTTGGATGCCTGCTAAGAAGTTTCTTTTCTTTTTTTTTTTCTCGGTCACACCCAGTGATGCACAGGGATTACTCCTGGCTCATGCACTCAGGAATCGCTCCTGGTGGTGCTCGGGGGACCATATGGGATGCTGGGAATCGAACCCGGGTCGGCCGCATTGCAAGGCAAATGTCCTCCCCACTGTGCTATCGCTCCAACCCATGCTAAGAGAGTTTTGACGGGAAAAGCTTGATGGGATGAAATGAGCAAGGGGAGAGGGGAACAAGCGGGTTGGGGTCCTTCTGCCTGTGCTGGCCTTGTACAGGTGCTTATGGACCGTTGTTGTCAGGGTTCTGGAATCGGCCAGTTAGAGGATTCTAGAACGGGGGGAGGGTTTCTGCCGTGTGGCGGAAGAGTTTGGTGACGTGCCTTGCTTTCTCGGCAGATGAGCGGCATGTTTGAAAACTGGCTGTACAAGCTCGTGTCCGCCCTGCAGACCAGAGAGAAGGGAGCGAATGTGGTGGTGGTAGACTGGCTCCCCCTGGCCCACCAGCTCTACACGGACGCCGTGAACAACACCAGGGTGGTGGGGCACAGCTTGGCCAGGATGCTCGACTGGCTGCAGGTACAGGGGCGCAGGGGAGGGGACCACGCCCAGCTGTGCTCCGGGCTCACTGCTGGCGGGGATTGGGGGACCCTTAGGGGGTGTTGGGGATGGAACCGGGGTCAGCCATCATGTGCAAGACCAGCGCCTTACCGCTGTGCTGTTGCTCTGGCCCTGCTCTTGGCCCCGAGGGGCCGTTATCCTGAGCCTGGGGGCGGTGAGGCAGGATTCAAACAAATGCAGCTTAATGGCTTCACAAAATTACATACAGAAAATAGAGCTTGAGTTAATGATTTTCCTGAGATAAAATTATAGGAGGAAGAGGATTATCTGGACAACACACACACACACACACACACACTCTCACATGAACTGCCCTCTAAACCAGGATCTCACACATGGACACCGTGTGCTCTATTGCTGGTTAGATGCCCTCCTGCCCACTTCCTTTTTCTCAGGATTCTTTTTTTTTTTTCTTTTTGGGTCACACCTGGCGATGCACAGGGGTTACTCCTGGCTCTGCACTCAGGAATCACCCCTGGCGGTGCTCAGGGGACCATATGCGATGCTGGGATTTGCACCCGGGTTGGCTGTGTGCAAGGCAAATGCCTTACCCACTGTGCTATCGCTCCAGCCCCTTCTCAGGATTCTTAAGCATTTCTTTCTTTCTTTTTTTTTCTTTTTGGGTCACACCCAGCAATGCTCAGGGGTTACTCCTGGCTCTGCACTCAGGAATTACTCCTGGCAGTGCTCGGGGGACCATATGGGATGCTGGGGATTGAACCCAAGTCAGCCATGTGCAAGGCAAACGCCCTACCCGCTGTTCTATGTCTCTGGCCTTTCTCAAGCATTTCTTTACTCCTCTGCCTCAGTTTTTGTTTTTTTTGGGGGGGGGTTCACACCCAGTGGTGCTCAGGGGCTGCACCTGGCTCAGGGGCCATCCCCTGTAGTACCAGGCGCCCATACGTGGTGCTGGGATTCGAACCAGTGTTGCAGCCGCAGCCACACGCTAGTCGGGCGCCCTCACCTTTGCACTCTCTCGGGTTTGCCGCCGTTGTTCCACGGAACTCGGTTTCTGAGCCATGGAGTCAGCCGTGAGCTGTTCTGCCGCACCCAGCGCTGTGCCTGGTCGGGCAGTGCCCGGGAGTCCCAGGGACGTGTGGCAAGGAGGCTGGCAGCTCTAGAGCCCCGAGGGTGGGCGTGGGGCTGCCACTGCGCTCAGCTTGGACCCTGATGCTGCTGCCCACCTGCTCAGGCCTCGCCAGGGAGAGGAGACGCAGGCAGAGGCTGCGGGAGGCCGTGGCTGTCACCCTCACTGCCCTCGATGCTGTGCGTTTCGAGGGTCCCCGAGGCCGGACCCTCCTTCCTGTCCAGCTGCGACCCCGGGACTCTGGCCCGGCTCAGGCCTCTCCTCCAGCTCCTTTCACCTCTGCCTGCCGGGGGCGGTCCTGTGCCCACACTCCTGTGGTCTTTCGCAGGGGAAGGACGGCTTTGCCCTCGGCAACGTTCACTTGATTGGCTACAGTCTTGGCGCTCACGTGGCTGGGTTCGCGGGCAACTTTGTGAACGGCACCGTGGGCAGGATCACGGGTAAGCAGCTCCCTCCTCGGCCCTGCAGGCTGAGCTGCCCAGCCCCTCCCTGTCTCCCTCCCTCCCTCCCTCCCTCCCTCCCTCCCTCCCTCCCTCCCTCCCTCCCTCCCTCCCTCCCTCCCTCCCTCCCTCCCTCCCTCCCCCTTCCTTCCCCCTCCCTCCCTCCCTTTCTCCTTTCTTCCCTCCCTTCCTTCTTTCTTTCCCCCTTCCTATCTTACTCCCATCCCTCCCTCCCTCCCTCCCTCTCTCCCTCCCTCCCTCCCTCCCTCCCCCTTCCTTCCCCCTCCCTCCCTTTCTCCTTTATTCCCTCCCTTCCTTCTTTTTTTCCCCTTCCTACCTTACTCCCATCCATCCCTCCCCCCTCTCTCCCTCCCTCCCTCCCTCCCTCCCTCCCTCCCTCCCTCCCTCCCTCCCCCATCCTTACCCTCCCTCCCTCCTTTCTTCTTTCTTCCCTTCCTCCCTTCTTTCTTTCCCCCTTCCTACCTTACTCCCATACCTTCCTCCCTCCTTCCCTCCCTTTCTCCTTTCCTCCCTCCCTTCCTTCCTTTCTTCTTTCCTCCTTCCTACCTTACTCCCGTCCCTTCTTCTCTCCTTCCCTCCTTTCCTCCCTCCCACCCTCCCTCCCTTGTTGCCTCCCTCCCTCCCTCCCTCCCTCCCTTCCCTCTGCCCATCCCTCTCTCTTTCCCTCTCTCTTTCTCCAATCCTCCCTCCTTCCTCCCTCCCTTTCTCCCTCTCTCCCTCCCTCCCTTCCTTCCGCCCATCCCTCCCTCTTTCCCTCTCTACCTTTCTCCAATCCTCCCTCCTTTCTCCCTCCCTTTCTCCCTCTCTCCCTCCCTTCCTCCTTTCCTTCATCCCTCCCTCCCTTACATTCCCCCCCTCCTATCCCTCCCTCCCTCCCTCCCTCTCCTTCTCTCTCTCTCTTTCTCTCCCTCTCTCTCTCTTTCTCCCAGTATCTCCCCAGCAGAGCTCAGGGGCCCGGCCCCCTCCGGGTGATACTCAGCCTGGCTGTGTGGACCGAGAGCTCAGTGCGGGCTGCTGGGCAGGGCTGGGCAGGGCTGGGCAGGGTGGATCTGGGCGCCTGGTGCATGGCTCCAGCTCTTTGCTCTGTTTCTCCCGTTTCCAGCCTGGCTCTTTGGTACCAAATACTCCTGAGGAGGTGGCCCTGGGGTCCGGGAGGGTCAGCCCAGGAGGAAACCAGGAGCGCTTCTCAGATATTCGCCACAGAGCCCTTTAGTGTGGGGACCCTCTGCAGGCCTCCCGGTTCTTTGATTCAATTGATTTGGGGAGGAGCCTTACCTGTAGCGCTATGGGACTCCCGCCGAAGGCCTCACACCAGCAAGGCTGGGGGCTGCTTGTGGTGGTGCTCGGGGGGCCGTTTGTGCTGCTGGGCACCAGGCCTGGGCCTCCCGAGCCCACCAGGACCCGCTTCTCCCCCTTCCCCGCCCCCACCACTTTATTTAAACACATGGGTTACAAAGTTTCCCATGGTGATCGTTACAGGCGGTTAATATTCCAGCACCAGTCCCACCACTGTCACCTTCCCCCGACCAGGGTCTCCACTTCCCCAACCACCCCTCAGGCCCGCCCCAGAGCAGGCCACAGTCACTTATTAGATACCGCTTGTTACCGCTAAATGGCTAATGGAATGCTCAAAAAAGACTTCGGTAAAAGAAAATTTATAAAAATTGTTACATCTCATCATGGGTATGTTAAGTCTTTGAGGGTTTTCTGAGCTGTCATTGCCAGTTACGCCTTCTGGATTCATGTTTTTGGTAGTTTTTTTGTTTGTTTGTTTGTTAGAGATTGGTTGGCTACTTGGTGTCTGATTAGTCACCTAGACGAAGTGTTGATCCTTTCTCTCCCTGTAGTATTTTCGTTAGATTTGAAAATACGTTTTGGGGTCCGGGAAGTGGCTCAGTGAGAGAATCTGTGTCTTTCCTGTGTGATGCCCTACATTTGGTTGCCTGCATCTCTCTCTCTCTCTCTCTCTCTCTCTCTCTCCCTCCCCCCTCTTTCTCTCTCTCTCCTCTCTCCCCCTCCTCTCTCCTTCCTCTTTCTCCTCCCTCTCTCTCTCATCCCCCTCTTTCTCTCTCTCTCCTTCTCTCTGGCCCCCATTCCCCCTCTCCCCCCCCTCTCTCACTCTCACTCTTTCTTTCTTTCTCTCTCCCTCCCTCTCTCTCTCTCTCTCTCCCCCTCTCTCTCCCTCCCTCTCTCTCTTTCCCTCTCTTTCTCTCTCTCTCTTTCTCTCCCTCTCTCTCCCTCTCTCTCTCTCTCCCCTCCCTCTCTCCCCTCCTTTCTCTCTCTCATATTCAGCATAGCTGGAGAGATTTGTTTCTGGTTATCAGACTGCAGGACTGAGCTGCTTCCCGGTGGCCAGTGGTGGCCAGTGGTGGCCAGTGATAGGGTGGCCACAGGTGACAGCTCATTAACCCATTGGTGGTCCAGATCGGATGGGCCCTGAGCCCCTCCGAGCTGTATTGTTCTCGTCCCTCCTGCTAGCCCCCAGAGGGGGGCCTGGCGCTCGGAGTCAGCCGGCCGTGTTCACACCGCCCCCCACCCCTGCCCCCCAGTGCGGGCCAGGACCTCGTCTCGCTGCTGCCAGGACAAACCCCCTTCGCCTGCATCTAAATTTGAGATGAGACGAGCCTTTGGGGCCTTTCGCCTGACCAGGCTGGGTGGCAGCTGGCGGGCCGGGGACTCCGCGGTCAGAATGCTAATCAGCCCTGCCGTGGTCTGCAGGGGCGCAGGGACCTCCTGTCGGGAGCCTGACGCAGGCCCCAGCCCTGGCTCCCGCCGTGGAGTGGAGGGTCTGGGCTGAGCGTGACAGAAGGGAGGGGTCTCCCTCCAGCTGCCAGCAGCCCCCCCGGAGAGTGTGGGGTTTCCCAGAGGCGCGCTGACGTGCCTGCCTCACGGGGGGCTGTGGTGCCCTTGCCCCTGTTTGTGGACGCCCCGGTGGCCTCCTGCAGACCCAGAATCCACAGGTGGAGGGTGGAGCGGAAAACTCTGGGCCTTCCCTCCGTGCGTCTCTCGGGGAACTCGGGCACACCTGGGAGGGGATGGGGGCTGCGAGAGGCACCCGTGCCGTGTGGCTCTCCGGGCTTCTTCCTCATCCTGGGAACCCCAGGTGCACCAGCCGAGTCTGCCCGTGTCGTGTGAGGTCACACGCAGCCCGGAGAGGGGCTCTGACGTCGCAGTCGAGCAGGGAGCAGACGCAGAGCGTTGGTCGTGTGGGGAGCTGCGTCCCACACCCGGGCTGGCCACGTTCCAGGCCTGTCTCCGCCACGGAATCAGGCTGCCTCCTGGGGCGCTGGAGGCACCGGGCGCTGCCGAGGGCAGTGGGTTCTGTGCCCTGACAGCGTGCCCAGCCCTGAGGCTTGCCTGTGTGCTGGCACGCATGCACGCGTGGGGTAGCACCTTGAGGAGTAGGACTCGGCGGAACTGGGGGAGGGTTCTGATCCCTCCCCCACACCTTCACCGCTGAACCAGCCAACGGTGCCTCTTTTGTGGGCCTTAGGGGTGTCCGGCCAGGCCAATCGGGGGAGGGGAGGGCTGGGCCTGCACACCCCGGGGCCTTTGCGCAGGCCCTGGGGGCCCGCGTGCCTCCCACAGAGCCCTGTTTCCATGGCAGTGACCGCCTGCTAGAGACTTTTGTTCACACCCAGCAGAGCCCCCCTCTTGGTTGCAAAACAAAATGACCCTCTGCTGCTTTTGACTTTTTTTTTTTTTTTGGTCCTCCAGAGGGACGGGGAGAGACCCGGAGAGGCTGCGGAAGCAGGTGCTGTGGTCCGTGCAGGCCCTGGACAGAGGGCGTGGCTTTCTGGGTTCTGTTGCCTCCCGGGCTCCCACTGGGCCCCCATCCTCCAGGCTTTCCTAGAAACTTCTGGAAAGTCCGGCATGTCTGCCTCTCCCCTTTCTCCACAGGGATGGATTCTGCAGGCTTACCAGGAATGTGGGCAAGAGCTCTGCGTTGGGCTTATCCCCAGGCGAGCTTTGCAGGGTCGCCCCGTGCTCTGGGTCTGTTGGGTGGGGGAGGGGGGCTGGAGAATTGAATCCTGGTCCTGTCACTGCCTTTCACGACTCTGCCCTCCGTGTGTCTCCTGTCCGGGAGGCTTCCTGGCCTCAGCACTGGAACCCTGGGGTGCTTTCTTGGGGGAGCTGAGCTGTGCTTCTGGGATGCTTCCAGGACCCCTCGCTGTGAGATGCCGGAAGCTTCTCTATAGAGATCTGCTCGCTGGGGATAAAATCACTCCCAGTCAGGTTCGATGATCTCCCCTTTGCTTTGCTGCCCACGGTCTTGTCTTAGCTTTTCCCGGGTATGCTCCATGGCTGCAGACGAAGAGCTTTCTGTGTGGGGACAGCACATGTCCCAATCTTGCTTGGGCCTGGTGACAGGAACCGGGCATTCACATCGACACCACGTGCTTGCCGGGACTGGATGTGCTCGGGCACCTGGAGGGCCGGGGAGATAGCTCGGCGGGGACCGGAACCCAGGTCTCGTCTGCTGAGTCTTGGGCTCCGTCCCCAGCTCCCAAGGCCCGTGCTTGGGAATGGCTCCTAAGTCCTGCTGGTGTGGCTCCAACCCCACACCACACCTGCCGATTCCATTTTAGAAGTGACACTGCAGTGTGGAGCGACTTTTCAACATTTGGTCCAGAGGCCCCTGACCTTGAGAAACCCCAGAGGCATCAAAGCGTGTTTCTGGAGACCACACCAGATCTACCAATCAGGATCTCAGGGCCCAGGGACTTTGCATAGTGTGTGTCTTGTATTCTTTTTTGGTGATTTCCTATTTTGTTTGTGGTTCCCATCTTAAAGGATGGTGAAAATATATCTCTCTATTTAAAAATGTATTTTGTTTTTTTGGGGTCCTACCCAGCTGTGCTTAGGGCTCACTCCTGGCTCTGCACTCCTGGTGGACTCGAACCCTGGGGGATTCGGGGGATCAAACCCAGGTCAACCACGTGCAAGGCAAACACCCTACCCATTGTACTGCCTCTGTAACCTGGAAAATCTCTCTTTATGATGCGTCTGACTGGCCTGTTTGGAGTGACCTACCAGTCTTTTAAATCTACATAGGGGAATTTGGACTTGGTGTGTGTGTGTGTGTGTGTGTGTGTGTGTGTGTGTGTGTGTGTGTGTGTGTGTGTAGGGGGCGCGGGTTGGGTCACACCCAGGGTGCCCAGGGTTTATGCTTGTATCTGTACTCAGGGATCACTCCTGGTTGTACTCAGAACTGTCTCTGTGCTCAGGGGGTCACTCCTGATGGTATTTAGGGGACCATATATAGGTGCTGGGGATCTAACCTGGGTCAGCCATGTGCAGGGAAAGCACTTTTATTTCTTACTCTTGCCCCAGTCTGGAATCTGGATTTTTTTTTTTAATTTTAATTGAATCACTGTGAGATACAGAGTTACAAAGCTGTACATGGTGGGTTTCAGTCTTACAATGTTCCAACACCCATCCCTCCACCAGTATAAGTTTCCTACCACCAATGTCCCCAGTTTCTTCACTCCCCCGCCCCCTCAGCCTGTCTCGATGGCAGGCACTTTCCTCCTCTCTCTCTCTCTCTCTCTCTCTCTCTCTGATTCTTTTTTTTTTTTTTTTTTTTTTTTTTTTGCTTTTTGGGTCACACCCAGCGATGCTCAGGGGTTACTCCTGGCTTTGCACTCAGGAATTACTCCTGGCGGTGCTTGGGGGACCATATGGGATGCCGGGGATCGAACCCGGGTCGACCGCGTGCAAGGCAAACGCCCTACCCGCTGTGCTATCGCTCCGGCCCCTCTCTCTGATTCTTAACACGCTGCCCAATGACGTTTGCGGTTTCAAACATCATTGAGAATCACCCGAGTTCTTTCCAATGCTGCTTCCTCTCAGATACAGGAAGTTATAGGTGAGAAGTGTTTCTCCTTGCAGCTGCGGGGGGAATCTGGACGTGGCCCTCTGACGGGTGGTCTTGGCTCCCCCCTCCGAACAGGTCTGGATCCCGCTGGCCCCCTGTTCGAAGGGGCAGACGTCCACAGGAGGCTGTCCCCCGACGACGCGGACTTCGTGGACGTGCTCCACACGTACACGCGCTCCTTCGGCCTGAGCATCGGGATCCAGATGCCCGTGGGCCACATCGACATCTACCCCAACGGAGGGGACTTCCAGCCGGGCTGTGGGCTCAATGACGTCCTGGGCTCCATCGCCTACGGAAGTGAGTGCCTCGAGGTTTCTGCTTCACACGGCAGTTTGGCTCAGGGATCGGGTCTCCTCCTGCAGCCAGACTTGGCTGGGGGGGGTCCCAGTGCCATTCATACCCCCCCAGCCCCGCCATCCTCTTGCAGGCCTGCGAATAGGCTCTGAGTCGTATTTGGCACTTAAATAGCTTCATAAGACACATGAGCTATCACCTATTTATTACTATTATGTTTAATTTTGTTATTATTGACCCTTTTTCTTTTTTGAGTTTTTTTTTTCTTTTTGGGTCACACCCAGCGATGCTCAGGGGTTACTCCTGGCTTTGCACTCAGGAATTACTCCTGGCGGTGCTGGGGGGACCATATGGGATGCCGGGGATCGAACCCGGGTCGGCCGCGTGCAAGGCAAACGCCCTACCTGCTGTGTTATCGCTCCAGCCCCGACCCTTTTTCTTTTTTTAAAGAAAAAATGACCTAGAATCACAGAACACCAAAATGTCACTTCCCACTACTGCTTTGTATTTCGGTTCTTCCAAAGTGGCCAATTTGCAGGAATAGTTTTTGTGGGTTGCTTTCTGGTCTTTTTATTTTGGAGATTTATTTGTGAGCACGATGATTTTTTATTTTTCTTTTTGGATCACACCTGGCGATGCACAGGGGTTACTCCTGACTCTGCACTCAGGATTTACTTCTGTCAGTGCTCGGGGGACCATATGGGATGCTGGGACTCGAACCCGGGTTGGCCACATGCAAGGTAAATGCCCTACCCGCTAGGCTATCACTCCAGCCCTGATATTATTTTTTAAAAATCACATTGTGTTTGAGCTGGAGCGATAGTACAGCAACTGAGAGTGGCTGACTCAGGCTTGATCCTCGGCATCCCATATAACCTCCAAACACTGCCAAGAGTAATTCCTGAGTGCAGTGCAAGGAGTAACTCCTGAATAGTGCTGGGTGTGACCAAAAAAAAAAAAAAAAAAAAAAGAGAGAGAGAGAGAGAGAGAAAACACATCAACTTTCCCTTTGAAATAATAAAAGGTGGATGTTCTTAAACATCAGCCATGTGGATTGCCATCTGTGACGCTTTTCAAATGCTGCACGGTGGTGCACATCTTGGATGCACTGTAATTTAACTGTCATCACAGTTCTTTGGGACAGGGATCCACTCCAGGGCCCCACACATGTGACACAGGTGCTCGGCTGCTGAGCTATATCCCTAAGTTTGCAACATTTCGCAGATGTAAAAGCACGACGCCTTGTCTTTTTTGCTCATCCCTTGTCTTCACAATGCCTGAGCCAACTCTCAGCTGACTCGGGTTGAACCGCACCTGCTACTGAGCCTGAGGCGGGCGGGGGGGGGGGTGCCCAGACATCTGTCCCTCTGCGGGTTTCTCTGGCTTACCATCTTGGCTCAGGCAGTAGTTTCAGATCTTGGCTCAGGCCCTCTCCCTGCTCCAACACTGCCCTCAGCCCTGTGCTCCCATTCGCACCCACCTTCGGTGGTTAGCCTTTGCCCTGCATGCTAATATCCAAGAAATCCTGCAGGGCCTGGTGGTCCATGCAGGGAGATGGGATGGTGGCACTTGTTGGGCCTGTGAGGATGGGGTTGGGGTGCAGTGATTACAATTTGGATGAGTGGGGAGTGTCTCCCAAACAGTGCTGGGGAGGCCTGGGAGTTCCTCCAGGAGAATCTTAACCAGCTGGTCCAGAAGTCCAATGCTCAAACCCTCCAGTGCTCAGAGGCCTCCAGGGCTGCACCTGGAGATGCTTGGTGGGTGGGGGTGGGGGGCCCTGTGGTGCCAGGGCTCCAACTGGGGTCAGCCGCCTGACCTTTTGTGCCTTAACCCCAGGACTATCTTTCCAGCCTCCACTTAGAACTTTATTTTTTTTCTCTTTTTTGGGTCACACCTGGCGATGCTCAGGGGTTACTCCTGGCTCTGCACTCAGGGATCACTCCTGGCGGTGCTTGAGGGACCATATGGGATGCTGGGGATTGAACCTGGGTTGGCTGTGTGCAAGGCAAATACCCTACATACTATCCTATCACTCTGTTCCTAGGATTCTCTTAAACTATTGAATTTCACCTCTGGTTATGAGAAATAATGATAATCTATGGGCCAGGAAAATCCCAGTGATATTTCCAGGCTAACTCTCAGAAAATAACCTTTATGAGCCTTTGGGTTGAAAGCTACAGTGGAAAGGCCTGGGCTACAAAGATGTGGGCAACCATCTCTTTTTTTTGGGGGGTGGGGGCTCACCTGGTGGTGCTCAGAGGTTACTCCTGGCTCTGTACTCAGGAAGTACTTCTGGCAGTGCTCAGAGGACCCTACAGGATGCTGGGGATCGAACCTGGGTTGGCCGCATTGCCAGGCAAGTGCTCTCCCCACTGTCACTCGCTATGACCTAATCCAACTTTATCAAAGCAGGCGTCCAGATTCAATCCCCAGCGCCCTACGTGGTCCCCTGAGTCCTGCCAGGTGTGATTCCCTGAGCACAGAGCCAGGAGTAAGCCCTGAGCACCGGTGGGTGTGACCCCCCAACACAAGAACACAAACCAACTATTAAAACCGAGGGGGCCAGACTGGAGGCGGTGGCTCTCTGAGCTCTGGCCTCAGTGCCCTTCACCGCCTGAGGCTCCCACTGCCCGGTAGCCTCGTCACCCTGATTAGTGCTCGGGAGAGGCACCTCCTGGCTCTGTGCTCCTTTGGGCCTTCGTGCTGTCTTTCTGGGCCAGCGACAGGGGGGTGTGAGACGGTCTTTAAACTTTTTTTTTTTCTTTTTGAGTCACACCTGGCGATGCACAGGGGTTACTCCTGGCTCTGCACTCAGGAATTACTCTTGCCGGTGCTCGGGACCATATGGGATGCTGGGATTCGAACCCAGGTCGGCCGTGTGCAAGGCAAACACCCTACCCGCTGTGCTATCGCTCCAGCCCCTGAGACGGTCTTTAATTTATTTTTCAACTTTCTTTTAGTGTGTTTTATGGCCCAGTCTTCAATTCTTTTTTTTTGGGGGGGGGTGGTTATTCCTGGCTCTGCATTCAGGAATTACTCCTGGCAGTGCTCAGGGGACCATATGGGATGCTGGGGATCGAACCCTGGTCGTCCGTGTGCAAGGGAAATGCCCTCCCCGCTGTGCTCTCGCTCCAGCCCCAAGTTCTTCAACTCCTGAGTGTCCTGCTGGGCTCCGGAGTGGGGGCCTGACCCAGAGTGGCCGGTTCTGCCCCTTACCCGTCTCCCCCCTTTCAGCACTTGCCGAGGTGGTGAAGTGCGAGCACGAGCGGGCCGTCCACCTCTTCGTGGACTCCCTGGTGAACGAAGACAAGCCGAGCTTTGCGTTCCAGTGCACCGACCCGAACCGCTTCAAGAAGGGCATCTGTCTCAGCTGCCGCAAGAACCGCTGCAACAGCATCGGCTACAACGCCAAGAGGATGCGGAACAAGAGGAACAGCAAAATGTACCTGAAGACGCGGGCCGGCATGCCTTTCAGAGGTGACCCTGGGTCCCCGGGCATCCCCAACAACCACCTCTGCCTTCCCTCCACAGGGTTCCCCGGGGACTCCTCCCGGCCCAGAGGGGAGCCTGGCACAGCTCGTTCCAACCACTGTGGATCACTCTGGACTGTGCCTGCCCTCGGGGAAGCGTATCTTTAAAAATCAGGAGTATGTGTGGGTGGGCGGGCTGACAGCCCAAAGGCACAGCACAGGCCTTGCGTGTATGAGGCCCCGGGCCCTGGTGACGGCTGCACACTCCGGTGGGGAGTGGAATTCCTCTGTGCTGTGAGTTGTTACTCTTCCATCACAGCGTCAGTTTTCCCACTTGAGTTTCCCAGTAAACCTCAGGCCGGGCCCGGGGGCTCCGGGGGCGGGCTTGGCTCTTGGTGTGTTGTAGAACCCTCTGGTTGCTGGGTGCTCTGTGTGGTATTTGAAGCGGAGCCTGATATCTTGGTTCTGAGTTCAGGGTGGCTGGGTCTGAGTTCCTCGGGGGTCCCCCAAGTCTTCAGACCTTGGGGAAGTGGGATGCCATTGGGCAGAAGCGGGCTGGGGCAGGAGTCCTGGGTTAGGCCTGAGGGATACACCAGATATCCCTGAATAATTGTGGTACCTTTTCTTTTCATTTCAAAATTTTGTAGTAAAACTTTGAAAGAGCCACACAGTGAGGGGAACTCAGTCAAGGCCCTAGAGTGTCGATAACAAAGACTGGTAGTGGAGTGCAGATTGAGAGCACCAGATTAAGGGGATAAGTGGACCAGAGTTGACCCAGGGACATGGGGTGGGGGTGGGGGGGGGCGGAATCACGGACACGTTGAAGGTGGTGAGCTGAGGTCACTTGAGGTCACTGTGTACACCAAGACCATTGTAAATACCTGATTTCTAAAAAAAAAAAAGTCAGATAATGGTTAAACCCTATCTAGGGGAAGAATTTTGGTTTAAGATCTGGGACACTTAAATTATTACAGTGAAATACGGTAGTTCCCTGTAAGTTCTGTGGGCTGGGTACAACGGAGTCTGGGGAGGGGGGTCCTGAGAGGTGGAACAAGGCCCCCAAACGTCCGTGTCCTACTGTCTCCGCAGTTTACCATTATCAGATGAAGATCCACATCTTCAGCTACCAGCACTCGGTGGAAATCGAGCCCAGCTTTTACGTGACCCTTTATGGCACCAATGCTGACTCCCAGGTCCTGCCTCTGGAGATGTAAGCCACGCGGCTGCTGCCCTGGGTTCGGGACGGGGCATGGGTCCAGGAAGGAGGCAGTCAGAGCAGGACGGCCTCGGGCGATCGGGGGTGGGCTGAGGGGGAGGCCGGGCGTCTCCCCCTCTGGGGTGCTCCTGGGTGTGCCGGATCAAGGCCTTGACTCAGACCCGTGCTGGGCCGGAAGTTGCCCACTGAATCACAGCAGGAGCGGCTGCTGGGTCAGCATGCAGAACCGCCATCTGGGTGTAGCCTCCGCCTGTCAGCTGCGGCTCTGGCCGACGAGGACTGACTCCCCGTGTACCTGCCGAGCTCTGACGGGGCGGAGGGGAGGCTGAGCTGCCTGCCTGGGTTTTCTTAGTTTGTTTGTTTGGGGGTTTGGGGTCACATCCAGTGACGCCAGGGGTTACTACTGGCTCTGCACTCAGGAATTACCCTTGATGGTGCTTGAGGGACCATTGGGGATGCCCAGGATAGAACCCGACGCGGCCACATGCAAGGCAAATAAATGCCTTACCCGTTGTTATAACCCGGCCCCTGCACACACGGGTACTCAGCGCTAGTGGAGCTGTGCTGGGAAGTTGAATTCTTGTCATCCAACACTCGCTTTCAGTGTTCAGGGGCTAGGTGGCAGATCCGGTGTGTGTGTGCACAGGGCCAGGTGGAGCCTGCAAGTGCCGGATGAAGGGGCAGGGGTCCCCAAGAGGCAGACGCTGGGGCTGCTGGGGGAAATGGGGCTTGCTGCTCTCTGGCTCCTGCCCCCCCACCCCCGAAGCCTCAGATGGGCAGAGGCTCTTGATGGTTTGAGAGGGTGCGAGAGGGCACTGCTGAGCATCGCCGTGGCCCAGCTGGGGGGTGGCAAGGCCCCGAGCTGGGGAAGCACCTCCTGCCTGCTCATGTCTCTCTGGTCACAGTGGCCCCATTATCACCCCGGGGGTCCCGATGGGCGGGAGCGAGACCAGCCTCTCTCTCGCCCTACAGAGTGGAGAAGATCGGGTTGAATGCCACCAACACCTTCCTGGTCTACACCGAGGAGGACCTGGGTGACCTCCTGAAGATCAAACTCAGCTGGGAGGGCGCCTCTGAGTCCTGGTACAACCTGTGGAAGGAGCTTCGCAGCTACCTGTCCCGACCCCGCCATCAGGGGCGGGAGCTGAGTATCAGGCGCATCCGGGTCAAGTCCGGAGAAACCCAGCAGAAGTGAGTGTCTGGGACCCCCTCGGGGCCTGGGCCCACCATGCCCCTGGGGTGCTCTTTCCTTTGCCAGCCCAGAACCTTCGTGGCTCCAGCACTTGGGCACGGCAAGGCGGGGAGCCGTGCCTTTTATTTTATTTTATTTTTTTTTGCCTTGGGGGCCACACCCAACAGTGCTCAGGGATCACTCCTGGCAGTGCTCTCTGAACTGTGGGGGCCAGTCTTGAGTCTTGACCCCAGAGAAAGTGCTCTATAACCTTCCTCCTTCCCGTCTCCTGGGAACTTCTGGGCATTCTGTCGGACGGGGTTGGTCCTCTGCTCTTCTTCTATTTTTTTGGTTTGGTTTGGGGTTTGGGCCACACCTGGCGGGGCTCAGGGGTTTCCCTGCCTCTGCTACTCAGGAATCACTTCTGGCGGACTTGGGGGACCTTTGGGGATGGTGGGGATGGAGTTTGGGTCAGCAGGGCAAGTGCCCTACCCGCTGTCCTGTCACTCTGGCCCATCTCTGCTCTTGTTCTCATTTGCACGACCTGATGGTGCCCAAGGAGGGTCCCCTAATGGACTGTCACCTCCTGGAGAGGTTCTTTGCGCTGCTGGAACGTGGCTAGTGCCCAGCAGCTGTGGGGCCAGGGGTGCTCCAAATCTGTTGATTGTGGACTCATGCTTGCTTGCCCACCGCCGAGGCTGGGGCAGCCCACTGGCTTGGCCACATGTTCTAGTTGCAGCAGTGGTCAGGCCTCTGCCCTGTCCTGGCTGGCTTGTTGCCGACTCTCCGAGCTCAGTGGTGCTGTTCGTGTGTTTACGAGCGAGTTCCTCCTGGATTCTGCCACCTTCTGAGTTTAGCGTCTGCTGTGGACATAGGAATCCGAGTGTAGAGAGTATGTGATGGTGGAGCCCTAAGGTCACAAAGGATTCCACACCCTAAAGAAAGGACAGTAACAGAAGGGACATTTGTTGGAGCTTCTTAGGTGGGGGTACCAGGCAGTTCGGCCTTCTGGACAGAAGGGGACAGGGGTGATGAACAGCAGGTGCAGGATGGGCATGTGTATTGCCTGGAATTCAACCCCAGGCTATGCCCAGTCCACCCAATGATGTTTGGGGACCTTCCGGGGGAGGCCAGGTGTAGGGTGCCTGTGGGAAGAGCGTTCTGGGGGTTCTGATGGTTCTGGAGTCAGCATGGCCCCAGGAGAATGCTCTTCCACTTGCTCTGGCTTCCGGGGAGCCAGACAGTCCTGCCTTGAGGGCACGCCCTGCACCAGGGCCCTGCAGTGCTGGCCACAGCCGTCCCTCTTCCCTCCCAGGCTGACTTTCTGTGCCCAAGACCCCGAGAGCACCAGCATAGGCCCGGGCCGGGACCTCTGGTTTCACAAGTGCCGGGACGGCTGGAGGATGAAGAATGAGACCAGGTAACGGGGCTTCTGCTTCTGCCGGTCTGTGCAGCTTGTGGTGAGGGTCCTCGAGTGTGGACAGGGGGCGGGACACTTGGGACGTCCTTGGGACAGAATAGGTGGCATTTCCTGCCCAGGGGAAGCTGAGCTGCTCTCAGAAAACCTGGGATATGCTCGACCCGCCCTCGGTGCCATCTTGCTACAACCAACAGTGAAGAATCCGAGCCGTTCCGGCAGGCACCGCAAGCCGGAGATTGCTCCGGACCCCAGACAGGGCCCACAACACCAGGGTGCCAGATGGAGAGGGTACAGCCAGCACGCCTTCTCCAGATGGAGGCCCAGCGACACTGAGCTTCTACTAACATGGCTCTGGTATGCGGGACTGGGACATCTCCAAACCACAGGGGAGGGGGCATTTAATGGGTTGGCGCCAGCCCAGTTTCCAATTTGCCCTGGCCGCCGGAAGTGATGCCTTCGACCTGCCCTTGGCGCCATCTTGCCACAACCAACAGTGAAGAATCCGGACCGTTCGGGCAGGCACTACAAGACAGAGATTGCTCTGGACCCCAGACTGGGCCAACATCACCAGGGTGCAAGACGAAGAAGGTACAGCCAGCACACCTTCTCCAGATGGAGCCCCGGCGACACTGAGCTTCTACTAACATGGCTCCGGGATGCAGGACTGGGACATCTCCAACCTTTCCTGATATACAAAATATATGCTCAGGAATGGCTTCACCACCCCTGAGCGTCCATTATCCCAGAGGCACAGAAACCAATCTCAGAACGCAGCGGCTGCTGGCAGATATACTCCTGGACTCTGAACTAAGCTACGGCCCCTACCAGCCACGGTAGGGGAAGGGTTTCTGTCCCTTGGCCTTTTCCCCCCTGGACAGCATGGCAACTGCCACCATTCAGAACCAATTGGACAGAGAGGTAGGAGTTTGCAGTGATGGGACGGGATGCATAGGGAATCTTGCGATGGGGGAGCAGAACTGGCCCTGCCTCCTGCCCAAATGAGACCCCGATGGACAGCTCCTCCGCTCCTGAACAGCCACGATCCCAGCGCCACAGAAACCAATCTAGGAATGCAGTGGCTGCTGGCAGAAATACCTCTGGACTTAATACCAGAATTCCAAATCTGGGCAGCCGCTTTCTCGACCGTGCAACATCATATGCTCTTTGTTATCAACAATAGAAAACATACAATTTAATGATGCCATTCCGACAGGTCTGACTGTTGGAGGAAGAACTCCAAATAATGATAGTGAGTTTCCTGTCGAAAATTGAATGTAGGGGCTGGAGCGATAGCACAGTGGGTAGGGCGTTTGCCTTGCATGCGGCCGACCCGGGTTCGAATCCCAGCATCCATATGGTCCCCTGAGCACTGCCAGGAGTAATTCCTGAGTGCATGAGCCAGGAGTAACCCCTGTGCATCGCTGGGTGTGACCCAAAAACCAAAAACAAAAAAAGAAAGAAAAGAAAAAGAAAATTGAATGTAATCAAAGTAAGGAAAGAGGAAAGTGAAAATCATCTGCGACACAGGCAGAAGGGGAGTGGGAGGGGTGTATGCTGGGGTTATTGGTGGTGGAACATGTGCACTGGTGAAGGGATGGGTATTTGAGCATAGTATGACTGAGACTCAATCCTAAAAGTCCTGTAACTGTTCTCTCTGTGACTCAATTAAAAACTAAATTAAAAAAATATATAGTAAAAAAAAAAGAAAGAAAACCTGGGATATGAAGCTATGTGTGTGTTGGGGGGGGGTGAGGAGGAGGGGACCTTGTACCGCCTTGCCCCTGCCCTGGGCCTGCTGGAGTGGGATCTTTCCGTTTCCGAGGGCTGCTCTCTACACCTTATATTTTTGGGGGTGGGTTGGTTTTGGGGCCACACCTGGCAATGCTCGGGGGTTACTCCTGGCTCTGCACTCAGGATTACTACTAGTGGGCTTGCGGGACCCTATGGGATGCCGGGGATCGAGCCTGGGTGGGCTGCCCGCAAGGCAACCACCTACCCGCTGTGTTACCTCTCCGCACCCCACCCTGTCCTTGCCGCCCCCTCCCCCCATCTTTCGCTGAGCTTCTCTGACATGGCTGACTCAGTGGGAAGGTTCTAGAGCTCTGGGTGTCCTGGAAACTGGGTTGAGTAGGGAGTGGAGTGGGAGTGAGAGCAGCACGAAGCACAGAGCCCTTTGGGGGGTCTTCAGGGACCCAGTTGGTGTGACTGGGCGTGAGTGGAGAGCCTCCTTGCTCGCCCCTCGCAAACCCAGGCTGGAGTCCCGTCTAGGGTCTTGTGAGGCATGGGGAGTCTGGGCTGCAGGGGCACTGACCTGCGGTGCAGTTGGGGAAACTGAGGCACAGGAGGTCAGGGCCGGGCGGTGGGAGCGGGAGGGAACGGTGAGCCCATGCTCTTACACAGGTGCGTGGGGTCCCGCCGGCCCAGCTGCTGGCTCACCTTGCCCCGGTATCAATTATGGAGCAGCTGAGCTGTGTGCCTGGGCTGGGTCCCCTGTGATTAACCGTCTGCCAGCTGGGGCGGGGAGCTGGCACTGGCACAGCTGCTCTGTCTCCTGTTCAGAGGCCATCCTCGTGCCCACGGGACTGTGTGGTGCTGGGCTCTGCCCCCGTCCGATTATGGGGCTCATAAGTCCAGGGGAGGGGCAGTGATCTCCCCTGGGAGCGTCATTTGAAGTTTGGGGTGCTGGAATGTGTGTCTCGCCGTGTGCCTCCCCTCCCCCATAACATCACTGAGCCCCAGGGCAGCCCTGAGAGACAGCCCCTCGAGAGACTGGACATGCCCAGGAAAGAGCTCTTATTCATAGCCATTTTATAGCTATTTTTATCGAAACATTTAAAAAAATTGTACGTTAGGCCACACGGCTACAATAGTACTAAATGCTATTGATGCACAAAGCATCCATGTCCAAAGTTACTGCCCCTTCCACATGCCCACCAACATACCCTCCACCACTGTCCCCGTGGTGGACACCTCGGGTCCACCCCGCCCCCCAGCCCTCCCCCCCTGGCAGACAGCGCCCTCAGTATTCTTGGTTTGATTTTTTTTGTTTTCTGTTGGGGCCACACCTGGCAGTGCTCAGGGATCACTCTGGGGTGCCAGGGATGGAAGCTTTGCAAGGCAAGCGCCCTGCCTGTCCTGCTAATTCCCCAGCCCCTTCTTGTTATTTATTTACTTATCTTCTTGGTGGGTGGGGTCGCACCCAGTGATGCCCGGACGTTACTCCTGGCTCAGCACTCAGGAATCACACCTGCCGGTGCCTGGGGAACCATATGAGATGCTGGGGACTGAACCTGGGGTCGGCTGTGTGTGAGGCAAGCGCCCTACCGGGGATGTATCTCTCCAGCTCCGTTTCCTTCTTGTTACTATTATAAGATTGTTTCTTCTACATTACCGCCAGAACTTTGTAACTGTTGAGAATGCTAGTCACCCCGGCTGCCTGAGCGGGAAGCCCAGGGGGTGGGAGCCTGAGCGTGAGCATGGTGCCCGGGGCTGCATCACCCCCGCGTGTTCTCTCTGCGAGAGACGAGGAGGCGCCAGAGTGGAGCAGGGTGTGGCGTGTCGGCGCTCAGAGAGAATCCAACGCCTCTCTCTGGCCGACCCTCCTGGTCTCTCGATTATTTAGTAGAGAGCACCACAAATGGTTTCTTCCCCTCATTACCTTGTGAGCGTGTGTGTGCATGTGTCGGTGTATGTGCACGTGTCGATGTGTGTTCATGCACACACGTGTGCACGTATGCAAGTGTGTGCCATGGTGAGTACCATGCTGAGAGCGTAACTGGGGTGCCCTGGTGGGCTTGCCAAGCCGGCGAACCCACACACCACCTCTGTGCTCCTTCCTTCCAGCCCACCCCTGGACCTGCCCTGAGCGCCCACCTTCGTGCCTGCGGAGGAAAGTTGCTGCCCAGAGGGACGTCGCCCCTCGGCCAGACGCAGGAGCAGCGGGCTGCCCGCTGGCGAGGACCTGTCCTGCTGAAAGTTCTGCCTCTTGAGCCGCTTGTCTCCAGATCTGAGCGTGGCTGGCCACTGGCCCGGCCCCTCACTGCCCCTCCTGCCCCTGCTGGTCGCTCAGAGACTGGATGAGCCCATGTGTGGCGTGGGGCTGCCTGAGCTGCACCGAGAGGGGGCCGGGACCCCGTGGCCTCCTCTGCGCTTCAGGGGCCCTTGCCGTTAGGGCTCTATGGGCTGCACTGATCGGGTGTTTAAACCACATCCAGCTGTGCCTAGGGCTTAGTGCTCAGGGAGCACTTCCGGCCAGCCCACGGGACCACATGCGGTGCCAGGGATTGAACCTGGGTTGGCTGCGTGCAGGGCACACTCCCTACCCGCTGCACTGTTTCTCCGCCCCCTTATCAGTTCCTCTGAAGACATTCTGCCCTGTGGTCCAAGTCGCTCCCCAAAGTACACACCCACCCTCGGCTGGACATGTCAAACACTTAAAAATGACTCCACACCTGACCCGAGGTGCATCTTTAAAGCCCTTGGGGCTGTTTCCTCATTTGGAACGCGAATGGGGTTGAGGTTTTTCCAGCCAGCTTCCAGGCTGGTGAGTGAACTCTTGGCGAAAGGCAAGCCGGGCCTGGGAGCAGGGTCCCCAAAGGGTGACAAGTCACCAGCAAGCGCGTCAGGCCCCTTTGGACCGGGATGGTGGTGGCTGTTGGCGGGGTCTCTTCTGTGTAGCGGTGTGCCCTAGGCACTCACTCTGGGCCATCCACAACCGCCCCCGTCCAGCAGAGCCGAGACTTAAGAGTCCACACTGCTATTTTCCTCCTCCTCAGACGTTCTTGCTCTGGTGCCTTTTCTGGGTTCAACTTCATGGAAACACCCCCCCGGGGCTGGAGCGATAGCACAGCGGGTAGGGCGTTTGCCTTGCACATGGCCAACCTGGGTTCGATTACCAGTATCCCATATCGTTAGTTCCCTGAGGTCCGCCAGGAGTAATTCCTGAGTGCAGAGCCAGGAGTAACCCCTGTGCATCACCAGCAAACAAACAAAACCAACAATCATGGAAACACTCCCGGTCTCCGGCTTTGACTGGAATGAACATGCGTGATGTTGGAGGAGCCCTTCTGACAACGTCCGGCCGTTTCGCACTCACAGCGCCTGCTGACTGGCCCGAGAGGAGGCGAGCAGGGCCACTTTATGTGTCTGTTGCAGGAATCCGAGCTGCAAGAGAGGTTGGGCCATGCTCCTAGGGCTGGTTGGTGGCGGTCACTCCGCATTTCCTGCAGGCAAAGTCCACGGTTCGGCTCCCTCTGCTCCTTCCCGAAGACTTTTCGGCCGTTTCCACGACTCTGCCCCTTTCCCCAGAGCTCCCCATAAAACCCCAATCCCTTTTATTAATATATAACCAGGGCACCAGCGGGACCCAGGGATGGGCTTTTTATGGATGAGATTATTTGGAGGAAATGTGATATCATTTGGTGATTGGTGGGGGGTGGGGGGCGGGGACACAATCTTCTTTGTTCTTAGGCTGGTAAAGGATGTCCCTTTGATCTGTGTAGTGCCAAAGTTGTATCATTATTTAAAGCCAAACCCTCTGCAGACAGAACCAGCTGAGTCCCAGCCTCTGGGACTCTCAGGCCGACGGTGTGTTTCCTCTGAAGCTTCGGGGGCTGTTTCCAGCCAGAGGTACTTGTGCTGTCCGTCCTAACGGGGACTTCTGTTTTCAGTGATGCAAGTGTCCACACTGGGTCCTATATTTGTCCATTTGGCTTGGAAGCCTTCTTTGTATATGGTGAAGTCTTTTTTTAAAAAACAAACACACATGTAGGACACTATTTATTTCTCAAAGTGTATATAACGCGTAAAAAAACAAATACAGGGTTAGTTTTTACCTGACAATTATAACCTAACCAATTTTAAAATCTAAAAAGGTTTTACAGTAAAAAATAAAAATCTACAAAATTCGCAGTGGTCTGGCAGTGTAATTATTATTTAAAAAACTTTTAACTTTGGCGCATGTGCTGCCTGAGCCCATGTGCTGTCTGTGCCCACGTGGCCCCCAGCACATGTGAAGCCTGAGCACCTGTGTTGCCTGCATGTCCCCTCCTGAGATGTGTACTTTCATGCTTTCATGTCTAATGCTAGGATGCATCCAGGGGCTCTCTCAGCTCTTGGAGAAGCCCGGTTCTCTCTGGGGCATGTTACTCTCCACTCTCTCCCACACTCTCTCCCTCCTTCCCTTCAAAACCTCCAAATAAAAACTGTAATTTCCAAAAAACATTTTTTTTTTAAATTTGGTTTTGGGGTCACACCTGGCAGTGCTCTGAAGTTACTCCTGGCTCTACACTCAGGAATAATTCCTGATAGTGCTCAAGGAGCCAGTCGGGGGTCTGGGGATCGAACCCCGGTCAGCCATGTGCAAGGCTAGAGTCCTTCCTCCTGTACTATCACTCTGACTCCACAATTATCATCATGATAATTGTGGCTCTGGGGCCGCATCCAGTGGTGCACACTTGGCAGTTTGCTCCCAGCTGTGGTGCTCGTTCTTGGGGGTCATGCAGTACCAGGGTGCACACCGAAGGCTCCCACGTGTGAGGCATGAGCTTTCTGGCCTCTGAGCACTTCCCTGGCCTGGCAGTTTAGTTATTTAAATTAGAAACAATTATAAACCTCTACTCTTTCACTAAAGAAAAGATAGACGGGTATTTGAACTGGAGCAGAAATTCCCTTAAAGTGTTTTTTGAGAACAGGGAGGTGGCAGGGCCAGGGGATTTCAGTTATTGAAGCTACAGATTTGGTTATGTGGGATCCAGGTAACAGTCTTCAACCAGCTAGAAGGGCAATGCAGGGTCGTTCCAACCTCAGCTGGCACTGGGCTTTGCTCCAGAAAGCCCATGGGGCCAGGCACTATGTCTCACTGTCTCACTCAAAGGGGGCTCCCACAAAGTCCCCACCCTCTGGTCTGTAGGGGGGTGGCAGAGGAGAGTTGGTGGTAGTGGTGGCGGGTGGGGGAGGGTGGTACGTGCTCCTTCTTAGCATGACGGAGAAGTTGCCCACATCCTGTGGTGACAGAGGAAGCATGAAACTGTCGCACAAGGTGAGACGAGAGATGGCACCTGTTTTCCAGGAATTGGCGTGGTTCCCCAGCGACAGGGAGACAGACCCCAGTATCCTTCATGTTATTCTATCTTACAGTTGAATCTTAGTAAAATGATTGACACTTAGAACCAGTCACTAACATGTGTTTGTTTGGGTTTTCTTTTTCTTTTTTCTTTTTAGACCTGGTAATGCTCAGGACTTATCTGGCTCTGTGCTCAGGGATCACTCTTTTCTTTCTTTCTTTTTTTTTTTTTTTTGCTTTTTGGGTCACACCCGGCGATGCACAGGGGTTACTCCTGGCTCTGCACTCAGTAATTACCCCTGGTGGTGCTCAAGGGACCATACGGAGGCTGGGAATCAAGCCAGGTCGGCTGTGTGCAAGGCAAAGGCCCTACCCGCTGTGCTATCGCTCTAGCCCCCCAGGGATCACTCTTGATGGGGCTCAGGGGACCCCATGGGGTGCCAGGGATTGAACCTGGGTTGGCCGAGTGCAAGGCGCCAATCCTACACGTTAGCCCCAGTGCTCCAGCCCCAGAGTATGAATGAAATTTGATTGTTATGTGGAACGCGGAGTGTATAAAAATAAAAATAAAAGAAAGGGGCGCGCAGGCGGCGAGGCAGGCTAAGGAAGGAAGAAGGCCAAGCTGGTTGCTCGATCGGTTTATTTCATGTCCATCTCCATTCTCCTCTGATTCTCCTTCTGCTTCGTTCTCCCCCATCCTACTTCATTCTCTCTCTCTCTGCCTCTCTCCCAGCTCTCGGTCTCTCTCTCTGGATCTGTGGATCTGGCCCTGTGGATCTGGCTCCGGTGGGCCTGGCTCCGTGGATCTGGCTCTGGCCCCCAACCCACTCTTACAGCCTAGTTAAATCTCCACAGCATGAGGGGGTTGGGGCATACACATAGGTGTGGTCAGCAATAGGGTAAGGTTCTTTTCCCTCAGGGGATGCTTCTCCTAGGACTTAATTCTCTTTCAGCAGGAGGATCCACCCAAGGGCAGAGTCCCATGAATGTGTTTCTCTTCTCCTCAGCCAGCAAACATATAAGAATTCATAATATTAATCATTTTGTATGGACACAATAAGAGATGCATTAAAGCTTATAGAATTGCTCTCCTGGGGCCATCTCAATCTCAGACTACAGTGCTCAGGCCAGATCAGTCTTTCCTATCCCTGGCAGGGTCCCAGTCTCATAATTACTATTGGATCATGACAGCATTTGTCTATGATCAAGCTCTTAACTTATAGTTAAGAATTAGGCACTTTGGCCAGGCCCATCTCGATGCCAGGGTAGCACATAACTCACCGCTTGCCCTGGATCCTTCCCGTCCCACGTCGGGGACCCTACTTTGGGGTGCTAGGAACTGAGGGCAACTGAGGCTTAAGTGGAGAAAGCAGATGCCCAGGAGGGAATATCGAGGCCAATTAAGTCTTAAGTTATAAAAACATAATATTGTCTTCTTGTGTCTATGCAAAAAAGACATAGCTTTAAAGTAAATTATTCAAAAGGCATAAAGAGGAGAGAAAGGCAATGTTATAATATTCAGTGTCCTAGGAAGTTCTGACCTTACCAATTAACAGAGTTTGATTAAGGGAAGAGCAGATAAACTGGTAGAATTGGTTACAGATAAACAAAAGAATGGGAGTGACTCGGGAGCACTTTGATGGGTGTGACTGATAAACCTAAGCTCCTAGTGGCAAGGGGGAAAGGACAAACCAATGATATCCAACACGGAGCATGTCCCAGGCACCCTGCAGGAGCAGCAAGCGCTTTAGCCCGGCTGAGACCAGCCCGGAGAGCGTGGGCAGCGTGGCGGCCAGATTTCTGCAGTCCGAGTCTTGGGAGTCATAATGTGAGAAGTAGACGGAAAGGAAGCAGCCTTTTTGTTGGGGTGGGTAGGCAGAGAGCGTACTGAGTTTATTAAGAAAAAAGAAATACTCATCACCAACTCTAGTGAAGCTGCTCACAGTTCCTGTCTGTCAGTATCTGACTTCCTGTGTCGCTCCCCAGACTCCAGGGCCATGTTCATTGTTGCCACCGAGTGTAGGGTACCGAGCGTAGGAATCACTTTTTTTTTTTTTTTGCTTTTTGGATCACACCTGGCGATGCACAGGGCTTACTCCTGGCTCTGCACTCAGGAATTACTCCTTGTGGTGCTCTGGGGACCATATGGGATGCTGGGAATTGAACCCGGGTCGGCTGCGTGCAAGGCAAACACCCTACCCGCTGTGCTCTCGCTCCAGCCTCCAGGACTCACTTTTAAGTGGCCCAGACATGTCTGTCCAGTGGGTCCGAGTTCGGCCTTAGCCGCTCCTCCACGGCCGACGCTCAGCCGTGTTTTCTCCCCGCTGCACTGCCCTCCACTCTGCTCCCTGGCGCCCCCTTTTCTGGCTCTTTCACACTCCCAGCTTGCTCACACGAGGCCCCTCCCGTGTCCTTCAAACACTCCTTTCCCAAGCTGACTCTCTACCAAGCTGCTGTTAAGTTCCACAAGGGAGTGTTGGAAGTTGGTTTGGGGTTTGGCCTTCCGGGCTCACCTGGTGGTGCTCAGGGCTAACCACATTCCCAGCCCCCACCCCGCCCCGCCCCCACCTCCTCAGTGCCACGGATTGAACCCCCCCAAAGTCTGTGCTCCAACTCTTTGAACTTTCCCCACAATCTCGTGGGAAGTTTTTTTCAGTTGAACTTGGCCATCTCACGCGTCTGTGGCTGATAGCCCTAAGGCCAGAGTGAGGTCTATTAACTCAAATCAATAACTGAATTGTAGTCAAGCAGAAGAAGAAACCAAAAGATTCCTCCTTGGGAAGGAGATTGTGGGATTAAAGAAACTCTTTTTTTTTTTCTTTTTGGGTCACACCTGGCAGTTACACACAGGGGTGACTCCTGGCTCTGCTCTGCACTCAGGAATTACTCCTGGCGGTGCTCAGGGGACCATATGGGATGCTGGGAATCAAACCCGGGTCGGCCGCACGCAAGGCAGACTCCCTACTCGCTGTGCTATCGCTCCAGCCCCCAGAAACTCATCTTGCAAGGACTCATTTGCACCAGGAGTAATTCCTGAGTGCAAAGCCAGGAGTAGCCCCTATGCATCACCGGCTGTGACCAAAAAGCCAAAAAAGAAAAAAAGAAGAAGAAACTCATTTTGCTTGGGACCGTTTTCTCTGATCAGATCCCCCAGATAAGATATTTTCTGCCTTTTTTTTTTTTTTTTTTTTTGCTTTGGTTTTTGACCCTGCAGTGCTCACGGACAGTCTGACTCGATGCCCGGGAGTGACTCTCGGCAGTGCTCAAGGAACCATATGTGGTCCCAAAGATCGCTGTGGGTTGGCCTCATGCCAGGCCTTTTTTTTTTTTTTTTTTTGCAGTTAATTTAATTCTGTCCCCCTGGGACCCACCTCACCACTAGCTAATCCCCGGCCTTTGCTTTTCTCTCCTTCCTCTCCAGTGGTTTTCATGGGGCCGGGGAAAGGTGGAGGGCAGGGTCAGAACTGCTTTTTCTGTAACTGTAGGTTCATTTAGAAACGGGGAACGCTCTCTCCCGAAAACACAGATTGGAAAGTAAATAAGAAGAATCAGGGCAAAGCAAATGTAAACGAGGCCTCAGGTCACTTGGGACCAGCCGCCCTGCGCTTTGCTTTTCCTTGCTTCCCTGCAGTTGTCGCGGGAGAGGCAGCTGCAAGACTCCGGAGTCCGGGCAGGTCTGAGTCGGCCTCGCCTCGGGGCCAGCTGTGAGCGGGCAGCGTGATCTGGGTCAGTCCCAGCTACAGTTTATCTTGTTTAGACTTTCGTAGGCGGCGGCGGGGACACACACACCTCTTGATTGATGTGGCTAGGTTTGAAGTCGCGCACGGATCCTTTTCCAACTTTGGCTTTTCCCCTAAAGGTGTTTTAGTTATAGGAGATCATTTACATGTTTTTAATGCAATTTAGAACCAGTGGGTCAATTTCTGTACAACCCCCCAAAACAAACAAACAAACAAACAAAAAAACCTGCTGAGATGTGGGGAAGGCTGGTATTGACTCCAGACATATTGACTTTGCCACCCGCCTTCATCTGTTCTTTATTTGATTGGGGATTCTTTTTTCTTGTTTTTTTTTAAATTAATAGTTTATTTTTAAGTAGTGAGTCAACGTGAGGGTACAGTTACAGATTTATACATTTTTGTGCTCATGTTTCTCCCTTAAAAGTTTGATAACCCATCCCTTCACCAGTGCCCATTCTCCACCACCAGTAAACCCAACATCCCTCCTCCCCTCCCCAGTCCCGTTTCCCTCCACCCCACACTGCCACTATGGCAGGGTATTCCCTTTTGTTCTCTCTCTCTGATTAGGTGTTGTGGTTTGCAATAAAGGTGTTGAGTGGCCATTGTGTTCAGTCTCTAGTCTATATTCGGCCCGCATCATCTTTCCCCCACATGACCTCCAACCACATTATACTGGTGTTGTTTTTGAGCCACATCCAGCGATGCGATGCTCGGGGGGTTAGTCTCAGCCCTTCTCAGCTCTGTGCTCACAGATCACTCCTGGCGGGTACTTGGGGGACCCTACAGGGTGCTAGGGATTGATGTTAGGTCAGCCACGTGCAAAGCAAGAGCCCTACCCACTGTACTATCTCTCCATCCCAAGGCTGAGGATTCTTTCTGAACTAAATTTGGTTATTTCCCAGCCTGGCTTACCACCGACAGGTTCCCTCAGGGCACCATGGCTTTCTTTTTTTGAATATAGAATGAATGTTTTTTGGATATAATAATTTTAAGCAAACAGAATCATTTATTGACAGTGGTATTTTAAGGTCTTTTTATTTTGGGGGGGGTGGAGTTTGGGTCACACCCTGCAGTGCTCTTTTCCTGGCTCTGTGATCCTGAGTAACCCCTGCTGGTCCTTGGGTGGGGTGGGGAGCATATGCAGTGCTGGGAATTCAAACTGGGGTCTGCAAAAGCAGTCATTGTGCAAGGCAAGTAGCTCACCTTCTTCACCATCTTTCCAACCCTGGCTTCTTTCTTTCTTTCCTTTCTTTCTTTCTTTCTTTCTTTCTTTCTTTCTTTCTTTCTTTCTTTCTTTCTTTCCTTTCTTTCTTTCTTTCTTTCTTTCTTTCTTTTCTTTCTTTCTTTCTTTCTTTCTTTCTTTCTTTCTTTCTTTCTTTCTTTCTTTCTTCTTTCTTTTCTTTCTTTCTTTCTTTCTTTCTTTCTTTCTTTCTTTCTTCTCTTTCTTTCTTTCTTTCTTTCTTTCTTTCTTTCTTTCTTTCTTTCTCTTTCTTTCTTTCTTTCTTTCTTTCTTTCTTCTTTTCTTTCTTTCCAGGTCATGCTCAGTGATGCTCAGGGATTACTCCCCGCTCTGTGCTCAGGAATCACTCCTGGCAGTGTTTCGGGGACCATATGGGATGCCGGGGGTGCAGGCCCCGGGTCTTGATGAAAGTCTTTCCCCTCGCTCTCTGCAGCGCACAGTAGCGTGTGTCCTTTGGCCTTGTGCCAAGGTTTGTTTTGTGTGTTTTCTATTTTTTTGGAGGGGGGAGTAAGCAGAGTTTGGTCCACATTGTTGATCGTGGTCAGGTTCTGTGTCCAGGGATCATGCCTGCAGTGCTCAGAGGATTATTGAAGTGCCAGGAATCGAACCAGCAACCACATGCAAAGTAGTTGGTTTAATTCCTTAATGCTATCTTTCTTGCCTCTGTACCCCAAGAGTACTTTTTTTGTGGGGGAGGGGTGGGGGAATCACACCCCGTGGTGCTCAGGGTTTACTCCTGGCTCTCTGCCCAGGGGTCACTTCTGCACTTCCGAAGGGCTCGGGGACCGTATTGGGTGCTGGGGATCCAACCCAGGTCAGCCGTCTGCAAGGCAAACGCCCTACCTGCTGTACTGTCACTTCGCTCACCTTCCCCTATTTAAAAAAAAAAGTGTTGGAATCGGGCCTTTAAAAACAACTTTGGGGGGCCAGAGCGATAGCACAGCGGGTAGGGCGTTTGCCTTGCACGCGGCCGACCCGGGTTCGATCCCCAGCATCCCATATGGTCCCCCAAGCTCTGCCAGGAGTAATTCCTGAGTGCAAAGCCAGGAGTAACCCCTGAGCATCGCTGGGTGTGACCCAAAAAGCAAAAATAAATAAATAAATAAATAAATAAATAAATAAAAACAACTTTGGGTCGGCTCCAGCTCCGCTAAGCGACTGTCACTGGATGGATGCCACAGGCATCTGTTTTTATACACCTAGAGTACAACCACTAGTAACCTATGATTTGGATCCTAAAGTCCTTTCACCTGTGCTTTCTCATGAGCCCGTTGCAAGCCTTGATGTGACGGGTGTGGTGTCGCCCACCGTAATACCCTGCCCAGGGGAGGAGAGGGTTGCCGCGGGTAAGTAGAGTCACCTGGATTTACATGGGGGACCTCAGATACCGAATCTGTGCTTCTTCCTCCCCTTCAGAGCACGGGGGCATTTGCCTTCCGGAAGACGAGTCTGGAGGAGCCGGAGCCGGGGCGTCCTCCTCTGCGTGGGTCTGGGTGCTCATGAGGGCGTGGGCACGCCTTTGAGAGCACTTCTTGGAAGAAGAGTCCCAGGATGGGGTTTTCTCATCAGAAAACAAGCCCCTGGGAAAGAGTCACCCTTGGGCGCTCCGGGCGAGTGGGAGGTCCACAGGCAGGGAGAGTTCCAGACTTGCCCAACTGGCCCGGGGTGGGGAAAGCACCCTGAGGGTGGCCCCAAACAAACATCCCCGGGGGAGAGGTCTTACCAGCAGAGCCAGCTCCTGTGCCGGGAAGGGACACTCCCTGCCAGAGAGGGGGAGTTAGGGGTGCTTGGCTGCTCTCCAAACAGCACGCCCAAGGCATGCCCAGAGGCTTCCGGGAGCGGGGGACCTAGCAGACTCCACTTCCCTGTGCTAGCAGGAGGCAGGAGGGGCACTTCCGCTTCTGCTTGTCGTGTGTGGGTGCTGCGGCAGGCCAGGCAGAGCCCAGGTCTCTAGGCGCCAGGCCACTTTCGGGGGTGGTGGGGGTGGTGGGGGTGGTGGGGGTGGTGTGGGGAGGGGTCCAGGTCATCTTCCTGGTAGCCAACTGTACCGTCCATCAGTGTGGACACCCCAAAGAGCTCAGATGAGTGATCAGATCACTGGCCGGAAGTCAGTGCTCCGCTAAGCCGGTCCTGCTGCCCGGGAAATGAGGACTGAGGAGGCCGAGGGAGGCATTAGCAGCGGCTTCTCTCGGCTTCTCTCGCTCTGTCACGCTCAAAGGGCTGGAGCCTTTCATGCCCAGAGCCCTGTTGGACGACTCCAGAGCACTGTGCACCGTGGGGTGTGGCCCCAAACACACCTCAAACTGGCAAAGGAATCAGGGTGCTGCTATGACAGGGGGCTCTGGGCTGCCCGGCCCCGGCCCTGCTCTGACTTTGTTCTCCTCCAGAAATAACTTTGGGGCCTGGAGCGAGAGCACAGTGGGCACTTGTTTCATGTGTGGTCGGTCCTAGTTTAATCCCCGGCATCCCCTATGTTCCCCCAAGCTGCCAGGAGTCACCCTGAGTACAGCCATGGGTGTCCTCCCCCACCCCTCCAATTTTCCACCTTAAAGATAACTCTCTCTCTCTCTCTCCTCTCTCTCTCTCTCTCTCTTTCTCTCTATTTCTTTTTGTTTGTTTTTGGGTCACACCTGGCGATGCTCAGGGCTGACTCATGGCTCTGCACTCAGGAATCACTCCTGGCAGTGCTCGGGGGACCATATGGGATGCTGGGAATTGAACCCGGGTTGACCGCGTGCAAGGCAAACGCCCTCCCTACCAGCTGTACTATCGCTCTAGCCCCTTTCTTTCTCTTTCTCTCTCTCCTTTCTCTTTCTTTCTTTCTTTCTTTCTTTCTTTCTTTCTTTCTTTCTTTCTTTCTTTCTTTCTTTCTTTCTTTCTTTCTTTCTTTCTTTCTTTCTTTCTTTCTTTTCTTTCTTTCTTTCTTTCTTTCTTTCTTTCTTTCTTTCTTTCTTTCTCTTCTTTCTTTCTTTCTTTCTTTCTTTCTTTCTTTCTTTCTTTCTTTCTTTCTTTCCAGGTCATGCTCAGTGATGCTCAGGGATTACTCCCCGCTCTGCGCTCAGGAATCACTCCTGGCGGTGTCTGGGGGACCATATGGAATGCTGGGGATCTAACCTGGGTCAGCTTGACCCCTCCCCACACCACCATCACCACCCCCACCACCCCCGAAAATGGTCTGCTATTTCTCTAGCATTAAAGATCTTTAGGGACCAGAGCAACAGTCCAGTGGGTAGCGCGTTGCCTCGCTCTGGTCCCTAAAGACCTTTGGTGCTAGAGAAATAGCTGTGATTTGTCTGAAGCTTCATGTTCAAACTGCCCGCAGGGCTGAGGCCCCTGGGGGCAATCTGTGAAGGAGCCGAGCTGAAAGCATGGGCGGAACTTCTCGCCCAGCTCTTCCAACACAGGTGCCAGGGTGTCGGGAAAGTGTGCCGAGGGCGTGGGCAGCTGAGCAACCCGGGGCTCCTCTCCAGGGTCCGTGGTGCCCGTTCCCCCCAACTCTCCCGCAATGAGCCTCTCACGGGTGACCCCCTCTCCAGTCCTCACTGACTGAACGGTCCTGGGCGCCCCTTAGGGAGCTGGGAGGTAATGAAGGAGAAGAGAACCCAGCACAGGGGAGCAGTGACCAAGCCCAGCCCTTATAGGCTCGGGGCCCAGGTAGAGGGGCCCGGGACCCCTGCTGCTTTATCCACCCGGCGGCTTCTTCCCCGCTGAGCAACCGGGCAGACCTGCAGGGTTTTTTCCTTCTGAGAAAGCAAAAGGCATTTGTAGTGTGTGTCAGGGTTGGGGCGGGGCGGGCGTGAGGGTTGGCAGTGCTCAGGGGAGCTGCGGTGCTGCGGGTCACACCCGGGGCTCCAGTGTACAAAGCGGATTGGCTTGTTGAACCATCTCTTTGGTCCCCAAAGACAATGCTTTTAATTTTTTTTATTTAATTTTTTTTATGTTTTAATGAACCACTGTGAGATACAGTTACAGACTTACAGACTTCCGTGATTATGTTTCAGTCATACAATGGTCGACCTACCCCTTCACCGGTGCCCATTCTCCACCACCAATGTTCCCAGTATCCCTCCTGCCACCCCACCCCATCCCCCCACCTCCACTTCTGTAGCAGGCACATTCCCTTTTACTCTTGATCTCCTTTTGGATGTTAGGGTTTGCAATACAGGTAGTAAGTGGCCATCATGTTTGGTCCATAGTCTACTTTCAGCATGCATCTCCCATGGCAATGTTTTTTTAAAAAACTAACTATGTAGCACCAAATTACTAAAAGCCAACCACTTAGCACCAAATGCTGGTATAAACCACAGAGATACTTCTATCTGGTATAAAATTGTGAGCAAGAAGAAGTGTTCTTAAAAGAAATCCTGACAATAGCCAGAATCTGGAAACAGCCAGAGTGCCCGAGAACAGACGAATGAATAAAGAAACTACACAATGGAATACTATACAGCACATCTACACAATGGAATACTATACAGCTGTTAGGAAAAATGAAATCACGAAATTTGCCTATAAATGGTTGGACATGGAGAGTATCATGCTGAGTGAAATGAAAAGGACAGATATAGAATGACTGCATTAGTTTGTGGTATATAAATTATACATAGTAGAAGACTAATATCCATGACGAGGGAAAAAAGGGGCTAGGAGGACTGGTCAGTGGTTGGAATCTACCACAGGTGTGTGTAGGGCAGAGGGTTGGTAAGAGAGGGAAGGGACCAGTATGACAATAATAGTGGGGAATAATCACGCCAGACAGGAAGTGAGTGCTAAAAGTAGGTAAAGGGATATACACGATGACCTTTCAGTGTCTGTATTGCAGACCACAGTGCTGAGATAGAAGCACCTGCCATAGAGGCAGGCTGGGGCCGGGGGGGGGGGGGGGCGGGGATGATGGGAGGGAAACTGGGGACACTGGTGGTGGGAAATGTGCACTGGTGGAGGGATGGGTTGGAACACTGTATGACTGAAACCTGATCATGGACAGTCTTTGTAAGGGTATATCTCACAGCGATTCCATAAGAGAAAGAAAGGAAGGAAGAAAGGAAGAAAGGAAGGAAGAAGGAAAGAAGGAAGGAAGGAAGGAACGAACGAAGAAAGAAAGGAAGGAAGGAAGGAAAAAAGGAAGGAAGAAAGGAAGGAAGGATGGAAGGAAGAAAGGAAGGAAGGAAGAGAGAGAAGGAAGGAAGGAAGGAAGGAAGAAGGAAGGAAGAGAGAAGGAAGGAAGGAAGGAAGAAAGAAAGAAAGAAGAGAGAGAGAGAGAGAGAGAGAGAGAAAGAAAGAAAGAAAGAAAGAAAGAAAGAAAGAAAGAAAGAAAGAAAGAAAGAAAGAAAGAAAGAAAGAAAGAAAGAAAGAAAGAAAGAAAGAAAGAAAGAAAGAAAGAAAGAAAGAAAGAAAGAAAGAAAGAACCCGGAGCTGTTGGGTTTACTCTGCTGCCTTCCGGGCCGCCCCGTTATGCTCCTCTTGCCAGGGTCGCCCCAAGCCAGCCCTGATGCTGCTTTGTAACTAGGCTGTAGATAAACCTTTTCTATCCACCCTCGCTTTTCTACCCCCACTTTTATTTATTTCAAAATACCTATTGTGCAGGACTGGAGCAATAGTACAGTGGTGAGGGCACCGGCCTTGCATGCAACAGAACCGGGTTCAGTGCCTGACATCCCATAGGGTCCCCTGAGCACCGCCAGGAGTGATTCCTGAGTGCAGAGCCAGGAGTAACTCCCACCACCTCCCCCCTACTCTCGCCCCATGACAGCACGCACTGTAGTTTAGTAAGATGTGTATAATAGCGTTAACTTTGATGGCACTGATGTGCATAGTTACCGCGCCCCACCATCTCCAAAGTGACCCAGCCCCCACGCCTGACTGTCCTTTTGTCACCTTGAGGACACCTCTTCCTCTCCATCCCCTCTGCCTCCCGCTGCTCCACAATCTTAGTTCTTCCATCAAAGGCCAAGGGTTTTTCATCCTTCAATACTGTCTATTCCCTTGTTCTGTTTCTTAAAAATCCACAGGTGACCTGGTATTTGTTTTTCTCTCTCTAAATTAGTTAGCTGAAGTCAATTCCTTTAGTTCCATTCAAATTGCAGTGAACAGCAAGATCTTATCTTTCCTCATAGTTGCATAATATTCCATTGTTTATATATAACAAACGTCTTTATCAATATTCCATTGTTTGTATGTAACGAACTTCTTTCTCGTTCATCTGTTGTTGGACTTTGGGATGGTTTCCATGTCCTGGCTATTGTATGCAATGCTGCAATGAACACCTGTGTGCATCTATACTTTCAAATTAATGTTTTTGTATCCTGGGGATAGATACCAAGAAATAAAGTTATTGAATCATATAACTGCTCTAGTCTTTTTTGAGAAGTCTCCATACTCTTTTTCCAAGAGGCTTGGCCAGATGATGTTGCCACCAACAGAGAATGAGGATTGCTTTTCGCTGCAGCCGTCAACCCTGGTTGAACCTTTTTGATAAGTGAGTCTTTGATAAATTGATACATGGCGGAACAAATCTTTAGAAAGAACACTACCTACATGAAAACCTAGGAATGCTTTGATGTTTGTGCGTGAGGACTTCATGCCAAGATATGCACGATTACGAGTTATTTAATGTGTTGTATTTTTAGGAGAGAGTTGTTATCTTAGGAACAATTTAATGGTTCCCCACATCCTGGAGGTAGGATTGTTTGATTTGTTTGAGGTGAGTGGCCTTTCTGGATGTTTCTTCATTGACATCACTTACACCAGTGAGTCTCCACCTTCCAGGGTCATGGGAGCTGCAGCTGGGGATCCTGTTAAACCCGACTGATTCTGTCGGCTGGGGTGTGTCTAGGAATCTGTGTTTCCATCCGGTTCCTGTGCCAGGCTTGGGAGGGAATTACATCTGGGGTGCTGGGTACCTCCAGCCCATACTCAGCAGTCCCAACGCCTAGGAAGATGGGGAGTTGGCTTTCAGTCGGCAGCACGACCCTGGGTGGGGCTCAGACACTGGGCTGTAAGCCGTGTGTGTGTGTGTGTGTGTGTATGTGTGTGTGTGTGTGTGTGTGTGTGTGTGTGTGTGTGTGTGTGTGTGTGGAGGGCGTTGCTTCTCGACTGCTCTGAGCACTCCTGTCTGGCTGTGAAGGTCTTACCCTGTTACCTGGTTTCCAACTCTCACCTCTCCACCCTGTTGGCCCTCAGCTCTGTGACCCATGCAAAGAGGACACGTGTCCAAATGTCCAAATGTCCAAAGAGGCGTTGACTTGGTGAGCCCCAAGGTGTCCCTGAATGAGCTCCTACACAGAGCCTGTTCCTGCTCGGCCCCTTGGCGTAACCCAGGACTTTCATCCCTGCAGACTGGAGAAGGGAACACGCAAAGGAGCAGGGTGTAGTTCAGTGGTGGGGTTCATGCCGCCAGGGAGACTCTGGCTCCATCCCTAGCATCCCAAAGCAAAATAACAAAATAAACAAAATAGCACTAACTTCTCATCCTCTCCCCCAGCAAGCCTCTCCTCACAAAACCTAATAACCAATGAAAATATAGAGAAAAGTGGACAAATGGCCAGGTACACGCCCTGTTCTAATTGAATTGCCGTGGGCCTCCGCGTGTGATCTCCCCTCCCTCCCCTCCCCTTTGTCCTTGCCGAGAAGCCCAGAGGGCACACCCTGGGCTGGGGACTCATACAGGCTTGGCTTTACCACTGGTGGCTGGGTGAGGTGAGGGGCAGGGCGGTAGCCTTGAGAAAGCCGTGCCCCCCCCCCCCCCCCTGCTGCAACCATCTCAGCCCTCCGGGGGAAGTGCTGGCTTGGATCAGGACTAGTGAAGTCGGCTGTGAGCACCTATTCAGGGCGATGCTCACCTATACACCAGTCCCATGAGACCGCCGTGCGGATGCCCCAGGAGCGTGTTCCGCATGGCGAGAGTGCTCATCCCTGATCTCTCTCTGAGCCCTGGGCTCAGGCTGGAGGGAGGAACTGCTCTCTCTTTGCAGGAGAGGAAAGCCAGGTGTTCCCTGTCTGCTACCTTTCTCTCGCAGGAAAGAACTTCAGGAGGAGGCACAATAGAATATTCTTTGTTGAAGAGAGAGAGAGAGGAAATAGGGGTTCAAGAGAGAGCACAGTCTTCTTCAGGAATTAAAGCAGAATAGAGCAAGCCAGCAAAGATAAGGAATAACAGGGGTTTGAAGAGCAAACCCCGGGTGGCTTTCTGGAGGAGGAGGTTTTATACCATTTGTCTGAGTGTGTTTTTTTTTCTACATACAGGCATAGAAGGTATTCTGCTATTCTGGGAGGGTGCTGTCACAGGGAAAGTCTTGCACTGCATGGTCCTTTAATAATCTCATCCCTTGCGTGTTGATGGCCCTTTAATAATCTCATCCCTTGCGTGTTGATGGCCCTTTAACAATCTCATCCCTTGCGTGTTGGTGGTCCTTTAATAATCTCATCCCTTGCGTGTTGATGGCCCTTTAACAATCTCATCCCTTGCGTGTTGATGGTCCTTTAATAATCTCACCCCTAGCATGTTGATGGTCCTTTAATAATCTCATCCTTTGCACGGTTGATCTGTTTCTAATCTCCTGGATCTCATAGGTTCTTCCCTTGCTTCTCTTTTTCTGAGCGTTCACCCTTCTCTGGGTGGGGCCTCAGTTCCTCCTCTCCAAAGAGCTTGGATTTGCATGCTAAAGGTCTTCATGCCTTTGGGTTACTTCAAGGCTGGCGGAGCCCATTTAGCTTTGACTATTTCCCAGCAATAGTTCCCCAGCTGCCTGGGCATCTGGGGGGGTGGGGGGGGGCATGCCACACTCGGCTGCTGGGTAGCACCGTGCATCTCGCACTCCCCATATGGGGCAAACCCGGGGGTCAAACTGGAGCCCTCACACCTGCAAGGCAGGTGCCCCACCGCTGACCTATCCCTGGTCTCCTGTGATGATTTTGTCTTATTTTACTTTGGGAGCTTGGGGCCCGAGGGCCGGTGTGGGCAGGCCCTTGGCGTGAGACCTGCCTTGCCTGCAGCCCGTCCTGTGGACTAGCTCTTTGGCCCCAGTTTTGTTTCTTCTGCTCTGACGGGGCAGGGGTGGGGCTGCAGGGCGGCAAAGGCAGGGGGAGTTGTGTGGCTCTGGGGTCCTGGTTCTCACATGGGGGTCCCCACACAGACAGGACTTCCTGGAGAGTTAGAGACAGAGAATCTCAGTGTCCCCTCAACCTTATGGAACCCCCCTGGGTGGCACCCCATGATGTGTCGTGACAAGCCCATGTTCGCTGGAGTTGGAGAACCATGAAAGCACTGCTTCTCGGAGGAGGATCAGGACGGCTCTGCTGGGGAGGCCGAGGAGGGGGCTGAGAACTCCCCATCTGCCGGGCCTCCCAGACTCCCGGCCCGTGCTCCGTGGGAGAGCAGCAGCAATTAGCATAGCAGGGACAGATGTCCTTTGTCGCTTCTCCAGGCTCCAGGCTCTGCCGTCCAGGCTCCCCAGACATGCTAATTACCTGAAGGGCCCCTGGGCGCCTGCTGACATCTCTCTCCGCTCAGTGGTGCTGCTTCAGGGACACACAGGTGGAGGTGAGGTTCCAGCGTGGATCTGTGCACCCAGGACCACCCCCCACCCCCGAGCGAGCCCCACTGTGAGGGCGAAACTGATGCCACGACAAGCTGCAGCTAACATTAAATCTCAACGAGGCCTCACTGTGTTTCCCCGAAGCAGGACTTGCAGTTTCTGGTAAACTCCCAGATGAGTAATTTGCCGAGATAAGGAATTGGGCAATTGGGTCTGGACAGTCGTGAGGGGTCACTGCACCCTCCTTGGAAACTGTTACCGAGGACCCAGTGTCTAATTGCTGACGACTGTTGTAATAGGGCCAATGCTAAAAACAGGCCAGTGTATAAATTGCTTCTTAGCATTGGGACCTATATAAACCGCCCGTGATTTGGAGTCGGGGTCTCCTTGTCAAGACTCCCCTGCGTTGGATGAGACTTGGACCCTCGCCTGAGCTAGCGATGGTTCCGGCTAGTAAGAAAGTTCCTTTGCTTTTGCATTATTGTGCGTGGACTTGGTTTCTCCGGAACTCGGGCACAACACCTGCAGGCAGCAAGGTGGCCAGGCCCTTGCGTGGGACTCTGCCACCGCCTCACAGTTGGCCTGGCTCCCCCTCTGGGCCCCAGTTCCCGCACCCGGGGAACTTAACCAACCCATTGTCCCATCAGAGAATGTGAATTCCAGAAACTCCCTGCGGAGCCTTCCTTTGGCCAGGACCAGTGAGGCAGCATGTGGAAGGAGCGCTGACCAGCCTCGCAGGGGTGAACAGTGGGGAATCGAGGGAAGAACTGGGAGCAAAGAGAAGCGGGGAAGAGATGAGCCTGGGGAGGGTGAAGGGAGTGGCAGTGGGGCTCGGGGAGACTTTCCGGAGGAGCTGAGAACTCAGCGTTACAAGTGTAGGCGGACGTTTATCACGCAGACACCACAGACGGGGACGATGTGTACATGACCACCTGGTGGCTGACGGATTGGGCTCCCTGGAGCCGGGAGGGGCTGAGGAGGCTGGAACGAGTGAGGCAGAAGGCAAAGCAGAGCGTAGGGCGGCTCCAGCTTCCCCCCAATTTACCAAATAACAGTGCGCTCGCGGACTGAGTTTACTTTTGATTGTTTTGCTTTGGGGCTACACCCAAAGATGCTCAGGGGTTACTCCTGGCTCTGCACTAAGGAACTATTCCTGGCAGTGCTCGGGGGACCCTATGAGATGCTGGGCTCGAACCTGGATCAACCAGGTGCAAGGCAAGCGCCCTCCCTGCTGTACTGTTTCTCTCAGACTGGGTTGGCTTTTGAGAAACCAGTTGTTTTGCACAAGCACAGCAAGGGCAGACGCAATGATTCAGACTCCTTCAACCCGAACTGCTGGAGCTTTAGATTGGAGGTTGACTCAAGGGCACTGGGTGTCCGTGAGGGACTAAATCCCTCCCTTCCCTTCATGGCTGTCATGATGACATGCCTGGCAGTGCTCCCACTCTCAGCTGTGGTGCTCCCCGGGGACCATATACCAAGTGATGCCCACACACTCAGAGATTAAAACCCCGAGGGTAAAACCAGCATGAAATATAGTGATTTTAACCACTTAACTTCATTTATTCGGTGGACCAATTAAGCAATTAAGTCTGAAAAAGCTGTACCACATGTGGCCGGGATTGAGCCTGGTGGGCTGCAATGCAGACGTGCTCAGTCCTGAACACATCCCTGACCACCGTCCTGCATTTGTTTTTGTTTTTGTTTTCTTTTTGGGTCACACCCGGCGATGCACAGGGCTCTTGGCTTTGCACTCAGGAATTACTCCTGGCGGTGCTCAGGGGACCATATGGGATGCTGGGAATCGAACCTGGTTGGCCGCGTGCAAGGCAAATGCCCTACCCGCTGTGCTATCGCTCCAGCCCCCGTCCTGCATTTGTTCTGTCCTTTTTGCAAAGGAAAGTTAAAATCCGATCTTTTATTTGGGGCTGTGTGTGCGGGGCGGGGGGGGGGGGGGCGTTGTTGAGCCACACTGGAGGTGCTTGGGGCTCACTCCTGACTCTGTGCTCAAGGCTCAGTTTTTGCTCCGTACTCAGGGCTTACTCCTGGCTCCGTGCTCAGGACTCACTCCTGGCCCTGTGTTCGGGGCTCACTTCTGCATCTGTGCTCAGGGCTCACTCCTAGCTCTGTGCTTGGGACTCACTCCTGGCTCTGTGCTTGGGACTCACTCCTGGCTCTGTGCTTGGGACTCACTCCTGGCTCTGTGCTTGGGACTCACTCCTGGCTCTGTGCTTGGGACTCATGCTTGACTTTGTGTTCAGGGATTGATCACTCCTGGCAGAGTTTGGGATATCATATGTGGTGCTAAGGGTCAAACTGGGGTTAGTGAGGTCAGCTGTGTATAAGAGAGGTGTCTTAACTCCTAAACTATCTCTCCAGCCTCTAAACCCTGATTTTACTTAAACATACTATAAATATTAAAACTGGATTTGAAGATTTTTATAACAATTATAAGGATATGCCAAATACAGTAACAATGACAGGTCTCATTCCCCTGACCCTGAAAAGAGCCTCCAATTGTTGGGAAAAACAAGTAAGGAGAGGCTGCTAAAATCTCAGGGCTGGGAAGAATAGAGACATTACTGGTGCCTGCTTGAGTAAATGGATGAACAATGGGATGACAGTGACATAACAATTCATTAAATTATATCAATTGCATAATATTTCTTTCCCTAAAAATAAATCCTCAAAACTTGTATACTTCCCTTCGTCTTGAACTTCTTGTTTTGTAGCTTTTCTTCATTACATTGCATAGCCGGTCTCACTTGAGGATGAAATTCTTTCTTACTTGACCCACTCATTGAAATGACATTTCCTAGGTAAATATCTCTATTCTAGAAGTAAACCAAGTCCAGTGGTTAATATTTTATTTAATTTATTTTTGGTTTGGGATCCACAGGAGGTTTCCAGGCCTTGCTTACTCCTGGCCCTTCACTCAGGGATCACTCCTGGTGGGGCTTGGGGGACCTATGTATAGGATATTAGGGATCAAACCCAGGCTGTATTATCTACTGTACTAGTTCTCCACCCCAATACTTAACATTTTAGTAAAATGACCTAGATATTGCATGAATTTCCATGTCAAACTTAGTACAACTTGATTTTTCCAAGAGATTAGGGAAATGATTTAGGACATGCCTTCAGAACACAGCCCTGTGAATGTTTCTAAAACACGCTGGGTCTCAGCTTTGTTAGTGGCAGAGTCTTAGTTTTGTCCATCTGGAATTATATTTTGCCTGAAATAATCCTTTCTCAACTTTCTTATTAAGTCACTCTAAAAACTGGAGTCATAGACTTCCAAAGACCTTTCACTGTTAGAGATTTATATCACTTTTTTTCCCTTTTGACTTTTGGGTCACGCCCAGGTGGTGCTCAGGGCTTACTCGTGGCTCTGTGCTCAAGGATCACTCCTGGCGATGCTTGGGGGACCATATGGGGTTCTGGGAATCGAACCCGGGTAGGCCCAGTGCAAGGCAAGCCCTACCTGCTCTACTCTTGCTCCAGCCCCTCACCTGTGTGGCCTTTTACCTCTCAAGCAACTTCACACTTTACCTGGCTGGGAAATTCCACTGGAACAAGCAACTCCATTTTGTCCACATATTAGTTAAAAAAAATTTGTAAGACCACGTCTGTTATTTTCCCCATTTAGATAGCATGAGCTAATTCTGATTAATAAACAGAAGTAAGCTAAAAATGTTGCATCCAATTTTATAGATTTCCAAGAATTGCATGTTTTAAACTCAACCACTTGAACCTGGTTTTCATTCACCAAAATGATCTCAGACTGTAAGCATTTTTGGGACCAGATAATCTAATAATTCCACCCAGAAGGGAAATAAAAGAGTAGGAGAAACACAAATGTACTTTCAGACATGAAAATAAGTGTTGGAAAACATTGGTTTGTCCTTTCTCCTCCACCACAAGGAGTTTAGGTTAAGAGGCTCAAGACCACCGAACACATGTCTCGTGCCCACAGTTGGAACTCACAAACAAATCTTTTGTTTTCATAAAAATTGGGGGGCTGGAGCAATAGTACAGAAGGTAGGACACTTGCCTTGCATGCGGCCAACCAGGGTTCAACTCCCATATGGCCCCCTGTGTACTGCCAGGAGTAATTCTTGAGTGCAGAGCCAGGAGGAAGCCCTGAGCAATGCTGGGTGTGGCCCCAAACAAACAAAAATAAAATACAATGTTGGAGACTGGAGAAATAGTATAGAGGTTAAGATGCTTGCCTTGAATACTATTGGTCCCAGTGGGCACTGAGTACCATCCCAATTGAAAGAAAAAAATATCTAGAGACCTGTAGCACTGTAGCACTGTCGTCCCGTTGTTCATCGATTTGCTTGAATGGGCACCAGTAACATCTCCATTGTGAGACTTGTTGTTACTGTTTTTGGCATATCTAATACACCATAGGTAGCTTGCCAGGTTCTGTCATGTGGGCAGGATACTTCCGGTGCTTGCGGGCCTCTCTGAGAGGCACGGAGGAATCAAACCTGGGTTGGCAGCGCGCAAGGCAAACTCCCTACCCACTACGCTATCGCTCCAGTCCCTAGAGACCTGTAAAAAAGAAAATATCTGAGGGGCCAAAGAGATAGTATAGTGGGTAAGGCACATACATGGCACGTAGCAGACCTGGGTTCAGTCCCCAGCACTGCATATGTTCCCCTGAGCCTGCCGGGAGTGATCCCGAATGCAGAGCCAGGAAGCCCTGCACACCATCAGGTGGGGCGATGGTGCAAACCATTAACCAAAAATGGAAGAAAAAGAAAATATTTGATCTTCCCAGGGTGTACAAAAACAGAAAGCTATTTTTGATTTAATTTAAATAATTCTGTACCCCTGCTCTGAGAAGCTCTTCTTTAGTGCTTCTGAGCTCAAGCTTTTATTTGTGTGACAAAGGCAGCCTGATTCCTAGCCGAGCCTGGGGCTTGGCCTGGGAACAAACTTTACAGTCTTTTTTTCAGTCGTTTTTGAGAAAGAGACAAAGCCTAAGTTTTGCCACACTTGAATCCAGTCTCACGCCTCTCTTCTCGAAGGTCACAGAGGGAAGTCAGCAGCAAGCACAGACGACAAGGACATCTCTCCCCCTGCTCCTGCTGTTCCTAGACCCTTGCCAGCCCTTTCCATCTTGCTTTTTCCCCTTTAGGTTCATAGTTTCCACCGCATGAGTTTTGAAGCCCGAGAGGCCCTAATGAGCACTGTAGCACTGTCGTCCCGTTGTTCATCGATTTGCTCGAGCGGGCACCAGTAACGTCTCCATTGTGAGACTTATTGTGACTGTTTTTGGCATATTGAATACACCACGGGTAGCTTGCCAGGCTCTGCCACTCGGACGGGATACTCTCGGTAGCTTGCCAGGCTCTCTGAGAGGGACGGAGGAATCTAACTCGGGTTGGCCACATGCAAGGCAAACGCCCTACCCACTGTGCTATCGCTCCAGTCCTAAAGATCACTGAATACTGAGATTTTTGCAGTTTGGGTTGTTTTTTTCTTAAGACTTCCTTCTTGTAACAATGGGATAGACAGAACCTAGATACTACAACATGTTAAAAAATAAAGAAAAAAGAAAAACCTCTCCAAATCCCCAGTTTCACAGGTACGGCCTCAAAACCATAAGCACATGACCAATGAAACAAAGCACGTGAATGAAGTAGGCAGCAGACCTCTCCCTGGGCAGCGTGGTCAGGCTTTGGTCTTCAGCAACCGTCCAGCCTGTCCTGCTGGTTAGGTGTTATGAATCTTTTTTTTTTTTTCTTTTTGGGTCACACCCGGCGATGCACAGGGGTTACTCCTGGCTCTGCACTCAGGAATTACTCCTGGCGGTGCTCAGGGGACCATATGGGATGCTGGAATTCGAATCCGGATCGGCCGCGTGCAAGGCAAATGCCCTACCCGCTGTGCTATCACTCCAGCCCCAGGAGTTATGAATCTTATTGATCTAATATGCTTGCAACATCTCGAGACACGGAGCACAGATTATATACCACAAAATATGAACCTTTACAAAATAAGTGTTCAAGGGTATTTCAATAAGTCTTCAAAAATTAATTTCTAGTGTTAAAGCTCTTTTAGAATTTCTCTAGCGTGTTTTCCGGTTGCTCCTGGAAAGCCTCGTCTTCCCCCTCTCCCCTCTGTGCCCCGCCCTCCGCAAAATTTAATCTTGTCAAAATGGCAAGCAATGCAGAACATTAATATGCCAGCATTTTTAAAAACGGAAAGACCTACAAATAAACTGCCATCATTTCCAGAATTGGTTGGACAAAGTTGGAATTTTCCACATTAAAAGAAGTAAATAGATGAAAACCAAGATTAACAAATAGACACCAAAAAAAGCCTTCCCAGCTCTCGCTGGTATTCAGCCCTCTGTTGAGCCAGAGGGAGACTATTCGTGGCTGCGGCAGAGACAGGGCTGGTGGCACAGAGGGAGCAAGCAGAGGGCAGACGCATCGGACAAGAGGCAAGAGAGAAGAAAAAGATCGAGCTTCCTATGCTTGCACTCAAGCCGGCAGGAGGCTGTTGTGAAGGAGTCTGGCCCCCGCCTCTCTGCCTTCCACTGCCCCTCCAGCCTCAGGCTTGGGGGTGATGACTATGAGGACAGGGTTGGAGTGTGGCCCCGTCCTTGGTAGACATGACACCATGCTCTAGGAAAGAAAAGTTGCAGGCGTGGGTCCTACCAAGTCCCAGGAGCTCTCTAGATCTGGAGGCAGCCGGCAGATCTGAAATTCTCCTCTCTGACCTGGCCATGGGCATAGTTTACAAATCCCTGGATGGCGTCTTGTCAAAACCCTCCCTGTAGAAACAACGCAGCACCGGAAGTGTTGAGGTGCGGGGGAGCTTTCAGGGAGTAATCTCCGAGTGGAGCTGAACTCCCAAATACTGGCATCAAGACTGAACTTAGGGGCTGGAGCGATAGCACAGTGGGTAGGGCGTTTGCCTTGCATGCGGCCGACCCGGGTTCAAATCCCAGCATCCCATATGGTCCCCTGAGCACAGCCAGGGGTAATTCCTGAGTGCATGAGCCAGGAGTAACCCCTGTGCATCGCCAGGTGTGACCCAAAGAGAAAAAAAAAAAAGTTTGAACTTAGGAAAAAATAGAAGACCAGTTTCATGCAGAGATCTGTCTTGACTTTGATGAACCAAATATATGAACCTCCCCCTCCCTTCCCTTCTGTTGTTGTCATTGCCATGTCAGGGGCCACATACCTGGTTTTGTTGGCGCTCATAAAAGTGCATGCGGTGGGTTCTGGGGACCCGACCACGGCCTCATGCATGCAGGCCAAGTGCTCTGGCACTGAGCCATGTCTTTGTAGACGTCAGTTTTGAATAGCGATACAAGGATCATCAACAGAGAACTCTTCCTCTCTCTCTGAGACCTGAGAGGAAAGGTGGTCACCCCCGTTAGGAGGCGTCAACACGTGCCGGGATAGTTGTGGTCTCACTCCTGTGCCCCTCAGGCCTCCCCTCAATTTGTATATGCCACAGCTGTCAAGGCTTTTGGCAATTCGGCTCTTTTCCCCTGAGCGTTGCGGGCTCTCTGGGGTTCAGGAAGGCTCGGAGAGACTGGCCCGAGGGTCCTAGTTGGGGGGTGAGACAAGCTCTCCCTGGGAGACGCTGCCTGTGGCTTTCTATTGACCCCTTTTGGCTCTGATGGGGCAGAAGCAGAACCTTAAGGACACTTCTGCACCGATGAGGACCCCAGGCCCCGGGCCGGACAGCACTGGGCATGGAGACTGATTGGGAGAGCCCGTTGCAATCTCTAGCCTCTGTGGTCACTTTACCACGCTAAAACACCGCCAACCACGTTTCTCCACCCTCTCTGCACACGCACGTGTGTTCTTTGTTCAGTAGTGGCTGCTCACTGTTCTTCCTCACGAATATGGGTGAGTTTTCCGAAACCCAACTAGAATATGTATAAGCTGTGAGCTCGCTCTCTCTCTCTCTGCTGGCCGTGAACCAGACCCCGAAGCCTCCTCTCTGAAGTTCTCCCACCCTGCTGGAATCTTTCCACTCCGGAAGTTGTTTCATTGACGATGAAGCCGCTCTCTGCTCCTCTTTGCTCCTCAGCATCTTCTAGGCCAACACAGCTCAGCCCCCGGCGTGGTGGTCTCAGGAGGGGACCCGTGTGGGCCCTGTGGGAGGTGATTAGGTCCTGGGGGTGGAAGGCTCACAAATGGGGTTAGAGCCTGGAAGAAAGAGCCTCAAGCGGTCCCTAACCACGGGGAGGGCGAGGCATGGACCCTGCGTGGGAGGAGGCCCCTCTCCTGGGCTGTAGCATACGGTGAGAGTGTTCCTGCTGCGTATTTACCCCGTCTGGGCCATTCTGCTAAAGCAGGTCTGATTGGAAGGTGATGGAGAGGGGCTGGTGGGAGCCCCGAGGCAGCCACCCTACTTGCCGTTCTTTCCCTTTGACCCTACGCACTGTGGTTTTCAATGGGCTTCATGGTTGCCATGCTGTGATTCCCACGCCCTCTACCACTGTGTCAGTCCCCCCCATTATCCTCCTCCCCTGGGCCGCCATGATAAGGTCAATTCTGTAGACCGGTTCTCAGGATCTATTACTTTTGCTCGTTTGTGACTTCCTTGTGTTTCTTTATATTCCACCTATGCGAGATCACCCGGCACCTGGCCCTCCCTGGCTGACTTCACCCTGGAGAGAGCATGGTACTCTCCAGACCCACCTGCGTACCAGCAATGGCAGGACTTTGTCTTTTCTTTCTTTCTTTCTTCCTTTTTTTTTTTTTGCTTTTTGGGTCACACCCGGTGATGAACAGGGGTTACTCCTGGCTCATGCACTCAGAAATTACTCCTGGAGGTGCTTGGGGGACCATATGGGATGCTGGGAATCGAACCTGGGTCGGCTGCATGTAAGGCAAACACCCTACCTGCTGTGCTATCACTCCAGCCCCTGACTTTGTCTTTTTTAATAGCTAAGTTGTATTCCACTACACACACACACACACACACACACACACACACACACACATTCACAATTTCTTTATCCAGTCCCCTGTTCTGGGACACTGGATTGTTTCCAGATTTTGGCTACCGTGAATGTTGCTGCAATGAGTGGGCCAAGTTCTTCCTGCTCTGCAGAGTAGCCGTGAGCCGTGGGTGGGTCTCTCGGTGCACGCTGGTGCTGCCGCTGGACTGCCTTCCTGGAAGTGAGCAACCCTGGGGACCCCTAAGCATGCACCCCAAAAACGCCTCCTCTGATTTCCCCCAAGGGTGAGATCCCCTGTGACTTAATAAACAATAGGGGGTTTGGAGAGATAGTATAGGGCCAGGTGTGGCCAAGAAAACACCAAAGAACATGAACCAAAAAAAAAAAAAAAAAGGAAAGCGCCAGTAAGCAGCTCCTGCTCCTTCTGGGCCCCGAGCCTCCTGGTTGTGCCCCTGGTTTCCTGAGTCCAAGTGGATTTGCTGTCACCAACCTTTCCTTGGTTTCACAGGCGGCTGACTCCACCAACGACACCCCTCCCCTTGGCAAGCTGCTTCTTCCTGCACTGGTGGAGGTTCATGCTTCCCCTGAGAGGCGCCGTCCCGCCTTGCCCTACCATTGTGGTGTTTGTACCTTCTGCAAGGTGCGTTCTGGCCCTTGCCACTACCTCCTCTCCTCCTATTCATGCCAGCCCCATCCGCCACTGGACCATAACTGCTCCCTGGGTGGCACCAAAAGTCCCTTGAGTGGGACCAATGAGCATTTTCTGGGTGGTTTCCATTCTCTGGACTTGGTTTTTTCTTTCCAGTTGGAAACAAAACAAGACAAAAAACAACCCTCCCCTTTAGCTTTGGTTCTCGTGTCTCTCCCACCTTGGGGGCCCTGCTACTCTCTCTCTCTCTCTCTCTCTCTCTCTCTCTCTCCCCCCCCCCCACATACACACACCTTCTCCACCTCTTCCTCCTCCTCTTCCTCCTTCTCTTCCTCCTCAGTTATTTTGTCCAATTACATGATGTGACACCCTCGTCACGGGAGAATGGCCTTCAGGATGAACCCAAACAAGAAAGCCATCCTGACCTCATCCTGAGGTGAGGCCCGGGGAATCTCAGCAGAGTGTTGTCCCACAAGACAAATTCTCCTGACAGGAAGTGAAGTGCAGAAGGGGGTTTCCATGTGGAGAGGCGGCAGGCCCATGGCACAGCCAACAGTGATGGTGTCTGAGGTGAAGGGCCAGATCCTGAGGGGGAAAGTGAGGCCCGCCATCTGCCAGGGAGGGGTGCGAGGAAGAGGGCAGGGGAGAGTCCAGAGATGATTAGAGACGCCTCCTCAGTCCTGGCAGGCAGTGGAGAGGCCGGGCCGCAGAGCCTGCGTGCTGTTGTGGAGACCACGAAGCAGGTTGAAAGCTTCTCACTCTCCCTCAGGGTCCGAGCCAGAAGTCCAGGCAGTGTCCTCTCGCTCTCCTCTCTCCTTTGCCTCTTTCTCAAAGGTTTTCCTCGAATGTCATCATTTCTAGTTCTGTCCCACTCACTCCTCTAACCTGGGTCGAGTCGCCATACTTCCTGTCCAGAGACCTCTGTCCCACAAGTTGATTTTCAAGGAAGTTTCCTCCCTTCTTTTTCTCTTTTATAAGTTCTTGTAACCCGGTTCTTGCATGAATGTGAACCTCATGGTGAGCTCACACTTGATTCGGGGATGGTACAAGTCTGTCCTTTGCTGGGGCCAGCTATGCCCCCGGGTAGTGGGAGGCTGTCCTGGCCCATCTCTCGGGCTCCCATGTGGCCAATAGGATGTGTCCCTAGAGAGGTTTATTGGAAAGATTTGTCTTGTGGGACTGTCGAGGTGCAAGTCCAATATCAGCAGGGAGGGTTAGCAGGCCGGACACCCAGGGGGAGTTGGGTGAGATGGTGGTTTGCTGGCAGAATGTCCTCTCCCCAGACGGGTGGGCGGACCTGACACTTCCTCTGTCGAGGCCTTCATCTGACCGAAGTCAGCCATGATACTGAGGGCAACTTGCTTTAGGATGAAGTGCTCACTCATCTAAAAATACCTTGACAGAGAAGTCTAGAACCACGCTTCACTAAGTCTCTTGGACTAGTCAAGTTCACACATAAACGAGCCATCCCAGGGGAGTCATTCTTGAGAGCTCTTTCTCCCTGGCCTGTGTGCTCTCGCTGACCGTGGTGTGGAAGCAGAGAGGACAGAAGGAGGACTGGCCCGGGAGGACGGTGGAGGGGCAGTGTGAGGGGCAGTGCTCAGCCTCTTCCTACCTCCACTTGGCCTTCAGGGCTCTGTTAGGACGACCAGGACCCCTGGCACCCTGTCACTCTTCTATCCACCTGCACGGCTGGTTTCACTGCAGGAAACTAAAGCACAAGTGGCCACATTTCATCGGCCCACCGAGACCAAAGAGGGCAGGAGACAGGTCCGTGGCACTCACTGGGCCTGCGCACCACTTCGGCTTATCCACTCCCCATGCTGGAATCCTCTCTGGCTGCCCTGAGCTCTCGGAGGCGTCGAAAACAAAGTTTCCACCCGTGGCATGTCTCCATGGACGCCAACGCAAAGATGTGCCCTGGCTGGGAAGAATTCCCGGGAAGGAAAGAGTCCATCCACCTGGCCCTGACCCAAGAGACCCGGGTCTCCACCTGTGCTGCCCTGCCCCCCTGCCCGCCTACGGGGTCTTCCTGAGAGCCCACTCGAGGTGTGACACAGCGCCCACTCGATGGCCCCAGGAGACCGGCAGACGAGGTGGCATGAAGCACCTAGAGAAAGGCTTTGGATCAGAGCTGAGCAGGGCAGAGGATGGCAGGGCTGCCGGCAGCTGCTGTGGGGGGACTCTCCCGGGCCCTGGAAGGAAGGGAGGACCCGCACAGGCAGAGAAGCCCAGAGCCGAAGGCCTGCAGCAGACCAAGGCCCCGCGGGGATCTGGGGGAGGGGAAGGAGCCGGAGAGAAGCAGTGCTGGCTCTGTGCTCGCTCCTGGGCCTTCGCCGGCCATTCCATGCCTTGTCTGTGAGTCGCTCTGGTAACCAAGAATGTGCCAGAGTGGCCAGCGGGGGCCGCGCTCAGCTCTTCCCATGCCCCACAAGTGGGCCCAGCTGGGGTCCGAGGCCTCCTCCAGACCACGCCGCTCTCCCCGATGATGCTCAGCGTTAGCCAGGGAGCTGGCCAGGCCAGGCCGTTTGGTTTCCAGGCCTTTCCGAGCTCGCCAGGTGGAAGGCGGCCAGGGAGGCAGCAGCTGGTGGCAGCTGGCCCGAAGGCCCTGGGGAACGGGCGGCCGCGCAGGGGAACAATTGGATGGAGGGGCGGTGGGGGAAGGGTCAAGGGACACGGGCCAGCGGAATTCTGAGAGGGGCCAAAGGCCCGGTTGGTACAGTGCTTTATTACCCATTTAAATCGCATCTTCCCTCCCCTGCCCAAGGGGCCAGGGCTGGAAAGAAACAGCAGGAAGGCCTCCAGGGCCGGACACCCTGTCAGGGCGCGATTTTAGCCCCTGCACGCTGCATCTGCTCTGACTTCACTCTCTTGGAAGTTTGATTGTTTATGGGGCTGGGGTGGGGGAACCAAACCCTTCTTTCTGGTCTGGGAGAGACCGTACGCGTGGGATCTGAAAGATGGAGAGGGTGGCTCTAGCCAGAGCTGGAAGGAACTGCTACAGGGTTGGCAGTTGATGGATGATAGGAATCTTGTTGTTGTTGCTTCGGTGGGAGTTGGTTTGGTCCCCGTGCAGCGATGCTTGTGGGGGACGACGTGACGCTGGGGTTAAACCCGGGTGACTGTGGGTGAGGCAAGTGCCTTAACACTTGTGTTTCTCCGTCTCAAAGGTAAGGATTTTAAGAGACTAACGTGGGAGGTGTGGCCACGGAAGGGGACTGGAGAGATAGTACAACTGGCAGGGCACTTGCCTTGCATGCGGCAGACCTGGGTTCGATCCCGTACGATCTCCTGAGACAGGAGTGCTCCCTGAGCCCCCTGAGCACAGAACCAGGAATAAGCACAACTGGGTGTGGCTCCCAAACTAAAACCAAGAAAAAATAAATAAAAGACAAACTGAAGTGGAAGATGGGGGAGTGATTTGGCTACAAGAGTGAGGGAGGAATGCCGCTACAAGAAAGAGCTGGTAGGTGCAGGGCTGGAGAGAAAGTACAGCAGGTAAGGTGTTTGCCTTGCACGTGGCTGATCTGGGTTTGATCCCTAGCATCCACGTGGCCGACTCGGGTTCGATCTCCGGTATCCCATATGGTTCTCTGAGCACCGCCAGGAGTGGTTGCTGAGTACAGAGCCAGGAGTAACCCCTGAACATCGCCAGGTGTGCCCCCCAAACAGAACAAAAGCAAAAACAAGAACAAAAGATCTAGTAGGTGGCTGCACAGAAAGACTCGTGGGCTGGTGCTGTCTTGGCTCGCAAGTCTGTTTGGAAGCAGGCTTCTCCGCCTCTCTCCTTGGATGGCTGGCGCTCAGCCTTAGCCTTTGCCTGTGATTTAATTACAAAGTACTAATGATCCATTGCTAGCACCGCAGGGTCTGTGCTGTAGCAAAACCACCGTGCTCGCCTTCCCTCTCAATCCCTGCCCCCTGAGCACTGTTCTCACCACCCCCAGGAAGGGGCGGGAAAGCTCCACCATGCCCCATGGCTTGGTCTCCTGGGGATCCTCTCCTGTGGAATCAGCGGACAAGGATGGGTTGTGTAGGTGTTGGTGAGAACACAGTCACACAGCTTTACATCTGAGGCCGCTGTGGTGTGGGATCTCAGCTGTGCAGACCCGTCGAGGGGGAGACAGGGTGTAAGCTACACCCCCTCCCAGGGAAGCTTGTGGGTCAGTCCCCTCGGAGGCCAAGCCTGTTGCAACCACTGAACCTGGGTTACTCAGCACCTGCGTTCAGGAGCCAAGGCCTGGCTCCACTGCCCCGACACCGAGAAGTTCCATTGCATGTATCCTGCAGCCATGTAGATGTGCCACCAGATCTGGCTGGTCCAGGCCCCATCTGAACACACCAGGGCTCAGTGCCCGAGACTTGCCCGTGCATAGGCCCCCTTTCCTTACCCTGACAGCTCAGCTTGGCAGCGCGCAGAGGTCGTGGTGCCCGGGCATCTCGAGAGATCAGATCTCGATAGGATCTTTTTTTTTTTTTTGGTTTTTGGGTCACACCTGGCGATGCACAGGGGTTACTCCTGGCTCTGCACTCAGGAATTACTCCTGGCAGTGCTCAGGGGACCATATGGGATGCTGGGAATCGAACCCGGGTTGGCCGCGTGCAAGGCAAACGCCCTACCCGCTATGCTATCACTCCAGCCCCTCTATAGGATCTTGATGTCTGAAGGGCCAAAGCACGGTCAGATGCAAGTGAGCTGTTCAAGGAAAGCACACACGTGGGTCCCTCTGGGCCTCTGGGTCAAGCTTGGGAGGGCCGAAGGGCCCCCCGAGGCTGTGGGGAGGCCCCGAGGCTGGCAGGAGCTCAGGAGAGCAGTCAGGCAGAGGTTGGCATGATCTTCGCTGGATACCACTGTGCACGACAGATCCCTACCCCATACACGAGGCATATTGAGTGTCCTGGGGAAGATTAGACACCCCCCCAGCCTGGAATCTGAGCTCTCTTATCACTGCCGGGACACCTTATTTTCAGCTTGCCACCTGTTGAGCCTCACTCACTGCTTGGTCCTCAGGAACACCTTTCCCAACTGACCACTCTCTGCCCGGCACCCCCAGGTCACCTGGGAGGCCAACACGCCATGTATCCCCCATGCCAGTCCCCCCAGTACAGAGCGATCTGTGTCCCGCCCCGCCTGGGGGATGGGTGCTGGGAGGGCTCCCTTTTTCATATCCTCCCTCAATTTATTGGATGTTCGTTCCGTAGTTGCTTTGAGTTCGTCAACCAGCTTCACGATTTCCTCTCTGACTTCTTGATCTGAGAGGAGGTGGTATTTGTGGGTAGTCCCTGTTGAGGGTTCTGAGATTCCCTCTTCCTTCTCTCCTGGCGGTGGGAATTTTCGCTGTTTCTTCACGTTGCTATGGGCCTCACTCTCAGGCGCGCTTCCTTAGCTTGTGTGGGCCCTCTGTTGAAGACGGGAGGCGATGATCTCTTTCTAAAGGGCTTTTGTGCAGCTCTCCCCTCTATGCTATGCCTCTCTTCTTTCGAGCTGTCCCTTCCAGTTTCTGGAAGCAGTTCGTTCAGAAACAGCAGGAATTAGGTCTGAAGTAAAGAGAGTGAGAGTTGGCCGGAGAGCCCGCTGCAGGCAGGGTGTGGATTCCCCAGGAAACTCCCGATGCTACCAGGGACGCCTACATCGGGCCACGCCTTGGCCTCCACCTTGGGGCGGGAGTCCAGGGCTGGGCCAAGCCCCTGCTTTGTCTCCCGTGGAGCCACATGAAAGAGGAGAGGGGAGGGCCCCTGGTGTGCCAGGCCTCAGGAGCCCAGTGCTGACGACTTTCTCTTGGGGTGACGCATTAGCCCAGGTGGGGCTGGAGCAAGCCACCGTGACTTCCTCTAGAGGAATGTGCTGCTCTGTGCTGGCATCTCCCCAGGAGTAACAGGTGACAAAGAGGGTGACGAAGCCAACAGAGCATGTGTGGGAGCCCCACCACCCAGACTGTGGGCACCGTGACTAAGTGTGTGTGACCGTGTCATTGCAGGAAGAACAAATGGAGGGAAAGGGAAATGGAGAGGGGAGGGGAAGGGAAGGGAGGAGGAGGGGGCACACCGAGCTGTGCTCAGGGCTTACTCCTAGCTCTGGATCAGTCCTGGTGGGCTCAGTGGACCATACAGGAGGCCAGGGATTGAACCCACGGTACTATCTCCTGCCCCAGGCCCCAGCACGCTCTGTGGTGGTGGGGGGAGGGGTTGTCTGTGCACAGGGCTGGTTAGCAGCATTGCACACCTCTAACAAAAATATCTGTAGTGGGACTGGAATGATAGTACAGTGGGTAGGGAGTTTCCCTTGTACACTGCTGACTCAGGTTTAATCCCCAGCGTTCCATTCTGCCCCCTGGGGAGTGATTCCTGAGCATGGAGCCCGGAGTAACCTCTGAGCATTTTGACCGTTGTAACCCAACCTGCCCCCCTCGAAAGAAAATATTTATAGACATGGTGAGTGTCCCGAGGTGGACAAAAACTGTCCCCAGAGTAGAGGTGCCAATTGATTGTTTAGATCACTCAAAGCTTTTAATGCCGTGTGTCAGAATCTCAAAGCAGTGGCCTGATTTTGATTGAAGATCAAGTTCAGAAGGAGAAAATGGCAGCAGAACCCTGCCAATGTTGCATGGAACATGAGACTGGTTCTAAGCAAACTGGTTCTAGGCCCGAGGGCAGTCAAAATGTCCACTGGGAGCATCTTGCTGCTAACAAATATAGCAAAAGAGCAGTCTCTTGTCTTCAAACGTGTCCTAAAGACTAGGTGATAGCATGCCAGCTAGAACTGGGAGTTCTCTGGAGAACTTCACATCGTGTAGAGACCAGAATTATGTTTTTATCATCCTTTGGATTGGGAGCTACCGTAAATCAAACTATTGGCCTAGCAACTTCAGAGTTGCTGTAGTCAGGAGGGGCATGGGAAGCCTGCCTTCGAGTATTCTTGTTCCTTTGTTCCCCAGAACCTTTAAGTAGCCCAGGGAATCTCAAGGTGGTGCTGTCCGGTGCCTCTCACGGGCAGGGGTAATGCCAGGGCCGGGCCTCTGGGGCTGTTTCCTGGTCCCCAGGAGGCTCAGTGGGTGAGGGAGGGGGAGGCAGGCGGCGGTACGTGCCAGCTTCCCTGCACCGGGCGGGCGGCACAGGCTGTGTCCTTCAGCCTGGAGCAGCCCCAGCTCCCTGGAGACATTCCTTGCATTGTCGACATTCTTGCATTAAATGGATCAGGGAAAAAGCACTTTAGTTGGCTTCCCTTACAACTTGGGATTCTGGTCCCCACATTGCCACGTGCCCTGTCTGGCTCTTCCTTCTCTTATGTGCCCTGGGAGAGAGCTGGACAGATGGCTTCTCAGTCTACTCCCAGCTCTGCCCTGCGCATCTCTGACAATGCCCTCAATTCTGCCTCCCAACTGGTCCCTGTGGGCAGGCTGGCGGTTGTCTGGGCTGATGGAGTTTCCCTAAGCGCTGAGTGTGTCTACCAGCACAGACGCCAGGGACTGGCATCCTTAGCAGCCGTGTGACCTTCCTAAAGTTATTGAAACACTGTTTCCTCGCCTATAAAGTGGGCATAACTGTTGTCTGCAGTCATAGAATGAACCAAACTCTTCAAGAATGAATGGTGCCCAGCTAGTGCTCAATATGCACTTATGGTTTATTGAGTGCCCACATATTATCACCAATACCACGGTAAAGATGTAGGCAATGGCTGGGCATGCCCAAAGTGGGGTTACCAGGAAGACATGATGCATGGAATGCTGGAAAAATAAAGAGAGAGAAAGAAAGAAAGAAAGAAAGAAAGAAAGAAAGAAAGAAAGAAAGAAAGAAAGAAAGAAAGAAAGAAAGAAAGAAAGGAAGGAAGGAAGGAAGGAAGGAAGGAAGGAAGGAAGGAAGGAAGGAAGAAAGAAAGAGAGAGAGAGAAAGAAAGAAAGTAGGAAAGAAAGGCACTTGGAACCACGGGTCTCTAAGTCAGCATGCTTCCCCAGGACTGCTGCCTGGCTTGTGTGCTGACTCCCCGAAGATCCTTGGCTCCCAGTTGGCCTCCCAGTGGGGGTGGGGCCCACGGCTCTCTCTTGATTCTACTCCAGATTCATGGAACTGGGAACAGCTGCTTTTCAGGAAGAAATCAGCTGTATGTTGAAAATAGGGAATTTCCTAGCATCTTCATTGTTTCTGAGGAGTAAATGGCCAGTGAGGCAGAAAAATGGTGTGCGTGCCATTGAAACTGGGGAGCAAAAAGAAGCACCCTTGAAATGTTTGTACAGTTTGTGAATAAAAAGTCATGAGCAAGAGTCTTCTACCCCAGACACAGCTCAACTACCAAATCTGGAGAATGGGTAGCTGACCCAAGTGCCAGGGCACCAAAAGACATGCCAGTCCCAGAGAATAATCACTTTGATGTGATTGTTAGTAATGAGGCCTCAGTTTATCCTGGATTTAGCTTCCTTTTGACTCTTCAGCAGCTACATTCATTGTATGGGGTCATGAGGTTCTAGGACAATTCCATGGAGAGCGTTCAGAGATGGATTCAGAGTGCTAGTGCGCAGGCTTTACAGGCTGGAGACCCAGATTCAGCACTGCATTGTCCCCTGAGTAATCAAGAGCACCCTTCAGCACTGTGCTGGGAGGAACCCCTGAGCACCACCAGATGAGAGCCCCCTAAAAGAAGGAAAGAAAGGAACAGACAAGGAAAGGATAGAGAAAGAAAGTGAGGAAGGAAGGAAGGAAGGAAGGAAGGAAGGAAGGAAGGAAGGAAGGAAGGAAGGAAGGAAGGAAGGAAGGAAGGGAGAAAGGAAGGGAGGAAGGAAGGGAGGGAGGAAGGAAGGAAGGGAGGAAGGAAGGAAGGGAGAAAGGAAGGCAGGAAGTGAAGGAAGGAAGTGAAGGAAAAGAAAGAAAGAAAGAAAGAAAGAAAGAAAGAAAGAAAGAAAGAAAGAAAGAAAGAAAGAAAGAAAGAAAGAAAGAAAGAAAGAAAGAAAGAAAGAAAGAAGAAAAAGGAAGAAAAGGAAAGAAGAAAAGGAAAGAAGGAAGGAAGAAAAAGGGAAGAAAGGAAAGGAAAGGAAGGAAGGAAGGAAGGAAGGAAGGAAGGAAGGAAGGAAGGAAGGAAGGAAGGAAGGAAGGAAGGAAGGAAGGCAGGCAGTTCATTGGGGAATAGGCTAATTCACTGGGGCGACCAAATATCACATATGACTGGGTGCTGTTGAGTCCTGCCTCACATCATTTGCAAAACATCACAAAGATCTAAATGTATTAGCTAAAACTCTAAAACTTTCAGAACACACAGCTGTAAATCTCTGTGACCTTGGAATAGGTAATGGTATCTCTGAGACAACCCTAAAGTGATGAAAGAAAAGACGATTTGGACAGTATCAAAATCAGAGATGTTTGATAGAACATCCAGAATCTCACATCCTAGAATCTCACTTCTAGAAAGCAAAAAGACAACCACTGAATGGAAGAATGTTTCCACATAAAAACGTATGGACTGGGGCTTTTGGACCCGGCTGTGGAAGGAGCATGATGGAGGGGCCCGAGGGAGCGCCCTCGGACCCCAAGCAGCCCACTGAACTAATTCCGGCATGGGACCAGAGACCCCACGGCGTGCTGAAGCTGTGGGAGCCGGGCATCCCCCAATTCTTTTAACCTGTCTCTCTCTCAACTCCTCCCTCCTGAGCACAGCGCAGGGGCCGAGGTTTTCCTGAGCGCAAAACGGAGACGCCGATTCAGCCAAAACAGGACGTGAGCGCGCTTGCGGGAGTCCCCAGGGGGTGGGGGCGGCGACCCCCGCCCACCGCAGTTAGATACTTAAACCCACCTCCCCCACGTGTGCTTCCTTTTGGACCCGGCTGTGGAAGGAGCATGATGGAGGGGCCCGAGGGAGCGCCCTCGGACCCCAAGCAGCCCACTGAACTAATTCCGGCATGGGACCAGAGACCCCACGGCGTGCTGAAGCTGTGGGACCCGGGCATCCCCCAATTCTTTTAACCTGTCTCTCTCTCAACTCCTCCCTCCTGAGCACAGCGCAGGGGCCGCGGTTTTCCTGAGCGCAAAACGGAGACGCCGAGCCTCTCTCTAGGTTTCTCCATCTTATGAGCACCATAAAAGGGTAAAAGTTTATAGTGATGTTATTTCTGGTTGTACTTTCCCTGGACTTTATACAGAAACCCAAAACCGCAGCGGCCGCGCGACTTAATGTCATCTTAGTATGAGCAATATGTAATGGTTCCTTTCTAATGGGGCGGACTTTTGTGGGAGATCCTAATAGTAAGTCTGTTGCTGAAATATTGAAGGCAATCAAAGTGGTAGCCATCTCACTAGACTGAACTAAGCTATATCCCCACGCCGGCTGAGAAGAAATTTTCTTCTTTCTCGGGAAGAAACGCGGTGTGTCATCAACTACAGTGTGATGTCCATTAAGCAAACAGACCTGGTGGCGTGGGAATGGGATATAAGGGGAAAAATTATGTACAAGGAACAGCGGGACGCTGGTGGAATCTCGAGCCGGAGCCGACACCAGCGCAAGACCGTCGGTTCCAGAGACTGCTTGCAGACACTCTACAAGTCTATCAACTAAGCCAGAGCCCCACGCCTGCTGATGACGGGAAATAACCATCCTTTTCGGTTTTTTTTTTCCCTTGTCAGGCAGCGTGGCGATTACTAAAACAGGCGTGAACTCGGTGGCGCGGGGCAAGGGGGAAAAAGAAAAACTATGTAACAAACAGCGGGACTTAATATCTCTATATTCTTAGCAATGGAGAACTATCAAATGCCTCCTTGGCAATAGGACTGCTTTTCTTTTTTGGGGGAAACCCCAACAACGGTAGTGAGTTGTGTGTTGAAACATGGAATGTAATCGAAATAAGGCGTAAACGAAGTGAAACATATCATGTGCAAGGGTTGGGACTGGGGAGGTGGGAGGGGGCGGCAGGTATACTGGGGGGGTTGGTGATGGAAGATGGGCACTGGTGAAGTGAAGGGTGTTTGAGAACTGTATAACCGACATAATCCTGAGAACTATGTAACCCTCCACATGGTGATTCAATAAAATTTAAAAAAAAAATAAAAAAAATAAATAAAAATAAAAACGTATGGACTGGGGAGATGGTTGCAAGGTCCTGAGAGATGCACGCTTTGCACGGGAAGCTCACCGGTCATCCTCTACCCCTGGACAGCAGACCCCCAGCACTGAGTGGAGAATAGCCCCAGCACAGCCAGGTGTGACCCAGCCCCTGCCACTGGAATAAAGAAAACACGCACAGAAATATTCATTAGCAGCATTATTCTCACTAGCCAAAAAGTCGAAACAAACCACATGTTCCTCAGCCGATGAACAGATAAACAAAACACAGAATATCCAAACAGAGGATGTTATCCAGGCATAAAGAAGGGAACGTTTTCTGCCTAGACGAGACCTGAGCGGCCACACACGAACGGCTCCTCTGTTCCTGAGCGACCATGATCCTGGAGGCCCATTAAGTGCTTTTGGCACCCAGTGGCTTCTTGCATAAATGCCTCTAGACTGTGAACTAAACTACAGCCCCATGCCACCCCAGGAGGGGAAAGGTTCTTCTCTCTCCGTCTTTCCTTTCGGTAGAGGTATGGCGACCGCCATCTTTTAGACCCCACTAAACAGAGGCACGAGCTTGCAGTGATGCGACTTCTGGCAGGAATTTCTCTGGACTTAATTACTAAATACCAGAACTACAAAACCTCATATGCTCTTCATTCTCAGCAATGGAAAACATATTATCAAATGATGCCTTTTCAGCAGGTCTGATTGTTGGGGGGAAATTCCAAATAATGATAGTGAGTGTTCTGTTGAAATATAGAATATAATCAAAGTAAAGAGAGAGTAAAGTGAAAATCATCAGCCACACAGGCAGGGGGGGAGGTATACTGGGGTTCTTGGTGGTGGAACATGTGCACTGGTGAAGGGATGGGTGTTTGATCATTGTATGACTGAGCCTTAAACCTGAAAGCTTTGTAACTTTTCTCATGGTGATTCAAATGAAAAATAAACAAATTAATTTTTTTTAAAGAAGGGAACAAAATACTACCATGCAGAAGAACTTTGAAAAACTATGTTAAGTGAAAGATGTCAGACAAACAGAAAGGTCACATATGACAATTCCACTAATTTGTCATGTCTAGAAAAAGCCAGAGCACAGAGACAAAGGGAATGCGTGTGTCCAAAGGCTGAGGTCGGGGGAGTAACAGGAAGTGATTGCCAATGGACAGGGGTTTCACTGGGGGGTTGAGAAGAATGTTCTAGAACTGGATAGTGGTGGTGGTTGTACTACCTTGGGAATATATTAAACTTTTCTGACACACATGCCTTAAAAGGACGGTATATGAATTATATCTCAAGAGAAAGTAGCTCTCAAGTGCTTTCCACACCTGTCACCTCTCCAACCCTACCTTCATCTCTTCTCACCGGCATTCCTTCAAGCCAAGTATTTCTAGTCTGTCTTTTCCAGTTGGTAATTTTCATAGAATAGGAATTTAATATTTCCCCCTTGTTACCTTTTATTTGGTTTTCCATCATAGTTCATTTTTCTGTGCGTTCCGGACATGATGTACTGACCCAGGGAAGGTCTGCAGTCTCCATATTGCTTTCACTGCTGCAAGTGACAAGTATCCGAGTAGCAAGAGTGAGAATGAGAAAAATCATGGCCAGAGTGAAGAATTTTTTAACCTGAATCAAGTATTTCTTGGAACGAAAACCACCCTTTGGTATGTCGGTGACAATTTTGTTGCCGAGATTGATTGGGGGTTGGATTCTGGTTGTGGTCTTGGCTCACTCTAGGTTCGAGTTACGGAGTCTACACTTGTGTGTTTCAGGGTTTCCACCGTGAGACCCCTGGGTGGTCTGCAGAGAGCAGTACTGCACTGGAATCTTCCAGTGCTTTTGTTCCTACCATTCATCTCACTTGGCTTGTGCAGTTAGTAGCACTGTAGCACTGTCCTCCCGTGGTTCATCGATTTGCTCGAGGGGGCACCAGTAACATCTCCATTGTGAGACTTGTTGTTACTGTTTTTGGCGTATTGAATACGCCATGGGTAGCTCTGCCTTGAGGGCGGGATACTCTCAGTAGCTTGCCGGGCTCTCCAAGAGGGACAGAGGAATCACAGGCAAGGCAAACGCCCTACCACTATGCTATCACTCCAGCCCTATGCAGTTAGTATATGTTTGAATCCTGAGTTGAGATAGCTCTGAGCTTCCTTATCAAGGTTAAAGCTTTGTTATCAGTGATCAGAGGATTTATGTTTCTGTCTTGAGCCCTGGGCATGGACTTCAGATCTCTCTTTGTTAGTGAGCACGTTATTTTCTCCTTGCCATCTCCTATTTTACGTTTTTTAAGTTTCCAATTTTCTTTTGTTTCGGAAGCTCACTCTGCACTCAGGGATCACTCCCTGCAATGACTCGGGGCCATGTGGGCTACCTGGGATCAAACCCAGTTTGGCAGTTTGCAAGGCAAGTGCCCTACCCACTGTCCTATCTCTCCAGCTCATTGACTGTGGAAGCCCCAGCAGGCCTGGCTTTCTCTGGATATCGCAGTTCCAACAATAGGAACATCCGGCTCCTGTCCCTACCCTCTTGGTGACTGTTCCCTCAGAGACTATCAAGAGGGCAGGTCCCTCCACGACCCCCCAGCCACATACCTCAGCCGACTGGCCTCCTTAGCCACAGCCAGCCCAGCCCAGTGTGCCTCTCGTGCATCTTTGGTGTCAGTTGTCTTCTTTCACTCTGGGACTGAAGGACCTTCCTCTCTCCGGTGAGAGCTGCGTTCTCTCGCGTCAGAGGATGCTCATTATCTTTGATCTACCATTTCCAGGGGTTTTTATAGCAGGAAGATTTCTAAGGTGCAGGAGTGGGCCGCACTCCCAGAATTGTGCTTCCCTCTGACATGCTCTCTCTTAATAAACCTGCAAGAGTGAGCCTGTGTGTGTGTGTGTGTGTGTGTGTAGTGGGGGGGGCAGTGAGGAGGTGGGGGAGACTTTTCTGTGTTGCTAAAGGGAGGTCAGATGGACCCATCAGTTCTTGTAGAAATTTATGATCACTTGCATGACATTTTCTTTCTTTCTTTTTTTTTTTTTGCTTTTTTTTGGGTCACACCCAGCAATGCACAGGAGTTATTCCTGGCACTTCATTCAGTAATTACCCCTGGTGGTGCTCAGGGGACCATATGGGATGCTGGGAATCAAACCCGGGTCGGCCATGTGCAAGGCAAAAGCCCTACCCACTGTGCTATCACTCTAGCCCCGCATGACATTTTCTTGTAGGAATTCCCTTTCTACTGAAATAGTGAACGAATATAAAGTTTCTGCTATAAGATTATTTGTTATAGCATAGCATGAAAAAAATTATCATTTGTTTTAAATGGTGAAGGTAAGAAAAAAGAGGAAAATTAAGGAGAAAGGGAAAGTACTTACATTAGGGGGAAAATTCTTAGAAATTCCCAGAAAAATAATATTGAAGGGAATTAATTATTCCCTTAAATTAATTCCATTAAAATTAATTAATTCCTTTAAAATTAATGAGAGGAAAACTCAAGTAATAGGGCCTTTTCCTAGCACGTGTGAAACCCTAAATTTGATCCCCAACACTACTTAGCCCCCCAGGACCTGGAGTGCTCATAGGCACTATAGTGCTCCTATATCTCCCACTATAGTGCTCCTATATCTCCCAGCTCTGGGGCCAACATCCATAGCTGAGAGTGGTGAGTGTCTTCCCCAGAAAACCACTGAGTGAGGCCCCTATAAACACACACACATTCGTATGTGCATGCGAATTTGTGTTTGGTCATGAAACCAAATTTTCTTAGTAAGAAGAAGGGAAACGGTCACTATAGAGGATCTATCCATCTACCCACCTACCCATCCATCCATCCTGCCTGTCCTTCAGTCTATCCACCCATTTATCACCTATTTATATTGATCCATGCACCCATTCACCCATCCACTCACCCATCCATCTACCCTACCACTCATCCGTCTGCCTGCCCACTCACCCACCCATCCACCTGCCCATTCACCCACCCACACGCGCATCCCTCCTCCCTCCCTTCCATCACCCACACCTTTAGCTGTACCTGGAAGTCCCTTTTTGGAGGGTGGGGAGACACACAGGAGACACACAGTGCTGACTCTGTGCTTGGGAATCATTCCTGGCAGGGCTCGGAGGACCGTATGGGGTGCTGGGCATCGAACTCAGGTCAGCTGCATGCAAGGCAAGCGCCCTACCCATTGCACTGTCACTCAGGCCCCTGGGAGTTCTTTCAATGGACTTTTCTTGTTGATAGAATTTTAAAGATAATTTTAAACCTTCTTGTTTTTTGTATGATTGAAGTTCTAAACTATTTCAGTGAAGCTATTTTATATTTGTAAGGATAAAAATTCATTTTAAAGAGGTAAATGTTGGTCAGGTGGGAAGGCATTGGGCTTGGGTTCGACCAGACTGAGGTGGATGCCAAAGAGACAGAGAAGAGTGAGACCCAAACTGTCTCAGGGGGAGGGATGAGGAAAATTTGGGAGACATGGAACCTGGGTTTGTGGGACATGCTGGCTGTTTCTGCTGTATTGCGGTCCCTTTCATTTTGGGGGATCCAGATGGCACCTGGTATCTTCAAAGTGCTGCTTAAAACCCATTTCAAATCATTTATTTATTTATTTATTTACTCCTCCCTGTGGTGTATTTTATTGATATGCCAAAAATAGTAACAACAAGTCTCACAATGGAGATGTTACTGGTGCCCACTTGAGCAAATCGATGAGCATCGGGATGACAGCAATACAGTCATACAGTGATTCTGCCTTAAGTAAGCAGACCTTTTTGAACCTTTTTATCCTTAAGTCATTGCAGAGCACAGATAGGTTAATAATGAAGTATGCTTCAAAAGACCCGTGTGTGTGCCATTTCCCTTCTGCTTTCCCTTTAGCAAAATGAGTAACTGCAGTGTCATGCTGTTCTTATCTCTCTTACTTTTATTACTTAATTCTTCAATCATTAACATTTAACATGAATATTAATGCATAACTTTTGGTTGACTGGTATGTTGTAACAACCAAAAGCTTGCATTGGTAGACTGGGAGCACTTGTAAGGCGATTAAAGGCCGCCCTAAAAGCCTCCATCCCTCTCAGAGAGCCCGGCAAGCTACCGAGGGTATCCTGCCGCATGGCAGAGCCTGGCAAGCTACCCGTAGCATATTTGATATACCAAAAAACAGTAACAATAATGGGCCTCATTCCCCTGACCCTGAAAGAGCCCCCAATACAGTAGCGTTGGGAAGGACAGGGATGAATGGAGACATTACTGACGCCCGCTCAAGCAAATTGATGGGCAACGGGAGGACAAGTGGTACAAATGATTAATGCATAACATTTCCCTCACCTTTACTCTGTTTTCAGTTGTTTTGAAATTATATCACCATTGAGAATTTAAAACTATTTTTTTTATATATATACTTGAGGACAGCGGGTAGGGCGTTTGCCTTGCACGCAGCCAACCGGGGGTTCGATTCCTCTGTCCCTCCCGGAGAACTCGGCAAGCAACCAAGAGTATCTCGCCCGCACGGCAGAGCCTGGCAAGCTACACGTGGCGTATTCGATATGCCAAAAACTGTAACAACAAGTCTCACAATGGAGATGTTACTAGTGCCCGCTAGAGCAAATCGATGAGCAATTGGATGACAGTGCTACAGTGATTATTTATTTATTTTTGCGGTGTGTGTGTGTGTGTGTGTGTGTGTGTGTGTGTGTGTGTGTGTGGAGGGGATATGCCCAGTGGTGTTCAGGGGCTATTCCTGGCTCTCTGCTCAGGACTAAGTCCTGGTACATTTTGGAACCATATGGTGTGGGGTATCTGAACTGGGGTCAGCAGGGCGCGTCTCCAGTCCCTCTGGAGAATTTAGAGGCAGGAGGCAGGAACCCCACGCCCCTACAGACCTGCAGCAGGGCTGACGGGGAGCCTTGATGAGGTGTAGCTCTCTTTGACGGTCAGACTGGCTTCTCACTCCAGCCCTTCTGTTGATCAACAGTGTTCATCAAGGCGAGGCTGCGTCGCTCATAGCCTCACAGCAGCTGTTTGGTCTGGATACTGGCGACAGAAGGACCAGTGCTGGGTCCTTAGGAATTCAGAGAATCCTGATTTCTCCTCTTCCCTGGGCTCCTGCTGCTGCTGGCCTCTGATGGGTGCTGATGGGCTTTTGCATTTTCTGCTGGAGTCTTCAGCAGAAACGTCCGTCTTGTACGTAGGAAAGCCAGGCTCACATGGGTTATGAACGGGTCCAAGATCACGTAGCCCGAAAGCAGCAGAGGAGTGGGGGAGAGGGCCTGGTTCCCAGCCTGACACTGGGGAGCCGGGGAACCCTTTTTCTGCCAAGGGCCATGTGGTTATTTGTAGCACCATTTCTGGGTCATGCAGTATAAGCAGACAGAAGGAGGGCGGGAGAGGAGAAACATGCATGTCTGTTCCATCATGTATGGTTTCGTGGGCCTTATGAGGCCGGTTGGCCATTCCCCCACCTGCTGGCAATGATTCTAAGCGCTCACCATTGTGGTCTTTCCCTCTCAGGCTGGGCCACCAGCCTGGTCTCCCGGCGAGCCACACCCTCGGGGCCCCTAGGTTCGGGCTGACCCAGCTGGGGCTGAGCCTTTTGATTCTTTTCTCTCTTCCTTCCTCAGTTCTTTATTGACAATAGCCCGCTCAGACCTTGCCTCTTGGCGCTGGGAAGGTGCTAGCTTGCACGTGGCCAACCTGGTACCTGGTTTAATGCCTGGTACCATGTGTGGTCCCGGAGTTCTGCCCAGAGAGAGCCCTGAGCACAGCTGGCTGCAGCCCCTCTCCCCATAAACAAACCCAAACAGTCCTTGCCTCTGCTCTGAAGGCCTCCCCAAGCCCCCTGGGGGAGCCCCTCTGGACCCCTGTAGGGAGCCCCTTTCCTAGTCAGACCTCCTGGCTCTCTGATTCTAACAGAGGCTTTTAGCAAGGTTGCCACTATGTTCGCCATTTGTTTCTCAATAGCCTATGCCTGTAACAAAAGGGCATGTCAATCCGCATTTGTATGTGGGTCCAGACACCATTTCCCCCCAGCAGAAAAGGTATAAGTAGTAGCTGCTAGCAGAATAAACTCTCTCTTCCTCCTTGCTGCTTTCTGTGTCTGCCCCTGTTCATTCGACTGCATCCCCTTCTTAGCCCCACGAAGGGTCCTCCCTGCTGGTCAGGACACGGGACCCCACAGACCCCTCCTTCTCTGCCTACTCAGCCCGTGGTGTGGTCCTGTGTTCCTCACACCTGGGCGCCTTCCTGGCTCACCTGGCTGGCACCACCACAGCTGCCCACTTTCCATAGCACCTGGAATTAACCTGTGCTTGAATCATTAACGTCACCCGGGGCAAACGCTTTCAGAGTGTTCCTTCCGGGGACCGGCCCTTTTAGGAGGAAATGCAGTGTGACTTTCAGCAACGCTGAGAAGAGAAATGAGACTCATCGGGGATTGTTCCCCGGGGGCCGGGTATGTGCTGTCGGTGAGAGGGATGGAGACGCAGGAAGAGGCCGGGACCACGGCCCAGAGCCCACATGAGCCGGGCACCAGGGTTTCAGTGGATTCTCATGCATGTAATCTCATTCTCTGCTTCCCTGCAGATGGGGGAAAGTCCCATTTCATGGCCAAGGAAAGTGCATGAGAAAAGACCCACAAAGGTAATGGTCAAATGCCGATTTACAGTGTGTGTGTGTGTGTGTGTGTGTGTGTGTGTGTGTGTGTGTGTGTGTGTATGGGGGGGGGGTCCTCAGGCCATCCAGTCTCCTGCTGTGGTTTGTGCCACAGGGAGCCTCTTCCCTTTGCTTCTGTTTTTATCATCTGTCCATACTCCACACCTCAGACCTTACTCCTGGCTCTGTGCTCATGGATCACTCCTGGCGGTGCTCAGGGGACCATATGGGGTGCCAGGAATCAAGCCCGGGCTGGCCACATGCAAGGCAGGCACCCTACTGCCTGTCCTCCCTCCCGGCTTCGTGAGGGTTGCAGGTGCTCTTGGTGGGGTATGTGACTCACTGGCAGAACAAGCTGGGTTTGGTGCCCTGCCTTGGAGGTAGCAGCCTCCTGGCTGGAGGGGATTGGGACTGTGAGAGCCCCGTGAGCGGTAAAGAACTTGATTCTGGGGCCGGAGCGATAGCACAGCGGGTAGGGCGTTTGCCTTGCACGCGGCCAACCCGGGTTCGATCCCCGGCATCCCATATGGTCCCCCAAGCACCGCCAGGAGTAATTCCTGAGTGCAGAGCCAGGAGTAATCCCTGAGCATCGCTGGGTGTGACCCAAAAAGCGAAAAATTTTTTTTAAAAAAAAGAAGAACTTGATTCTTCTCTTGGTTTTCCCCCATGGGTGAGTCCTGGTCAGGGTATGGTGGTGAGCAGCGAAGGTCTGGGGGCTCCATGCCCAGCCTGTGCGTCTCAGCAGGGTCCTGCACTGTGACGGCCCTTGGTGACAAGTCGGTCGGAGACGGGGTGTTTTCCTGAGTCAGAGAACCTTGCTAGCAATGGACCTAGGTTGAGCAGGAATTGCAGGAACATCTGGTGGAGAGCTGGTCTGTTGGAAAGATAGTGCCAACCGGGCATAGGCATCGGATGTGGGCACAGTCTGTGGGGGTGCCCTGACCCCGTGAGGTCCCCAGCTGCCCTCCAGGAGTTGAGGGGTGGTTGGTGTTGGAAAACCCAAGACCTTTGGGCTCAGATGTGTGACACGCACTCCTGCAAAGGGTGCCTGCGTAGGCACTTATGTGCCGGACTGTGCATGTGCGTGCCTGTGTCTGCGTGTGTGCGTGTGCATGTGTGTGTGTTTGTGTGTTTGTGTGTGTGAGGGTCCCCCCAGCACTTCCTTGGCCTGGCCTGTCACCAACTTTGCCTTCCTCTGCCAGCTCTGTGTCTCAGGAAGGCGGACACCCCTGCTTCCGAAGGTCACAGCCCTAGGCATCCCCGAGTAATGCATTAGATACTCAAGTATTTGCAGCTAAGATTACTCACGGGATGAATAACTCAACCAACAAACGTAGAGGAGGAATGAGTGGACGAACTGGGGGTCTCCTTGTCGTCGGCCAGAAGTGGCTTCCAAACATAGACTTTTTGTTGTTTCTTTTGGTTTTGGGGGACCACCTCGCAGTGATAGTGTGGGCTGCATCCTACTGGGTACTCAGGGGTCACTCCAAATGGTGGGAGGGTGTCGGGGCTGAACCTGGGCCCCCCACCTGTAGAACCTGAGCTCCAGCCCTTCGGGCTATCATCTTGGCGCAAACGCTGATATCTTGAACAGTGAGTTGAGCTCACCTGAGTTCGGGACAGTGAACAGCAGTGTGGGAGCTGGGGTATAGGGGTGTCAGGGAAGACCCAGCATGTGTCCACGTACACTAGCCCCTCTTTATCCCCTGCACACCAGTGGAAGGAAAAAGGGGATGTGACAAGGCACCTGAAGCTCATGATTGGGGCTTTGGGGGGCTTCTGTGAAAAGCGAGTGCTTTTCTTTGTGCCTGAAGGACCAGAGTGGTTCAAAGGCCATATGGCCAGGCCAGTGGGGTGGGCAGGGGAGGGGGGGTCCTTTCTGGCTCAGGGGCAGATGGAGGGCTGAAGGGGCGGCTCTGGGCAGGGGCAGTGGTGAGCACGCTGGGGTGGGGAGCAGGTGCCTAGAGAAAGCCATGGCTGCCATTGTGATGTGTTCTCCTCCAGTGGCTGGAGTCCCTGTTTTTTTTTTTTTTTTTTTTTCTTTTTGGGTCACACCTGGCGATGCACAGGGGTCACTTCTGGCTCTGCACTCAGGAATTACCTCTAGTGGTGCTCAGGGGACCATCCGTATGGTGGGAATTGAACCCAGGTTGATCACGTGCAAGGCAAACACCCTATCCGCTGTGCTATCATTCCAGCCCCTGGAGTCCCTGTTGTTGTCATCACCTACGTCACAGCTGTTTGGGGCTTCATCACCTTTTGTCTAAAACGCAGTTGATTCGAAGTGAACATTTCTGTACAAAGCGACCTTTGGACACGTGACCTTAACTGTCTCAAAATACAAGTTGTGAGTTGATGGTGTTCTTGTAAACTCTCGTTGCGTGAACCTATGATTATTTCTCTTACTTTGTTGGGGGAGCACATCCAACAGTGCTCAGGGCTGACTCCTGACTCTGTGCTCAGGGATCACTCCTGGAGGAGCTCAGGGAACTATATGGGGTGCTAGGGATTGCACAGGGTTAGCAAGTGCCTTACCTGCTGTGCTATCACTCTGACCCCTGATTATTTAATACATGTGTATGTGTGTGTGTGTGTGTGTGTGTGTGTGTGTGTGTGTGTGTGTGTGTGTGTTGTGTGTTGCTTGGAATCAAACCCAGGGCCTCACACATACAAAGACATGCATTATTTTGATCTCCAATGATTTTTTTAAGGACAAATCTCTAGAGCAGAGCCCCAGATCTAAGGTGCTGCTGATTTCTGGTGCCCTGTGTCCTTGGGAGTGACCAGAGTTTCTGAGTAGAAGAGAGATCTAGAAAGTCCTTTCATTCTACTTTGATTCCCTCTAACTTCCCTGGGCTCCTGCCCTGTCCCTCGCATTAGAAGAACCCAGTGTCCACCCTCCTCAGTGAAGGGGGCCCGCCTCATCTTGTTCCCACCCACAGATTACAGCCCCCCCCTTCCCTCTCCACCCTGGCTATGGGGGTGGTCCAGCTGTCAGTAGGGGCCGAGGTCACAGAGAACCAAGGCCGAGGCAGGGGTGTAGTGTACGAGGGAACAGAGCACCCCAGAGTCCTGAGGAGGGTCACCCGGTACGTGGTGGAGAAGGTCTGTGCTCTGCCCACACTTTCTTCAGTTTCTGAGGAATCCCGGGGTCACTGGCACTCAAGTCACTTCTCGCGCCCACCTTCTGCTTCCTCCGAGCTTTCTAAGTCTTCCTCCTCTTTCCTTTGGCCCCTCAAAACCCACATAACCCTCAGATGTGCTGCAACTTTGCTCTTGGCAATGCAGGAACTTACATTTTATTGCAGCATTGAACAGTTATAAACAAAACTGGAATGTTCCTGTCTTTATTTTTAGCGACACCTGGCAGTGCTCAGGGCTTACTCCTGGCTCTGAGCTCAGGGGTCACTCCTGGTAGGGCTCAGGGGAACATAAGGGGTTCTGGGAATTGAACCAGGGTTGGCTGCATACAAGGCAAGCACCCTACCCACTGTACTATCTCTCTGAGCCCTGAATGTTCCTTCCTTCCTTCCTTCCTTCCTTCCTTCCTTCCTTCCTTCCTTCCTTCCTTCCTTCCTTCCTTCCTTCCTTCCTTCCTTCCTTCCTTCCTTCCTTCCTTCCTTCCTTCCTTCCTTCTTCCCTCCCTCCCTCCCTTCCTCCTTCCCTTCCTCCCTCCCTCCCTCCCTCCGTCCCTCCCTTCCTCCATCTCTTCCTTCCTTCCTTCCTTCCTTCCTTCCTTCCTTCCTTCCTTCCTTCCTTCCTTCCTTCCTTCCTTCCTTCCTTCCTTCCTTCCTATTTTATTTTTTTCAGGTGGGGCCACACCCAACAATGCTCAGAGGTTACTCCTGGCTCTCAGGAATTATTCCTGCTGGTGCTCAGGGGACCATATGGGATACCGAGAATCGAACCCAGGTTGGCTGTGTGCAAGGCAAATGCCCTTCCCATTGTACTGTCTCCCCATCCTCTGTTCCTATCTTTAAAGCTCCACCACCGCTTTCCAATTGCTTCAGTGACTCCAGACGCCCAGAGAGCCCCCACCCTGGCACTGTCCTCCCACTGCCCACTGCTTTAATCCGAGTCTCTCTGCACCCCCCAGCCTGCAGCTGACATTCCCCTCTACTCACCCATGAAGACTTTCAAAAAGCATTGCAACAGCCCCGGGGCTCCATCGGCTCTGGGTGGCTTCTGAGGGGCCCAGAGGGATGTAGGGGAAGAGACAGTGGGACCTTGATGGCCCAGAAGGAGCCATCGGCTCTGCCCCACACCCCACATCGTGGCAGGAACTCCCTGCCAGAAATCTTAGTGCTCCCCCAAACTAGCTTTGTATATGTTGTTCCCAGAAAGGGTGTTAACAGTGTGACTGGACATGAGGGTGATTACGGAGAAGGGGAAATACTCGCCTTTTTTTTTTTCAGTTCCTGGGGCTGATGTGGGGTTAGAGAGAAAAAGTGTCTCACAAAACCCTGCACCCATAGAAGACATTTTACATTCTTACTGGGAAACATCATCCAATTTCCAAACAGCCACTTCCAAACGAACTCTTGGTACACAGCGAGAGGGAAGCCCAGGGCCTTTCCCCCTCTGAGCTCAGTGCTGCCCACCCGCGTGCCCTGCGGAAGTGAGTCTCCTCGACTCCAGCCTTGTGATGAGATTGGGGCCACTGTTCCCACATGCCACTGCTGGGCCCGGGGTGAGGGGCACACCGGTCTCGGGCCCCGGGCTCTGTCCCTCCTGTCCCCTTCCATAAGAGGACTGGTCCATGGCCAATCACGTCTTTCTTGAGATTTTAATCTACTGGGGGTGGTGGGAGGAGAGGGAGGGAGAGACGCTGGTGACGGTCTTTTCCTGTCCTGCCTCCGATGGCCCTTCAGAGGAGGCTCTGCAGCAGAAAGAAGGAGGCTGACCTGAGGGCAAGTGTCCCTGCCTCTGCGCTGGACACTCCTGTCCCTGGACTTCTTCCTCTCCTGAGAAACAGCCCCTTCAGTCCCTCAGTGACAGTGGGCTTGGCCCTGGTGGCCAGAAGGACCCTGACCACACGTTATGCATCACAGGAAACTACAGGTGACCCCCGTGACTCAGTGCTTGGGTATCTTTCTTCTCAGAAGGGAAGTGAAATGCCGTGTGGATGGGAGACGCGGGCTGGAGGCTAGACCGGGAGGACAGAGATGTTGTTATGGGATTCAAGTGAGCGGAGGCAGTGCTCTGCATGAGGCCAGCCTGTGGCCACCTGTCACCTTTTGCATACCGCATGGATGTTCCACCCCTTCCCCCCCCAAGCTGGGCTTCCTCTCTCGTCACCAGTCACAGAGCCAGCACGTCCTCGCCAAAGTGAGGGGCCCTAGGACCAGGCCAGCCCCCCCGTGGGAGAACTCAGTGGCACATAGGGCTGCTCATAGGAGTCTGTATCACTCTATCACTGTGGTCCCGTTGTTCGTCGATTTACTCGAGTGGGCACCAGTAATGTCTCTATTCCTCCTAGTTCTGGGATTTTAGCAGCCTCTCCTTACTCATCTTTTCCAACAATTGGAGGCTCTTTCAAGGTCAGGGGAATGAGACCTATTGTTACTGTTTTGGGAATATTGAATACATCACGGATAGCTTGCCAGGCTCTTCTGTACAGGCGGGATACTTTTGGTAGTTTCCCGGGCTCTCTGAGAGGTATACACACACACACACACACACACACACACATTACTCTCTATGATTTGTTGTCTACTGTCTGAACTCCATGAAATATGGTGTGGTAATTACGGAAAATGGGTAGGAAGTGTCTTATAATGTGTCTGGAGAGCAGCCTGGAGCATGGCAGAAGTTGGGTAGTGGAGGTCGGCTGCTGGGGCTGGGTCCCTTAGGGTGGGGAGGGTTCTCACCCGCCCCCCTCTAGGGCACCCCAAGTGAAAACAGTCTGGTGAGGAGTCCAGTGCCATGGCTATGGGGGCCTCATTTTATACTCCCATCTGGGAGGAGTCTAGTGAGGACTAAATGAGGGGGTGCATGCACTCATTTTTCCACAAGTAGGGACCCACTAGGAGTAGCCGGAAATGCTTCCAGTAGGTGTCTCCGGCCGTCGGCGTCAGTGAGAATGAGATAGAGCAGACAGAGCCATGGGACTGTGCCCGCCAACCGAGCAGGAGGGAGTGTGGCAATAAGATGGGTGGACTCTGGAATCAGGCTCAGAGCAGCCGTGGGCGCGTTGCAGAAAGGGAAGCAGACACACACACACACACACACACACACACACACACACACACACACACATACACACACACACACACACACACACACACAGAGCTTGGGCAGTGCCTGCCACGTGCCATCCCTCCGGCCCCTCAGTTTCAATTTTTGAAAGAACTTTCTGTTTTATAGAGCCTTGACAACTTATGTTCTCTGAGTCCGCCAAGCTGGCTAGCCTGGGTGTAGCCCGTGATGGATTTCTCGGTGAGCCTTACGTTCAGTCTCGTATGGGGGGCGGAGGTGGCCAGACATCCGTCTCCTGTCTCCTGCTCCATCTCATTTGTGTTCTTTCCTCTTGGCTCAGGATGGCACAGGGAACCTGAGTTGGCTCAGTAAGTGGTCGGTGAAGTTTCCATCTCTTTTCAGAACTTGAAAGTAGCCATCACCATGAGGTCACTTGGCCCGCTGACATCAAGTTCTTTGGGACAGACTTCCTCTGCCAATACAACCCTTGGCAAGGATTGTGTAAATCACTCGGGGCTGCTGTCCGGCCCCACTGGGCACAATGTGGTCAGTGTTGTGGATTCCTGATCAGGAGGCCCACTGCCCTGGCTGCCCACTGCCCAGCTCTCAGGCCGGAGAAAAAGGAAGCCTTCTTTGGGGCAGCCCTAGGGGACATTCTCAGCGATTCCTCTCCCGGGGCTGAGGCTGGAAAGGTGACCGGTAGATGTCAAGGCTGTAGGAGCTCCACAGGAGTTCCCAAGCGCTTCAACCCCCCAGCCCAGCTTAGAGGGACAGCCTAGAGTCGCCAGGGAGCCCTGCCAGGGACTGAAGCGGGCAGGGAGCCCCCAGCAAAGTACGAGCTGCGTGGCCGAGGTGCTGGAGGGGTGAACGGGGCGCTCTCTGGAGCAGCCACGCAGCTTCCAGAGCTGCGTCCAGAACCGTTTCACCCGTGAACTGTTTCCGTGGACTCGGAGGCTTGGCTTGGAGCTGCGGCCTTCAGCCTGAGGTTTTCCAGGCAGTGAGAGGAACCCCCCTTTCCCCATCAGCACCCCACCGGAGCAGAGCAAACAGGGTTGGTCTCGCTGCTGGGAAGCCCCGTCGCTCAGGGCCAGTTCTGAGAAGATGCTCCCCAGGGGGGCGGGGCTCTGTTTTCAGAGCAACAGGGACTGCCGTGTGCCAGCACCGCTCGCCCCTCGCCTCCACTTCCTGTTGTGGTCCCAAGGAAACGGGCAGTGAGGCATCTGCAGGGCCACACACCAAAGGCTGTTGTGTCACACAAGCGCCAGAAGACAGTTCTGCTCCCCACACTCAGCCCTCCCAGATGCCCCCACACTTTGCAGATATCGGCACCATCCACGCTTAGCTGATCCCTCCGCTCTGCTCATTGGCCAGAGCAGCTGACCTGGGACACCCGCAGAAGAAACAGCTCCTTCCCCTTGTTTTAGGTCATGAAGAAGAACAGACGTGGCACATGTGGTCCAGACAAGGAACTCAGGCTTTCCCCATGCACGTGCTTGATTACAGTCAAGAATGAAGATTTCTCTTTCGTTCTTTTAGGAAGAGTGTGGTTTAAAGACTGAATCCAGAGCTCTCTGGATTTGTTCTCTGTGCTGGTTGAATTCTTTTTTTTTGCTTTTTGGGTCACACCCGGTGATGCACAGGGGTTACTCCTGGCTCTGCACTCAGGAGTTACTCCTGGCGGTGCTCAGGGGACCATATGGGATGCTGGGAATCGAACCCAGGTTGGCTGTGTGCAAGGCAAACGCCCTCCCCGCTGTGCTATCTCTCCAGCCCTGTTCTAGTTGAATTCATTCCTCTAAAACTGTTTAGTTCAATGAATTGGGTCTTTGGATACGGGGGTTTGGAGAGGACCCGAAGGCCATTTTGTCTTTCCTGAAGGAGCAGATAGCACTAGAGAGATACTCCCGGGGAACAAATCACAGCCAGCAGAGAACTCGCTTGGGTCCCAGTTGTGACTTTGTGCAGAAAAGAGGGAGGAGGAGAGGACAGAGAGGGAGGGGGGGAGGGGAGTGGGGGTGGGGAGGGGAGGAGCTGGGGGACACACTGGGAGCTGGGACACTTCCCTGAAGATGAGTCTCTTGAGCCAGCACGGACACGGGCGAGACTCAGATGCAGGGGGCCACGGGTGGGCGCAGAGCCCGGCCAGCGTGCAAACCGCAGAGTGCTACTTTTGCAGCTCTTCTGGGAATCTGACATAGCTCCAACAAGTGTTTATTAAGAAAAGACAGCCTTGAGCCCGGGGGGAGTGTTCAGGAACTCCTTGGTGCAGGCCCCTTCCCTCCATGCCAGCTGAGGTCACTGTCTGCCGTTCCTTGGCTGAGCAGGCGCAGACAGACCCTCAGGTCTCTGGCTCAGCATCCTCAGCCAGCTGTTCTGGCCCTAGTCAGCCATTTTTGGATCTCAGTTCCCTCCTAAGTAGAGCGTGGAAAATAATAATCATAGTTTTTCTCCTAAGTGTTTGTGAGAAGCACACGAGGAGCACCCTGATTCTCTCCTGCCTGAGTTTTTATCCATCCTGTTGGAATCACTCAATTGAAAAAACAAAAACCAATCAATGCCTGGCTGACTGGGATTCTGATTTGACTGCTCTGACATGACTTATGATGTGAGTTGTTTGATGTGTCGAGGATTGAACCCGGGGCCTCATCCGATGCCAGACCTCTCGATGGTCTCAGCTGCCCTCTGGAGTTTGATGGGCACTAAGCTAGCCCCTCAGGGCATACGCACAGGTTTAGCACCTTGGAGGAGTTCGAGGTGCCTGGTGGGACCTCCCGGAGAATGACAGGCATGAGGGGCCCTGAGGAGAAGGAGCTGCGTTCCTGCCTCTGTCGTTCCCCCGGGGAAGTTTCTGGTCTGGAACTGTGAGCCTGTTCCAGCAAGGGAAACCAAGTCAAGAGAGCAGAATAGAGCAAAAGATCATGTAAGATGAAAGAATGGAGAGGGCTGATTGGTGGACCCCCGACTCTCCCCACCAAAGCACTCTGGTAAATCTTTGTTCAGAATTTCCCAAAGGCTCAGGGAAAGTTCTAGATCTTTCAGAAGTGGCTTCATGCTCCCTGTAAGTGTGCACAGTGCTATTTAAAAGCAAAGAAACAGATGCTTGGAGACAAGTCCAGGAGAAAGGGTTGAACAAAGGGGTCCTGCTCAGCAGTCAGTCAGACGGAAAGGGATAGATCTCTCTCAGCAGAGGGAGCCTGAAGACACACAGAAAGAGAGGAGGGAATGGCCACGGGTAACAGAACTGGAGAGTCAATTCACAGAACTTAACTTTACAGGGGTGGGGGAGAGTGTTGAAATGGCAGGGGCATTTGCAACCTTGATGGAGCAAAGAGGGTGGTGGGTGTGGTGTTGCAATGATGTCTGCGTGAAATGACCATTAATACAACCCTGGACACCACACCTGGGCTGAGTGGCTGCCCCAGGTGAGAGGCCAGTAGCTCAAGGAAGAGTGAACCCCAGAGCAAAAGCATAGCAGGTAAGGCACTTGCCTTGCTCATGGACGACCCGGGTTCCATCTCCGACTATCCCACATGGTTCCCAAGAACTGCCAGGAATAATTCCTGAGAACAGAGCCCAGAGTAACCTCTGAGAATCGCCAGGTGTGGTTCCCAAATGAAAACAAACCAAAACAAGGGTGAGCTGAGGAGGGATTTAGTGAGGACAGCCTGATCTCGGAGTGGGAGGAAGTGGGAGGAAGCCTGAAGGTTGTTTTTTTTTTAATTAAAAATTTTTTTTAAAACTTTATTGAATCACCGTGAGATAGTTACAAGCTTTCATGTTTGGGTTACAGTCACACAATGATCAAACACCCATCCCTCCACCAGTGCACATTCCCCACCACCAATATCCCGGGTATACCCCCCCTTTCCCACCTTCCCCCTGCCTCTATGGCAGACAATATTCCCCATACTCTCTCTCTACTTTGGGGCATTATAAAAGTTATAATACATTATAAAAATTATAGCTTGCAACACAGACACTGAGAGGTCATCATGTTTGGTCCATTATCTACTTTTGGCATGCATCTTCCATCCTGATTGATTCCTCCAGCCATCATTTTCTTAGTGACCCCTTCTCTATTCCATCTGCCTTCTCCCCTCCACTCATGAAGCAGTCTTCCAGCTACGGGGCAAACCCCTGGCCCTTGTATCTATGGTCCTTGGGTGTCAGCCTCATGTGATGCTACCCCACACTCCACAAATGAGTGCAGTCCCTCTATGTCTGTCCCTCTCTTTCTGACTCATTTCACTTAGCATGATACTCTCCATGTTTATCCATTTATAAGCAAATTTCATGACTTCATTTCTCCTAACAGCTGCATAGTATTCCATTGTGTAGATGTACCAAAGTTTGGAAGCCTGAAGTTTGATGGTGGCTAAAGGGCGTGGGGACACTGCCCTGTCATTTCCAGTCACCATGAAGTACAAGAGCTGCCTTCTTCCCCCAACACCCACTCCTCAGGAGAGGAAAGGGACATGTGGCAAAGTGTGGTGCCCTCCTGTCTCCTGGAGAACCTGCGTGAGGTATGGGCCTGGACTCTGTGTCTCCGACACCCACTGGCCCCTCCACACCCGATGCTATGCAGCAAAGGCTAGTTGGGGAGAAGGGCCGTGCCCATTAGATGGTGTGGCGGGTGGAACAGTGTTTCCTCCAGCCCCAGTCAGATAGCCCCGGTCCTTCCGGAAGGAATCTTACTGAGAAATGAGGTCTCCGCAGAGGTCTGGCTGGACTAAGGCAGCCCTGAAACCAGTGGTCCCGACATTCTTCCAAGGCACACAGGAGAAAGGCCTCGGGACAAGGAAAACCATAGCAAGGTGACGCTTCCACAGCAAGGAGTGGCCAAGATTGCTGACACACGCCCAGAAGTCAGGGGGAACCTGGGGTAGAGGGTCTCTGACAGCTTGGGAGGAACCAACCTTCCTGATACTTGGATCTTGGATTTGCAGCTGCCAGAACTGACACTGAGTTTCCATGGATAGACCCACTGTGTGTGCTTCCAGCCATAGGAGGACACATACAGGGAACAGAGGCGGCATTTTCTGCATGTTCCACCAGCCTGTGCAGAGGCAAAGTCTCGCCTGCCCATGAACTTGCAGGACAAAGCCACAGTGAAGTCACCAGCTCTTGGGCAGCAGCACCAGCGTGGACGAACGGGCCAGGCTTCCCACGAAAGCAGGCGCAGACGAGAGGGAGCACCTGCTGGAAGCCTCCTGTCCTTAGATGCTTCCAGGTCCTCCCCACCTTCGCTCTTGGGGATATGTTCTGCCTTTGACAGTGGCCCCTGTCCTCCGAAGGATGCTCTTGTGTCTGACAAACATTGGGCTAACTTAGTTATCTAAGAAGAGAGCTAAAGGGGGCCAGAGAGACAGCACAACAGGTAGGGCACTTGCTTTGCATGAAGCTGACTGAGATTCGATCCCTGGTAGCCCACATGGTCTCCCAAGCACTGCTGGGAGTAACCCCTAAGCATTGCAAGGTATGTAACCCACCACCCCGTCTGAAAGAGAATATAATATAGCAAAGGGAAATGGAACTGGAATCCATTGTTAGCTCACTTTCATTCTTACCAGGAGCCTGTGAAGAGTTGGTGCTATTAATTGCAAGTCTTTTTATGTTTTTCCTGTTGGAGATTGGGGGAAAGTCACATTTGTCAGGGACCACTCAGCACTGGGAACCCTCTTTTGACTTTCCCTTCTCCCTATCCCTGGGCCAGTACCCGCAGACATCGGTCAGCACTTTCCTCCCGGGCACAGAAGGATCAAATATGCTCATGGCTACGGTTACTAGGTGAAAGCATGATCAGGTGCTTGTTCTGGAAGCCACGTGACTGCTTTTAGAGGGCCCAGGCCTCACCTCTTAATTCCATCCCACTGGGCTTTAGACTTTTTTTTTTTCTTTTTGGGTCAGACGTGGCGATGCTCAGGGGTTATTCCTGGCTCTGCACTCAGGAATTACCCCTGGTGGTGCTCAGGGGACCATGTGGGATGCTGGGAATCGAACCTGGGTCGGCTGCGTGCAAGGCAAATGCCCTACCCGCTGTGCTATTGCTCCAGCCCCTGGGCTTTAGACTTTTGACAGTTGAATTCTAGGCAGGAAGGAAGACATGAACCTTTAATCCACACCACAGACACAAACCTGCTACTGGAAGGAAATAGTGAGCCAGACTGACCCAGGCTGGAACTGGGCTGCTCAGTGGGCAGAAGCGGCAGAGCCCAGGGAGACAGTTATCCCCAAGGTTGGGCTCTGCTTGCCAAAGCCCCGGACTGCAGGAGAAGCCAGGGGTCCTGGAGAAGGCGACACGGGGGGGGGGGCTCAGTGGAGGTGGAGAGTGAGTGTGGTCATCAGCAGGGGCAGCCGAGGAGGAAGTACCCTGGGGACAAGTGGTCAACAGTGCCAAGGTGATGCACACGCCAGCTGGTGACTTTGAGTCCAATGGCACCGGCTCTGCTCCTGGCATACAAGGAGGGACGAGTTCCTCATGCTGCCCGCCACCTGGGCGAGGTGGGGGAAATGCTTCTCTGTGCATGTGTGGCTCTGTGAAGTATTAGTCACACAGGCGGTTTAGAGAGATGACCCTCGGGTTGTCCCTAACCCCCTGATCCATTGACTCTTTTTTTGTTGTTGTTTTTGCTTTTTGGGTCACACCCGGTGATGCACAGGGGTTACCCCTGACTCTGCACTCAGGAATTACCCCTGGTGGTGCTCAGGGGACCATATGGGATGCCGGGAATCGAACCTAGGTCGGCCACGGCTGCGTGCAAGGCAAACGCTCTACCTGCTGTGCTATTGCTCCAGCCCCCATTCACTCTTTTTTGCTTGCTTTGTGTTTTAGCTTTTTTGGTCACACCCCGTGATGCTCTGGGATTACTCCGGGCTCTGCACTCAGGAATTACTCCTGGCAGTGCTCGGGGGGACCATATGGGATGCTGGGGATAGAACCTGGGTTGGCCTCCTGCAAGGCAAATGTCCTACCCGCTGTGCTATTGCTTTGGCGAATGTGTGGGTCGGGGCTGGGCATTCCTGCCAACTCAGACCATATCCACACACCACAGGGGGCTGAAGGACATCAGGAGGAATAGTGGGAAGAGTGGACAGGGGAAGATGGTTCGCTAGGTTGCTCCTGTCCAGAGAAAACTGGACAGCCTATGTGCTGGACTTTACAATTAGGAGAACTGGCCACACCGCCATGTTTCCGTCTCATCACGGCTTGCTGGGTGGACAGAGGGGGCTGTGTCACAGTTCTGCCAGCCAGACACGGGGTACAAATTTCTTGAGCTAACCAGTGCTTTGACTTTCATGCTGAATTCTGAATCTTTCTGTAGGAATATATCTACAGAAGCGCATGCCATTGCTTTAGAAAGACTTGAGGGCTGGAGATAGTACGGCAGGTAGGCTGCTTGTCTTGCACATGGCATATCTAGGGCTGACCCGGGTTCGATCCCTGGCAATCCAAGTGATCTACCACCTGAGTGCAAAGCCAGGTGTAACCCCCAAAAGCAAAACCCACAAAAAATAGATTTGCATTAAATTTGTTCAAGGAAAATCCTATTTCCTGGATAAATCTCCAGGGAAGAGTGAGGAAGGAGGAAGACGTCTTTTCTCTCTCTCTGGCTTCGAGTTGCCTCCATTAGAATGGAGGCGTGGTTTCTAGTTCTGGAATATTCCTTCTGGCACTGAGTACAGCTGCGGATTGGCCCACTGCTCTGCGGGGTGGTGTTAAATCTTTGACACTCTCTTCAAAAGAAAATCAGCTGGGAATTTTCTCAGCACAGTATGGGGGGTTTGGAGGGAGTTTAGTGGGTTTGGGGGGGATTTGGGGGTGGGGGAGGCTTTCTCTAAGAGGACATTAGTTTTCAGAGGGTCACATCCCCAGGAAGGAAAGAGACATGACTCAGGTGACAACAAGCCATGGTTGGAAGGACTCTTCTCCCCCAGTTTGGGGCATGCTCTGGTGTGTCAGCCTTTGGTGCCCGCCGGTGAACCCCCTGTGTCCAGACTGGAGGGAAATTCAGACTTACCAGCTCTGGACGTGGGTGCTCAGTGTTGGGGAGAGAAGGACCGTGTCTTTCCCAGACCTCCCTGGGGCTCTCGTGCAGGCCCGGGCGAGAATCCAGACTCGATGGGGCTTAGGTTCCCTGCGGTTCTCGCAGTCTGGGCCCCTCCATTCTCTGCCCGTCTGGTTTGCTTAAACTCTGATGGTTAGAGGGTAATTTTATACTGTGATCCGTGGGGAAAAGGTAAGTATTATTTGTTTCAGTATTAAAAAGTTGCTTACGGGCTGGAATGATAGCACAGTGGGTAGGACGTTTGTGTAACACGCAGTTGACCTGGGTTCGACCCCTGCACCCCATATGACCCCCCCCACCCCTGGCCACCAGCAGGAGTGATCTCTGAGCACGGAGCCAGGAGTAAGCCCTGAGCCCTGCCAAGTTTGTCCCCAAACACAAAGATAGGCATAAAGAGATAAGTTCACCTCTAGGAATTCCAGCTGAAAATATAGATGGAGTGAGGAAATGAGACAGTGACCAGTGGGCAGTATCCTGTGAATTGCTAGAATTATTGCTTATTCATATCCTATGAATAAGCTAGAATCATACATGGATGCTAAAATCATCGGGGAGCAAAATGAGGAAAAGCAGAATGTTTACTCAACCTTGACGTATTTCCTCGTAAGATATGTATGTGTCACAAAGGACATAGGAGAACTTGACTGTGGAGCACTTTACCGGCCTAGCCAGGTTCTAAGATGAACTACCCACTGCCTGCTGCCCGTTGTGTGGCCATGAGGTGCTCTGATGGGGTGCCCAGTGGGAGAAGCACCACTGCGGCCTTCTTACCTGAAAGCGCTGACCCCCACCCGTCCCAGGAGCACATCGGACTAACCGCACCTGAGGAGGAATGGTCACAGCCAGGGATGGCCAGAGGTGCAAGGATGACATGCCCTGTGGGGTCTGAGCGGGATTCTGGATGGACCTCGGGCCATCTGCGGGGAGCAGGAAATCCCACTAAGGTCTGCAGTGCAGTTTTCAGGATTCTTCGCTGTCAAGTCCCTGTAACAGGAACTCTTGTGATACATTCAATATTAATTCCAGGGGAAGTGGCAAGAAGGGCAGACATCGTGAATTATCTTTATTCACCTTCTGTAATCAAAAATTACTTGAAAGATGTCCTGAAAAAATGCCGCCACACTGGGGCTGGAGTGATAGCACAGTGGGTAGGGAGTTTGCCTTGCACATAGTCCGACCCGGGGTTCGATTCCCAGCATCCCATATGGTCCCCTGAGCACCGCCAGGGGTGATGCCTGAGTGCATGAGCCAGGAGTAACCCCTGTGCATCGCCGGGTGTGACCCAAAAAGAAAAAAAGAAAGCCACTACATTTTTGGTGGGTCAGAGATCCGGAGTCAATATTAGACAGCTCTTGGTGCCCTGAGACCCACTCCCGTCTAACGCTTCCTGGAAACTACAGCCTTCATTCATTCCCTGTCCACTCTGGCCCATCCAGCTGGGAGGCCCCGGACTGGCTCAGCTGTGCTGGGCTGCCGGCCTGGACAAAGGGAAATGTCCCTTCGGAGGGATCCAGGTTGCAGAATCAGGCTGGCAACCGTTCATGGGCAAACCTCTAACTAAGGGCCCCTCTGTCTCGCTGGCTGTCTATTGTCACTTGTATCACTTGTACCACTTGTCATCATTGCTCATCGATTTGCTCGAGCGGGCACCAGTCACTTCTCCATTCGTTCCTGTCACCTGCTAGTGCAGCCCAATGGCGTCTGCTCGCTCCAGGAACACGAAGAGCCTCAAGAGTCTGTTGTCACTCGGGTTTTATTGAAACACTTGTCTCATGCCTCTCTTCTGCTCCAGTGGCAGAGCTGAGAAGTCGTGAAAGGCCCCAGAGCCCAGAAACCTGTGGTGTTTACTGTCTGATCCTTTAGAGGAAGGGGTGCTACCCCCTGGTGGAGTTACAAATTAGGGTATGTCTGTACATTTGCATTTTGGTTTCAGAGCCACACCTGGTGGTACGCAGGGCTACTCCTTGCCCGGTGCTCAGGGGACCACGAAGTGTCAGCGAGTGAATCAGGTCTCATGTTAAACTTCCTGTCTTCAGTCCCTTTGTCTGTACTTTTGAAAAATACATCTCTCCCCTCTCAAAAATCAAACACCTTTTCTTTTCTTTCGTTCTTTTTTTTAATGTTAGTGAATGGGCTGGAGCTATAGCACAGTGGTAGGGCATTTGCCTTTCATGTGGCTGACCCATGTTCGATTCCTCCGCCCCTCTCGGAGAGCCCAGCAATCTACCAAGAGTATCGCGCCCACACGGCAGAGCCTGGCAAGCTACCCGTGGCATATTCGATATGCCAAAAACAGTAACAATAGGTCTCACAATGAGAGACATTACTGGTGCCTGCTCGAACAAATCGATGAGTAACGGGATAACAATGACAATATTAGTGAATCACTGTGAGGTATAGTTACAGGTTTACAAACTTCCGTGCTTGCCTTTCAGTCATACAATGATCGAGTGCCCATCCCTCTACCAGTGCCTATTTTCTACCACCACCAATGATCCCAGCATCCCTCCCACCACCCCCACCCTATCCCCTCCACCCCACCCCACCTCTGTGGCAGGGCATTCCCTTTTTTTCTCTCTCTCCTTTTGGGTGTTATGGTTTGCAGTAGAGGTATTAAGTAGGCATCATGTTTGGTCTATGGTCTACTTTCAGCACGCATCTCCCATCCCGAGCAGGCCCTCCTAGCACCCTTTTCTTGGTGGTCCCTTCTCTATCTGAGCTGCCTTTCCCCCCCCAGCTGTGAGGCCGGCCTCTAAGCAAAACAAGCCCCTTTTCAAGGCTCCCCTTATTCTGCATTGACTCTTGATCACACATCTAGTGGCCGACACTGCATGCTGCCCCCAAGGCTGGAGGAAACCACGTCAGCTCCATGGACACCTGTCCCTCAGCCAGGCACACAGCAGACCCCTCTCTCAGGCACTTTGGGGGATCAGAGTCAACAAAAGGACAAGGAGCCACAAAAAGAGAATCAGCTTTCATGGGGAGAACACAATAAAACTGTTGAATTAGCATAGCCTATTTTTGAAAAAATGTTTTCCTCCTTATTTTGGAGGCAAAAAAACCCAAAAACCCAACAACAACCCAACCCCAAACAATTTCTGTAGACAACAGAACCTCAGTAGTGCAAGTTAATTTGTTTATTTCTGGAGGGGCCCCGGGTGCCAGCAGGAGGTGAAGGTTTGACAGGGGAAGGGGTGGGGGTGGTGGGAATGGCAGACTTTGGAAAACTTTTGGGTAGGAGCTGTGTCAAGTCTCCAAAAGTAATTAAACTCTTTCTAAATTTAGCCCCAAAGTCTCTGCTTGACACAGGTGAATGACTCCAGCCCTCTGGGAGCCCCAAGGGACCGAGAATACAAATACTTACTCTTTTTACAGCATTTACCCAGCCGGTATATAAGGAACCCGCGAGACCTTGTCCTCAACTGCCCTATCTCACCCCATAGCTGCCGCAGACTTTACGCCAAAATAAGTTTTTTAAAGAGTGGGGTGACACCATTATATAAAGTCTTTGTGTATATGTGTGGTTGTGTGCAGGTATTAATTAAGAATCACTTAGGGGCCAGAGCAATAGTACAGCGAAGAGGCTACTTGCCTCACAGATGGCAGGCCTGGGTTTGATCCCCAGCATGCCATGTAAGTTCCCTGGACCATGACAGGAGAAATCCCTGAGTGTAGAACCAGTAGTAAGTCCTGAGCACCACTAGATGTGGCTAAAAAACAAAATTAAAAAAATAATCTTTTGTGTCTGGAGTGATAGTACAGAGGGTGGGGTGCTTGCCTTGCATGCGGCTAACCCAGGTCCAATTCCTGGCTTCCCATATGGTTCCATGAGCACTGCCAGGAGTAATTTCTGAGTGTAGAGCCAGGTTTGGGGTGTGAAGGTGTGGGGGGGAAGAATCATTTATTGCTAAATTGTGTTTGGTGCAAGATCGGTGCCCAGAATACTCATGAATACACATTAAGATTGAAGAGTTCAAATCAATGCCCAATTTTTCTTCCTACTGGTTCAACAAACATTTTTTTTTCTGGTCTGAAAAAAAATCATATCAGGTGTTATGGATTGGTATTACAGTCAGAACATTACACTTAAGGACTTTTACTACAGAGTCATCAGGGACTAACTTTAAAAACGTCATATTCTGAGCCGAAGATCCCTGGCCTTTAAGTGCCGTCCTTGGCACTACTCAAAGGAATTTACTTCATCATTCTGCAAGAGTGGCTCTTTGCAGCTGCATCTAGTATCTAGTGCATTTGAAATTCCTGTTCTTTTTTGTTTGTTTGTTTGCTTTTTGGGTCACACTCTGCGATGCTCAGGGGTTACTCCCTGGTTCATGCACTCAGGAATTACTCCTGGCGGTGCTTGGGGGACCATATAGGATGCTGAGAATCGAACCTGGGTTGGGGGCGCATGCAAGGCAAATGCCCTACCTGCTGTACTATCGCTCCAGCCCCAATTCCTGTCCTTTTGATGACTGTTCGGCGTGGTGCACTCCGGATTGCTCACCTACACAACAGCCCCAAGGACAGGCACTTAGTATCGTAGTGGGTGCGACTGATACTCATTGTTCGTCGTCTACTCCCTGTAGATATGAGTATGTGGTCTTTAAAGGGTTTGCCTACACGTACAGCCAGGGGACACAGGATACATGTTAGGCCATGCAAATGACGCCCTGTTGTATCTAATTTTCATGGAGAAGTAGCTTCATTTCATTTGGGTGAAGTGGTACAAGGCACAAGGTACAAACTTCCATTTATAAGGTCATAAGTCCTGGCAATGGTGTGTACAACTTAGTGACGATAGTTAATAACTCTGAATTATATATTTGATAGAGTAAATATTAAGTTATTATAAGAAAAATTATATAACCAGGGGTATTGGTGGATGTTCTCTAACTTTATTAAGGTGATTATTTTGTAATATATACACAGACTGCATCTGTATCTTGTATACCTGAAACCAGTATAATGTTATGACAATTAGATTTTAATGAAAAAGGTAATAACAGGGCTGGAGAAATAGTGCAGCAGATAAGGTGCTTGCCCTGCATGTGTTTGACCTGAGTTTGATCCCCTGTATCTCATATGGTCCCCTGAATCCACCAGGGGTGATCCCTGAGCTCAGAGCCAGGAGTAAACCCTGAGTACCACCAGGTGTAGCTCAAAACAAAGTAAAGCAGAATAAAAACACAAATAACATATTTGGACATATCATCTTAAAACTGCTAACAATAAAAGAAAACCTCTTGTAGGCAGGAAAAGTAACATATACAGAGGGAAAAAAGCTAAGAATGATCCGATGTTGGACTGGAACACATCCGAGCCTGGGGGGCACTGGAGTGGGGCGGCGCCAGCCCAAACTCCAAATGGCCCCGGCCGCCAGAAGTCACGCCCTCGACCCACCTTCGGCGCCATCTTGCCACATTCAACAGAGAAGAGGCCAGGCAGTCTGGTGAGCAACGTGGCCGGAGAAATGCTCCGGACCCCAAACCGGGCCAGCAACACCGGGGATCCAGATGGAGGAGGTACAGCAGGCACACCTTCTCCAGATGGAGCCCTGGTGACACTTAGCAGCAACTAACATGGCTCCGGGTTGCGGGACTGGAACACACCCGAACCGCGCGGCCGCGTTAGCAGCCTTTTCTAAAAACTGAAAACATACAATCTTTTAATGGAAAACCAATTATCAAATGCTTCCTTAGTAGGGCTGTCTTTCTTGGGGGGAAATTCCAACAACAATAGTGAGTTTTGTTTTGCAATAAGGAATGTAATCAAGGTAAAGAGAAAATGAAGTGAAATTCATCAGTTATACAGTTGGGGGTGGGGCCGGGGGCGGGGGGTATACTGGGGATTTTGGTGGTGGAATATGGGCACTGGTGAAGTCATGGTGTTTGAATATTGCAACAACTGAGACATAAACCTGAAAACTTTGTAACTTTCCACATGGTGATATAATAAAAATTTTTTAAAAATGATCCGATGTATCTTGGCAGGAACCCTGCTAGTGAGAAGATGATGGACTGAGAGCTGAAATCCTAAGAGAAAGGGTGAGAGGCCCTATCCACCGAGAAACCCACCCAGGGAAAACGTTTTTCAAAAATGAGAAAAACAGAAGAGATATTACAGCAATAAATGTTTTTGCCTTCCAGGCATCTGACCTGGGTTTGATCCCCTGTACCCCATGTGGTCCCCAAGCTTGGCCAGGAGTGATCCCTGAGTACCACGAGGTATGACCCAGAAATAAACAAGAAAAGAAAAAAGACTTTCTCAGATGATCAGAATGGTGAGAATTCATTGCCAGACTCTCTGTACTGTGGGAAACTTCCTGGGCCGGAGCGACAGTGGGGAGCTGAGGCGGGCTCAGACCCTGGCACCAGGTACGGTCCTTCAAGCACCGCCAGGACTGGTCCCTAAGCATTGCTGGATGTGACTAAATCACCAAAACAAAGAACGACGTTAGATGATGGGGTCAAGTGTCCAAAACTGTCTCATAGCCTGTGCATAATCTTAATAGCAGAGCTATAAAACTGATAGAACAAAGGAAAAATAGAAAATAAGAGTTAATAATCATGAACAACTGTGTAACTGCGTATCTCGCAGTAATTCAATATAACAAGAAAATAAGACTTAATGGCTTTAGTCATTAGCAATTTAATAGAATAAAAATAATATAAATCTATTTTTAGACAACAGATTTAACTAGACATTAGTAATAGAGATACCTGGGAAATCCCCCCAATTTTGAAGTTAAACAGTGTATTTCTCAATATGTTCCAAGGAGAATGTGTCAAGGGAAATTAAAAATTATTGAACTGAATAAAAATGAAAAGATTACAACAACATTGATAGGATGCAGTTAAAGCAATGTTTATAGAAAAATATAATTATATTAAATGACGTTCATTAAATTAAATGACTATATTAGAAAATAAATAGGTCTAAAATCAGCAAACTAAGCTTTTACTTAATGAGCTAGAAAAGAACAAATTTAAACCAAAGCAAACATGAAAATATAATAAAGATGGGAGCAGAAATAATGAAATGATAACACAAAGAAAACAGAGAGAGAAACCAAAAGAAGCACAAAGACTGTTTCTTAAAAGAGATGAATAAATTGAATCAAACTCTATCTGGACTGACCCACATAAAAAGAGAAAAGACAAAAACCACCATCATGGATGAAAAGAGGAAGATGGAAGGAAAGGAAGAAAGAAAGAAAGCACAAATAACCCCAATTTTCTCTTTTTTTTTTTTGGCTTTTTGGGTCACACCCAGTGATGCTCAGGGGTTACTCCTGGCTTTGCACTCAGGAATTACTCTTGGTGGTGCTTGGGGGACCATATGGGATACTGGGAATCGAACCTGGGTCGGCCGTGTGCAAGGCAAACGCCCTACCCGCTGTGCTATCCCTCCATCCCCTAACCCCGATTCTCTTGCTCTGACTGAGCGCCCTCTCCTCTGCTTCCTCCCAGAGGCACGCGCCCCTCCCTCTCTTTCACAGCCATTCTCCACAGCCCATTAGATCCTAATTCAGGATAATTAGCAATGGAAAAATTAATTTCCCTCCCTGGAGAGCAAGGAGTAATTAATCTTCCAGCGCCTTTTAAGGAGGTCAGAGAAAATTAATTCTATTTTTACTTCCAGTGCGCTAGAGGAAAATTAAACAGTGGACTTTCCTAATTGTGGGCCTGGCCAGTTCTTCTGCTCTGGGGCTCCTGTTAGCTATTTGGAAATTTGGTTCACAGGTGAGCTATTCCCTCCCGGAGAAAGCGCTAGACTCCGCCCTCCTTTGGGGGACAGCACCCTCTTTTGGACTCAGTTCCTGTTGTTTGGGTGTATTAGCTACTTCCTGCCTTTCAGCTTGCTCCCTGGCCCAGGCTGGCCAATGAGAGCCCCACTATACCAGCTCCCACCCTAGTGGTCTTCTTCATGGCTTAGGAGCACCAACATGGCACCAGATCACATCCACTGAGATGACAGAAGGCAAGAAACAGGCCCCAGGGACAGAGAGGATAGACCCCATCACCAGGTCTGAACCCCTTTGAGCAGGAGATATCCTACCTCAGGCAGCCAATAGAATACAGAAGCGTTAAGGGACACGACAGCATCAATAGCTATAGAATGCATAGCTTCTGTAAGTGTGGCAGCGTATGATAAAAGGGAGGTTGACGGACTCACGCTGCTCCCAGTGGCCCTGTGGTTGGGATAAAGACCTAACAGAAGGCAGTCTTGGCTACTTGTGCCCTTGACCACTGTTACTCAGATTAAAACACTGGAAGATAACCACTGATACTGTAATTTTCTGTTATCAGATGGTTTCTAGCCCAAGCACTGAGTGAATATTCTTTGTTAAACAAAACAAAACAAACAAACAAAAACCCTTTTTATTGCTTTTGTCTTGGGGCCACACCTGGCGATGCTCAGGAGTTACTCCTGGCTTTGCACTCAAGAATCACTCCTGGGGGTTCTCAGGGGACCATTTGGGATGCTGGGGATCGAAACTGAGTCAACTTTATGCAAGGCCAGAGCCTTAACCACCGTACTATCTTTCTGGTCCCTCATTCGTTCAATTTTCTAAGTGAATGTTATGTGAATTAGTTTCAAATTGCTAGACAGAGGGCCCGAGAGGAGGAACTATTCATATAACTCATTCAACACAGCATACAGCATAAACAGGAGAAAGAATATGAACAATAAACAAAAAAAGTTCACGATTAATGTAACGAATTCAAGTCATCTGTTTAAGGAGAGAATAATTAGCTTGAATAAGCAAAACAAAACCTAGCTCCGTGCTTTATTTAACACAATCAGCTAAAACAAATCCATTCGTAGGAGCTGAAAAGGAAAGAATGGAAAAAATATACCATGCAAGTTAATGGTGTATTTAACAGCCAGTGTTATACTTAACAAGCAATATTGTACTAACGACCAATGTTAGTACAATATTAATCACAGAACAAAAATGCATTAATGCAAAAAAGGGGGGGACAAAAGGAAAGAGGTTCTCTCAAAACAAAGAAGCATGCTACTTTTTTCCCCCATGGTAATTGATATTTTAGCAATGCACATTCTCAATCTCTCCTTTTATTTTAAAATTTATTTATTTTTTAATTAGTGAGTCACAGTGAGGGTACAGTTACAGATTCACACATTTTCGTGCTTGTTTTTCCCTCATGCAATGTTTGAGAGCCCATCCCTCCACCAGTGTCCATTCTCCACCACCAATGAACCCAGTATCCCTCCCACTCCCTCAATCCCATCCCCCCGCCCCACCCCGCCTCTGTGGCAGGGCATTCCAATTTGATCAATCTCTCCTTCAGCCAGGTGGTCTAAGGTGGTATGTCTGCAGAGCTATGCCGTGGCAGGAGCTTCTGTGTGTGTGTGTGTGTGTGTGTGTGTGTGTGTGTGTGTGTGTGTGTGTGTGTGTGTTGGTGGTGGTGGGAGGGGTATGGTGGGTGGGTGTGAGTGTGTTTGCATGCATGTTTTCATGGGAAGGGGACAGTTCTGGATTTCACCATCCTTAACATCAACATAACCACACAATACATCTCTCAGTTACTGAGCTGTTGCAAACACACGGAAGTGGAGTTCCTTTGCAACGTAAAGGCACGCGGAGGTTAGCGATCGGAGCACAAGGTCAGCGTAGCTATTGTGATTTAGGGCAAATGGGAGGTATGTTAATACATTATTCATCTTCAAAATTAAGGAAACATTCTGTATCTTTGTATAGATTTTCCTCAGGCAAATGAGAAGTCCCCATTGTGAAAATTATTGTATACAAATCAAAAGAAGAGCTGGAGAGATGGAATTAAAGTGCTTGCCTTTCACACAGATGAGCCTGGTTGGGTCCCTGGCACCACATACGGTCACCTGAGCATACATGGAGTAGTCCTGAGCACAGAACCAGTTGTCAGCCCTGAACCCACCGTGTTTAGCCCAAAACTTTAAAAAAAAAAAAAGGCAAACAAATTATTTCCTGGCACTTTACCCAATGACTGGGAATTATAACCAATGGCAAAAATTGCTCTTAAATGAACATTCTCATTTCCTTTGAGTTATCAGAACTTACAGGAGGTTTCTTCTCCCTTTTCAAAGTTCCCTTTTCTGGGGTTGCCTTGGGTCCTTTGTTCCTCCCTTGCTGTGTGTCTTTAAGCCCACATACGAGAGCGGTCATTCTGTCTCTCCTTCCTTCTGACTTTGCTCACCCTGATGTCCTCTAGTTCCATCCATGTCTCAGTGAATTGCAGGAGTGTGTTCTTTCTCAGAGCTCCATAGCATTATAGCATTCCATTGTGTGTATTCACCTTCTTGACCCATTCATCTGTAGTTGGGCACTTGGGTTGTTTCTTTATCTCGGCAACCATCCTAGGCACTGTGATGAAGGGAGTGCCTATCTCCCTTCGAATAGATGTTTTTGTATGTTGGAGAAAGATACCCCGAAGTGGTATTGTTGGGTTGTATGGAAGTTCTAGTCCTGTATTTGGGATAAATCTCCATACTGTATCCATAGAGGCGGAACCAGAGGACAGTCCCACCCAGAGTGGAAAAGGCTCTTTTATCACCACAACTCTGCCAACACTGGATAAACATACTTTTTATATGTGCCATTCGCACCAGCATGAGATGACATCTCAAGGTAGTGTTGATTTGCATTTTGCTAAGAGGATTTTATTATTATTATTATTATTAGTGAATCACTGTGGGGTACAGTTACAAACTTATTTACTTTCGTGTTTGCATTGCAGTCATACAATGATCGTTTACCCATCCCTCCATCAGTGCCCATTCTCCCCCACCCGTGTTCCCAGCATTCCTCCCACCACCCCCAAACCATCCCCCACCACCCCACCCCACCTCAGCGGCAGGGCATTCCCTTTTATTCCCTCTCCTTTTAGGTGTTGTAGTTTACAATAGAGGTATTGAGTGGCCTTCATGTTCGGTCTATAGTCTACTTTCGGCACACATCTTTCAACCCGAATCGGTCCTCCCAACACTCTTTATTTGGTGTTCCCTTCTCTATCTCAGCTGCCTTTTCCTCCAGCAGGTGAGGCCAGTTTCCAAGCTGTGGGGCAGACCTCCTGGTCCTTGTCTCTACTAGTCTTGGGTGTTAGTTACTTTATATTCCACAGATGAGTGCAATCTTTTTATGCCTGTCCCTCTATTTCTGACTCATTTCATTTAACATGATACTTTCCATGTTGATCCAATTATATGCAAATTTCATTACTTCATCTTTTCTAACAGCTGCATAGTATTTTGTTGTGTAGATGTACCAAAGATGTACCAGTCATCTGTTCTTGGGCACTCGGGTTTTTCCCAGATTTTGGCTATTGTAAACAGTGAAGCAATGAATATACAAGTGCAGATGTCATTTCTACTATACCTTTTTGCCTTTCCGGGATATATTCCCAGGAGTGGTATTGCTGGGTCAAATGGGAGCTCAATTTCTAATTTTTGAAATTAGAAATTTCAAAAATTTCTGTTTTTTGAAAAACACTGTTTTCCAAAAGGGCTGAACCAGTCGGCATTCCCACCAGCAGTGAAGGAGAGTCCCTTTCTCCCCACATCCGAATCAGTCGGCATTCCCACCAGCAGTGAAGGAGAGTCCCTTTCTCCCCACATCCGAACCAGTCGGCATTCCCACCAGCAGTGAAGGAGAGTCCCTTTCTCCCCACATCCGCGCTAACACCGGTTGCTGTGGTTCTTTCGGATGTGGGCCAGTCTGCTAAGAGGAGATTTTGGAGGACAGAGCTGACAAGCAACAAAGTCCTATGGAGGGGGGGTCGCGGTGGGTCAGGGGTCTGGCTCAGCTCCTTGTGGGTTGAGGCTTTGGTGGAGGGGCTTCCTGCAGAGCCAGGAGGAAGCAGATCTGGGGAAAGAACAGCTGGAGAGATTTCTCGGGAACCCCTTGCTGCCCACACGCAAACTCCTCACAGTCTCGGAATGTGGCCTCAGTCCCAGGCAGGGGTGGAACACGCATCGTGCTGGGAAGCAGGTGTGGGCGTGTGTGGGTGTGGGTGGTTTGGGGTGGGGTGGGGTGTTGTGTCTGGGAGAGGGGTGACGGCGATGGAGCAGCAGGGTTGGAGCGCCGAGGATCCCGCTGAACCCACAACTCTCTGCTTCGAGGGATTCCAAGCCCCTTTCCTCCAAGGCAACTGTGTGGGGACCTTGAGTGATGGGACAGCAAGTAGGGTGCTTGCCTTGCGTGCGGCCAACCCAGGCTCAATCCCCAGCTTCCGTACATCCCTCCAGCACCGCCAGGAGTAATTCCTGAATGCAGAGCCAGGAGTAACCCCTGAGCAGCCCCAGATGTTGTGTTCCAACATCCACCCTTAAGCAAAGGTGCTGTGTGGCGTGGCGTGCATCTCTTTCCTACACTTCTCCACTTCTCTCTCCCTCCCTCCCTCTCTCTCTCTCTCCCTCTCTCCCCCCCTCTAACTTCCCCAGGTATCTCTCTTTCCTACACTTCTCCACTTTTCTCTCTCTCTCTCTCTCTCTCTCCCTCCCTCCCTCCCTCCCTCCCTCCCTCCCCCCTGACTTCCCTGGGCATCTCTTTCCTATACTTCTCCACTTCTCTCTCTCTCTCTCTGTCTCTCTGTCTCTCTCTCTCTCTCTCTCTCTCTCTCTCTTTCTCTCTCTCCCCCCTCTGACTTCCCCAGGCATCTCTTTCCTACACTTTTCTCTCTCTGTCTCTCTCTCGCTCTCTGACTTCCCCAGGTTTTGCTAGTATATTTATCCATTCATACATTCACTTTTTCATTGATTCACTTATTCACGCCCATCCCTGCCAGTCTTCTTCCCTGTGACCTGATCTTCCTGAGTACAGGGTAGGGCGTGCTTAGGAAAGCCACAGTCCAGAGGCCCTTTCTCTGGGCTGTCCCGGAAGCTGCGTTAAGAGCTGCAGGGCCCTTGGGGAGGCTGAACTCTCCTGAACCCTCACTGGCAGGCGCCACCCCCGCCGGGGTCCTAGGCAAGACTCCCCTTCCACAGAAAGCACGAGCACTGTTGGATGATTGCACCTTTCCCTCCAACAGCTTCTCCTTCCTCCTCTCCCCGCCGCTGGACCACCCACTTCCGGGCTGCACTTCCTCCTCCAAGACTCCCAACCTGGGCTTCCTCCCCCCTGTTCTTCCGAACCAAAGTGGATTCTTCATGGTCCAGCTTGAATGGCTCCTCCTCCAGGAAGCCGCTTCTGATTCCTGCCTCTAGATTAATCTTGCTGGCCCTGTGGCTCTCCCTTCCAGTGCTCTGTACCTCTGTTCAGACTTCACCCAGCTTGGCCTTGCTTCGCCCGCGTCAGCTCCTGGAGCCCGGGTTGCTCCCTCTTCCCCCCAAGTCCCGGGTGCAGCCACACTGAAACAGGCCCGGGCGTGTCCCAGGAAAACCCTTCCAGGCAGCGAGCACCCTGCTCTCGAGGACGGGACTGGCCTCCTCCTCCCGCCTCGTTTTGGGAGGCGCCACACAATCCACAGCGTCTGCCACACTCCTGACCTTGGTCTTTCGCATGGGGGCCTGTGGTGTCTGCCAGCCGGGAGGAAAGAGCTTTGGTTTCCCTGGCAGGAGAGAGGAAGGGCGGCTGGAGCCCCAGGGAGCCCCCCTCCCCCGCCCTTCCGGGGTGAAGACACACAGGCCCAGGGGAAGCTGGTGCCCTGGGGCTCAGAGAGGGCGGCCTTGGGTGCTCCCTGGGGCTCCAGCCGCCCTTCCTCTCTCCTGCCTGGAGAGTCTGGAGAGTCTGGAGTCTTCCAGCATCCTCTGTCGGGTGGTGACTGGGTGGGGTGACTTGTAGATGTGTGCAGTGGAAACCCCCCAGCCAACAGCGTGGAGCATGGCAACAGGCCCAGAGCTGATAAGATCTGTCCCTGCATAGCACCCCAGGATGTTTTTCATAAGCCCAGGGAGTGCCTGGGCACATTTTACAAGCACCAGGTATCCGGTCTTGAGTCTCATCCCCCAAGAATTGTCACCTAACTGCATTCCTAACTGCATCATCTAGCCCGTAACTGCAGCATCGAGCCCTAACTGGGGTTGGGTCCGGGCACAGCAGAGTTGGAAAGGTGATAGGTCCCTAATGCTGAACTTGATGCGATTGGACCATCCTCCTAAGGCAAGGCCCTCCATAAAATATGTGTGTGTTTGGCAATAAAGTGAGCGGCCATCAGCCGTCTCCCGGAGCGGTTTCTCCGTGCGCCCGCCCGTCATCCTCAGCCCCACATCTGCCCGGACCTAGTGCACAACGTGTCTGGGCACATTGAGGAAAAACTATTCCCCAATGCAACAACAGAAAGAAATGAACCAGCAGATCACAAGACAGCTTGATGGAATCTCAGACATGGAATGCTGCGGTGGGGGCTAAGAAGCCACCCCCCCAATCTACTCAAAGAAAAGGCAGACCTGTTGTTCCTGGGGGGAGGGATGGGAGCTAGGAAAAGCTCGACAGCCTTTGGAAACTTTAGGGGTAATAGAAAATTTCCGCCTCTTATTTTCAGGGATGATTTACAGGTCGAGAGACCCGTGGCGCTGTGTGCCTTAAACTATGTGCCGTTTCAAGCCATCAACCCATTCTCTGCTTGTGGTCACTTTATTAGTTTAAACTAATAAAGCTTATTAGTTTATAATAAGTTTATTAGTTTATAATATATTAGTTTATAATAAACGAATAAAGTCTATTAGTTTAATAATAAAGTAAATTAGTTTATTATTATAAACTCAAAAATTATTAAAAAATATAAATAAGCGCTGGGCTCTTCTGGCTTAGCAGGTGAGGTGCTCACCGTGCACACAGCTGACCCAGGTTTGGTCGCCGAGAGGAGGCCCGAGTGGGGCTCAGTTTGATTGGACGCCCTGCTCGGTAGCATGACACCGATGTCTAAAGTGAGTGAGGACAAGTGTTACTTCCATGTGAGTTATCCTCCTGTGGTGACGCATGTGTGCCGTGAAGGGACAGAACTCAGTCAGGAAGCAGTGGCTGTGTCTGGTGAGGGGCTGAAGCTGGCTTTATTCATTTCCTCTTGTTAACCGAAGACCCAGAAGATTTTTTTTTGTGGAATTATTTATTTCTCTACTTTCTGTTATGCAAAAATATGTGCACATGTGAAATCGATCACTTATTCCAGCTCAAGTTCAGTGGCATCCAGCACTTTCACAGCCGAGCCACCATCGCCACATCCGGTTTCCAGGATGTTTTTCATAAGCCCGAGGGAAGCGCTGGCTGTTAAACCAGAGGGCCCCAGACCTGTCCGGTTTACTGCCTCTCTTCAGGAAATAACCACTCAGCGCCTCCTTGGAAAACTATTTATGTTTGTTAGGTGAACAAACAGAAAGCACCCCCGCCCCAATTACGCTGGAGACTATTACTGGTCCCATAAATCCTCCCAGCTCCCCTAGACCCTCCTCCACACCCCCCCCCCCACATCACCTCATCCGTTTGGGAAACTCTCCCTTAAACAATAATGCCCTCTGGCCCCAGGGACCCATCACCTCCCTTCCCAGTCTAGAAATTTGACTCCTCTCCTCTTTCTCGAAAAGTGAAATCCCGTGACATCTGCCCATTGTGTCTGGCTTATTTCTCTTGACACGTTGTTTGCAGTGTTCCTCCAGTTGTGTCAGAATTTCAGTCCTTCTTTTGCTTTTGTTTAAGTCTACACCTGGGGGTGCTCAGGACTTACTTCTGGAAAGAATTTGGGCGGCTATAGGGGATGCCAGAAATCAAACCCAAGTGGATGATGGGCAAGTCAAGTGCCCAAGGCGCTGTGCAATTGCTCTGGCCCCCAAAGTTTGTTTCTTCTAAAGATGGAATAATAGTCCTGTGTGTGCACGTGTGTGTGTGCATGTGTGTGCATGTGTGTGTGTGTTCACTTCCATTGAACTACCCATCCATTCTACTACCATAATAGATCGGTCACCTCTTCTGACTGTTGTGACTAATGCCAATTATGAACATGGGTACAAAGACCTCCCAGAGACCCTGCTCTCAGTTCTGCTGAGCATGTGTCCCCAAGTGCAATTCCTGGATCCTATGATTCTTTATGCTTTAAAGCCTGTGAGTCTTTCATCGCTCGGGGTGGCTCTGCAGAGTGGGGACAGGGGCGGTGAGCATCCCTGTCCCCTAGCAAGTAACAGCTCCTTTGCTTCTTAGTGGGTCAGAACAAGTCTCCTGGGCCAGGAGACCACGCTCAGCGTCGCCTGCTCACGCCCGTGTCACTGTGCATGCTGGTGGCCGTGCACATCTGCCCGGGCGTGGGGAAGGCAGCGCTGGCTGGGCTCAGACTTGATGGCTTCAGGACCTGCCGGGAGCCCAAATGTCAGTACAGCCTGACCTGCAATTAAGGACCTAACCTTTTTTGGAAAAAATGTCCATACATTAAGAAATTAACCTCTTCTCGGAGAAATGTTAGAACACATTGTATAAAGTTTCTGAGCAACTGTCATGTGCCTGCTGATAGGGCTTGCACCCTGTGTCACTGAAAATGTGCAGGTATTGTCACCTCCCCATTTTGCCTACTTCCTTATGTAATCAATTATGAGAAACTAGCTTGAGAGAAATAAAGAGCTTTTGCTTGCTTGCTTGATCACAGCCCTGTCTTGCTCCCATTCTTCTCTCTCTCTTTCTACCACTCTCACACCCTCTCCAGATTACCCACGTTGACTAGTCCCGCGGGCCGGGACACGGACCGTTTCTAGCAAAGCCTCAGAGAGCTGTTGACTAATCCCCTCGGTTCCAAGACACCATCCACAGGGCGTGGGCCACCTGGCTCTGTTCTGCTTCCTTGCTTCTCCTGGTGGAGCGGCCAGGTTGTCTTTCCTGCCTGCCCACCTGTGCCGGTCTGGTCGGCCCCGAGTTTTCCCATCCAGGAAGGAGCTGCACGTCAGATGCCACTACATCCAGTCAGCACTTCGACTTCTTGGCTGACGTGTGCTACCTCTGAATCAAAAGCTCCAGGCATTTACGGCTGCTGATCACTCGACAGTACACGCCGTCACATATTTAGCTCCCAAAGGAAAGCCAAGCTAGAGTTTTCAAGTCCAATCTCCTCAGCAGTGCAGTGTAGATGCGTGTGAAAATAAACAGAATCCCTTTGGAGTTCCCAGAAAGCGCTCGGCCCTGTACCAGGAAGTTTCCAGCCAGAGAGAGTGAGCAGGACTGAGGGTTCCTCAGAGCCTTCACACAGTGGCAGTTCTATGGAAGGGGCTTGCAGAACTCACTAGAACACTCTGGGGAATTCAGCTCATCGGGACCCCTTGGGTCCCCTTGGCTGTTAGCAGCCCCCTCCTCTGTGCCCGGTCAGTACCCGGGAGGCAAGTGGGGTCTAGGATAGAACCCCACTAGCCTAGAACTGTGCTGCTTCTGGCACCCAGTTCACCTTCAGGACCTGGGAAGCATTTTCACGCCACACATGGTTTCTGATGATGAGGTCATCTTAGACCTAGACCCCAGCAGGTGGTTTTTGCTCTGTGTCACGCTGGGACCCGAGGGACCCAGAAGGGCTGAAGAAGCCTGGTTATGGCTGCTGTCTTGGATACAGACACTGCAATGGGCAAAACCAGGAGGTTCTGTCCACAGCAGTCCCCGAGACCTCTGGTTCAGCTCTGGTCCAGGCCGGATCTCGGGCTTTGATTTGCTACTTGGTTCTACAGGATGGACTGGCCGAGGTTGTCAAAACTGTTAAAAATGTAGGAGTCTGGGGGCTGGAGCAATAGCACAGCAGGTAGGGCATTTGCCTTGCACTCGGCCAACCCAGGTTCGATTCCCAGCATCCCATATGGTCCCCTGAGCACCAGCAGGAGTAATTCCTGAGTGCAGAGTCAGGAGTAACCCCTGTGCATTGCTGGGTGTGACCCAAAAAGCAAAAAAAAAAAAAAAAGTAGGAGTCTGGAGGGAAAAAGTTTTGATAACCTCAGTTTATCAAAGTCAGGGGGATGGAGTGGGAGTGGTGGGAGGGATACTGGCACCATTGGTGGTGGAGAATGGGCGCTGGTGGAGCGATGGGGACTTGATCATTGTATGACTGAAACTTACAAACGAAAGTTTATAAGTCTGTAACTGTATCTCATGGTCTCATGGTGATTCATTAAAAAAAATTTTTTTTTAAAGTATAAGTCAGGTGTGGAGATAATTTAATATGCTGGAGCATCGCATTGCCTGCAGGAGGCTGGGATTTCGTCCCTGTACTGCCTGGTCCCTGAGCCCTGCTGGCAGTGACCCCAGTGAGCCCAGCACCAAGTCCACCATAGCCCCTGAGCACTGCCCGGTGTAGCTCAAAAAAAAAAAAGAAAAAGAAAAAAGGAGAAATGTAAAAAAATTCTTATCCAGTTTCCTGCCTCGTTGGCCAGGATAGAAAAGGGTCTTTTCATTCCTGGCCTCTAGCACCTGCTCCCACTAAATGACAAGGAGTCACAAATAGGTGGAGGGTTACAAGATGAATAATCCGCCGGAGGCCTGACCATTCTCTGCCCTGGTGTCTGGCTGGGGGGTGAGGGGTGGCTGGAGGCAGGCCCTCACTGAGGGAGGGGCTTCCGGCGCTCTGCTCCCCTGTGTCCTCACTCTGGGTCCTTTACCCTCCCCACAGCAGCCTCCTTCCCCTCCTGGAGCCCGTGGGAGGGAGCAAGCGAGGGGGCGCAGGTAAGTACAGGGGTGCAGGTAGGTACAGTATGGGCTGGTGCCGGGAGAAGTCCCAGCCAGGCCGTTCCAGGCGCTTTCCCGGAGTCTGACATGAGGATGCGGCCCTGCCCAGCTCCCAGGACATCCTGACCTGGGGAAATCCGGGCTCCACGGACTCCAGAAACAGCCGGAGAAGTCGGGGTGGGGGTGGGGGGACAGGGAGACTCGAGGGCCCAGTGGATGCCCTGGTTCCCCGGCCCCACCTGACCCACACTGCAGCCCCACCAGGCCAGGCCCTGGGCCCCCAAGCACAGCCCCGTGGGGACCCACAATAAAAAATATTTTAAAGACTGAATCTTGTGCTAAAGCTTTTTGAAATTTGAATTTCAGACAAAGGCATATTGCCCTTAAATCTGTTTTTTTTTTTCCTTTTTTTTTTTAATTGAACCACCATGTGGAAAATAACAATGCTTTCAGGCTTAAGTCTCAGTTATACAATGCTGAAACAACCATCCCTTCACCAGTGCCCATATTCCACCACCAAAAAAAAAAAACCCGGTATACCTCCCATCTGCCCCCCTCAACCCCCTCCACCCCCGCCTGCGTAACTGATAAGTTTCACTTTACTTTCTCTTTACTTTGGTTACATTCAATATTTCAACAAAAAACTCACTATTATTGTTAGGCGTTCCCCACTAGAGTCAGACCTGCTGTGAAGAGAAATGAGGTCACGTGGCCGCAATAGCGGCCGCGCGGTTTTGGATTTCTGTATTTTAGCAACTAAGTCCAGGGAGATTTCTTCCAGAAATTGGATCATTGCAAGCTTGTAACTCTCATCTGTGGTTCTCATAATATCCTCCCCACCCCCCCACCCCCCAGCAAGGAAAAGGCGAGAGAGAAAAACCTTTCCCCTCCTGGGCAGGCATGGGGCCGCGGCTTAGTTCTCAGTCTGGAGACATTTTTCAAGGAGCTGCCGGTACCAAAAGTAGTTTAGCTGGCCTCTGGAGTCATGCTTGTGCAGCTGCGGTGAGGCCGCACACGTGCAGCCCCCGGGATCACATCTCGGCAGAGAGCCTGTTTTTCTAATCACTTTGTATTCCTTCTCTGCAGTTATAACTTTAAAAAAATTGAAACAATGGATCCATGTGGCAGAACATTGACAAACAGAGAAGTGAAAATGGCTGGTTCCCAATTCCCTTGTTACAGCACCTATTGAGTATGTTCTCGCTTGGGTAGCGTCTTTGCAAGCTAAAGTTAGAGTAAGCCCTAAGATCCTGTGGCCTGCCGCTCTTCCTGCCCTTTAACTCGGAGCCAGACTCATTAGAACACCACGATCATCTTAAATCATTTTACTGTCTGCAGATATTAAAGGATGGATGAAGGGCTGGAGATGTAGCACAGTGGGGAGGGCACTTACCTTGTGTGCTACCAACGAGGGCTAGATCTCCGAGTATCCCATATGGTCCCCCGCGCACTGCCGAGAGTGATTCCTGAGCATTGCTGGGTGTGTGCCCCCTGTCAAAAAATTAAGGGATAAGGGGCTGGAGTGATAGCACAGCAGGTAGGGCATTTGCCTTGCACGGGGTTCGATTCCCAGCATCCCATATGGTCCCCTAAGCACCGTCAGGGTGATTCCTGAGTCCATGAGCCAGGAGTAACCCCTGTGCATCGCCGGGTGCGACCCAAAAAGAAAAAAAAACAAAACCAAAAATTAAGGGATGGATGACGACTGTCCCTTACTTGGTCCTTTGTGTTGGGCTGGGCGGAGGGTGGAGGTGGGGGTGTGCGTGTCACATTTAGTGGTGCTGGGGGGGGGGGGGTTCTAGCTCTGTGTCCAGGAATTAACTCTGGTGGTGCCAGGAATTTTTAAAAGTGTCTGCCAGATGTAGGGCAAGTGCCTTAACCCCTGTATTATTTCTCCAGCCCCAAGAGGTTGTTCTGTTTGCCGTGGGGGAAGGGGAGTCGGCCACACTCGGTGGTGCTCAGAGCTGCTTCTGGTTCTGTGCTCAGCAATCACTCCCGGAGATCCTTGGGGGGCCACCTGCAGTGCTGGGCGTCAAATCAGGCTTGGCCGTGTGCAAGGCAAGCACCACAAAAATATTTACTCGAGGGGCGGGAGGAAAAAGATCGCCCAGAGGTAAAGGCATGTGCCTCCTATGCGGCTGACCCCAGTCCAACGCCCTGCAGCACAGATGGCCCCTGAGCATCCCCAGGAGTGACCCCTGAGCACAGAGCGAGGAATGCCCCCTGCATTCTGCCAGGTAGGGCCCAACCCTCCTGTCTGAAAATAATATTCACTCCTGGCAGAGTTACTCTTTAAAGTCTGTGCTGGCTCTCCCTATTATTGTCCCATCCCCTGGGTTCCGGGTCCTGGTTCTGGTGACCGGGTCACTGCAGAGTCCACACCTCCTCCCAGCTCTTCTGTGTGGCTGCAACTCAGGAACGGTGCCAGCGTCGTCCCCAAACACACTTAGCTAACCAAGTTCTCCACCGGCCGCACCTGTGTCAGCACTGCCACGTTCCTGGCCTGGAACAGCGCTGGCGAGACCCTGGGGGTCACTGTCCCCATTCCCCAGCCATCTGAAAAACAGTTAGGGTTAGGGTTAGGGTCAGGAGCCTGTCTGCAGCTGATGGCTTTTCAAAGGTCCTTGGAGAGGAAATGAAAAAAAATTAAGGGGGGCTGGAGCGATAGCACATCGGGTAGGGTGTTTGCCTTACACGTGGCTGACCCAGGTTTGATTTTGATTCCCAGAATCCCATATGGTCCCCCTGAGCACTGCCAGGGGAAATTTCTGAATGCAGAGCCAGGAGTGACCCCTGAGTGTCGCCGGGTGTGACCCAAAAAGCAAAAAAAAAAAAAAAAAAAAAAAAAAAAGGGACCATGAGGCATCTTGAGCAATTCTAGGAACTGGAAAAAAAACAAACCCCATCACGGGTGATATAATTGGAGTGGGGCAGGATTTACAGACTTTCCAAGGGTAGTTTTGATTGGTTTTTCTACTTTCACGCTGACTTGAAGACAGGATGTGATCCCATCCTTGTTGGGAATAACCCCATTTCTTTTCTTGGTCGTGGAGGGTGTCCCATGTTCTCACTGTCTCCTTCACAGCGGAGCCTGGAGAGAGACAGTTTGCGTCCCTCCACCTGTCGCCCAAGCTTCATGCAGCTGAATAGCAAGTGAAACAATGACATTTAGAGCGGTGACTCGAGGGGACAGCTCACAGGGTGAGAAGTAATAAGCAGCCAGGAGGTTGGAGGATGGCCCAGCTCCTCCAGCCAGAAGACTGTGGTGGACCCAAGCCATCATCTTTTTTGCATCTTTAATTTTTTTTTTCTTTTTGGGTCACACCCAGCGATGCTCAGGGGTTACTCCTGGCTTTGCACTCAGGAATTGCTCCTGGCAGTGCTTGGGGGACCATATGGGATGCCAGGGATCGAACCTGGGTCGGCCTGTGCAAGGCAAACGCCCTACCCGCTGTGCTATCGCTCGGGCCCCTTTTTTTGCATCTTTAAGATAAGAGCTTTTGACCTTTATCTTGCCCTTTCTTTATCTTTTGCTTTGTTTTGATTTTACACACACAGTGACTTTTCCGGAAGCTCAGAGACGCCTAATTGCACAATGGAAGGGTTTCAGAAAGGAAAGGAGGAGAGAGGGAGGGAAGTAGCAGGTCACTCCCTGCCAGGTAGACCATCAGAGGGAAGGGAGGGGGGGTGTTCTCCCCTGAATGGGAGTGCCGGGAGTTTGTCCTGCTGGGTGGCCCATCCAGGTGTATGCTGGGACGCAGAGGGCTCGAGGGATGCTGGGAGCTGGAAGGCTGGTCCAGGGCCTCCAGAGGAGATCCCCGTCTCCGTTCCCAGACAGAGATGGAACTGGAGGGCAGGAGCTGAGAGCTGCCTCCTGGAATCCACCGAAGGAAGGCCTGGACCATTTCCAGAGTGTGAAATGGGCTCAGGATTGGGTTGAGCCCCGGGGCCGCTGCTCGTTATCTGAGCTTCCCCTCTGACTCACCCCAGCTTCAGGGCTGTCACCCCGGCCACTCCTGCTTGGCGACTCCGGTTGCATCACCCCGGATGCTCTGGGAATGTTTTCACTTTTGATTCTTGCCGTCAGGGAGAGGAAGTGAATGGATTCCAGGTACTGCTTTCACTGAAAGGAGCGCAGGAGAGAGGGCCAGCGGGGAAAGCTGGCCAGGGGCTCCCCGGCCTGGGTGAGAGGCAGGGCAGATGGCCTGGGCGTGAGGGCTACTTGGCCATGCCTCCGGGCCCGAGGTGTCCCGGTGTCAGCCTCTGCTGCAGCCTTGAAATCCTTCCTCGTTCCCGCCTTTCTTTCGCTTTATTGTGGGGCAGGGGTGACAGTACAGCGGGTAGGGTGCTGGCCTTGCACATGGCTGATGGGGGTTTGATCCCCAGCACCCCATATGGTACCCTGGGCCCCTCCAGGAATGCTGCCTGAGCGGGAGACGATATAGCACAGTGGGTAAGGTGTGGCCTTGCGTGCAGCTGACCCCAGCTGGCCCTTGGCATCCCAACTAGTCCCCAGAACACACGACCAGGAGTGATTCTTGAGTGATGCTCAGGGGTTACTCCTGGCGCTCGGGGGACCATATGGGATGCCGAGATGGATCCCGAGGCAGATGCAGGCAGAGCAAGCACCCGACCTGCTGTACCATCCCTCCAGACCCTCCCCCCACTTTTAAATCAAATTTTGTCAATTTACCATTGGCTAACAATCCAGTGGGACTTGGGGGTCCAGCTCCCCTTGGCCTGATGTCCGTGTAATGGCTAGTTTATTCGCCCTGAGCACACACAGGGGCCTGGAAAGCCGTAGCCCCTCCTGCCCACCCTGCCCGGCCCCACCCCCTACGAGGAATGAATCCCCACACAAGAAAGGAAGTGGGGCGCCCTCAGATTTGCTCCTGGGAAACGGTCCGTCCTGAGGACAGCCGCCCCACCTGGAGAGAGGGGGGATAGTGGGGAAACTAAGCTCCCTCCACCCCCACCCCAGCTCCCACTTCCTTACCAGGGCCTTGAACAAAAGGAGGAACCTTACACCAGAGCGCAGTGCAGCCTTTCATGTGGTATGGGAACATCTGCTGGAGAAACCTGTCGGGGCTGACTCAGCCGCACATTGGCTGCGCGGCTCTCCTGACCCTGGGCCGACTGGGAGGGCGGGCAGGCGGGCGGGCAGGGGCCAGGCCGCGGCTTCCTGGCCGAGTCAGGAGAAGGTCAGCGGGAGGAGAGACTCAGACCTGGGCACCACCTCTGCCAGGGCCTGCCGGCCTGGGGCTGGTTACCGGAATGCGCTGAGGGCACCTGCCCGGGCCGCGTGTCCAGGCGGTGTTGGCCTCGTCCTGCGGTGAAAACCCCATTTTCCTCCACTCAGGTGGGAGGGCCGGTGGGATCTTAACACCACCTGGGCCAGTGGGTCCCTGAGCGGGGCAGCGGGACTCGGAGGTCCCAGAAGGGGGGTTTCGTGGGTCCCCTGGCACCGTGCATGCATTATCAGGCCGACTCGTTCCCTTGGGGGAACATCTCCTCCTGGGACCCACCGCTGCTGGCCGCCCGCCACCCTCCGCTTACCCTGGTCACTATTCTAATTTTTCTGGAAATACTCGAGTATTGAAGAAGCCACGCCCGACCCCTCTGCCTGCAGGGTGTTTGGGGTCCTAGCTGGGACCTACGCGGCAGGTGGGTGGTCTAGGAGCCACACCCAGTTTGAGCGGGAACAACAATAGTCAGCACCGGAAAAAAAAGTTTATTTATTTATTTATTCATTCATTTATTTTGGGTTTTGGCTACACCTGGCAGTGCTCAGGCCTTAGTCCTGGCTCTGCACGCAGGGAGCACTTCCGGAGGGCAAGCGCCCTACCCACCAGCCCCCCTCCCCCCGCTGTGCTGTCATTCTGGCCCCTGAGGTTTTTACTTTAAGAGAGGCCACGCCCTGCCCAGGCCACTGGCCCCCAGCGCTGTGCTGCTCACCCGGGTCAGGCGGCCCCAGGGTCCGACTTGTGCAGGCCCCGTGTGCCACACTTAGGCCACACCCGGCCCCCCGTCACGTGAGGGCTGCTGCTCCCCGTCCCCAGGCAGGGTTTGGGGGTCTCTCCCCCGAGCGGGAGCTGGGGGGTCCCGTGCTCAGGTGGGGGCTGCTGTCCTCCAGCCCCGCAGGTGGCCCAGCCTCAGTCCTCACCCATTAAACTCGGGAGGGGGTCTTCCCCGCCCCCCTCTGGGGGTCCGAGGGAAGCAGCCCCCCTGAGCGCGGAGGACAGGGTCCGCCCGCATGCGAAGGGCTGCAAGAACCCCGTTCCGTGGAGGAACGTCACAGCGCGACCATGCCAGCTCCCGGGAGCCCGAGGTTGGGGAGAGAGTTTCAGCGCCCCCCGCTAGCTGGCAAACCCCCGCCCGGGATGGGTGTCAGCCGTAAGTCACTGTGACTGAGACGGGCCAGGCCCGGCCCGGCCTTCCCGAGCTGGCATGCAACAGCCCCAAGCGAGTCGTCGAGTCGGATCTTCGTGCTGCCTCTTCTTCCCTCCACACTCAGCTGTCACCCACCCGGTGGCGGCTTTTCAAGGGGCCCCAAATCAAGCCGACGCCCATCGCATTCCCCGGAAAACTGGCCCCCGCCTCTGCTAGCCCTACAGACCCGAGAGCACAACCCCCAGAGCTGTGGAAGGCTCCCCCAGTCCCCGATGCAGAGACCCCCACTTCGGAACTGATTCCCCCCTCAGAAGCGCCCCCCGCCCCCCCAGCCTTTAGCCCTGCCCACTCCGGCGCGGGGACCTTGCCCTGCCTCTGGGAGCAGGCGGGGCTGAGCCCTCCCCCTCAGCAGCGCCGCACGTCCCAAGACAGAGCCCCTTGGTGGCCTCTCCTCCTGGGACCCCCGAGGCCAACGAGACCAGCCAGGGCCTCCCTAAACTGACCCTAACTGGCTGCTCCCCAGCTAGAAAGCCGAAGCATCGCGCCAAGTCCCCGCCGAGGGGCTTGTACAGAGTCTAGAACTTTCTGCATGGAGCCTGCCCCTCTCTCCCGGGCCCAGGGCCTGCATGCAGGGACCAGCAGGCGCCCGGGGCCGGGGCAGGGGGACCAGCAGGCGGACTCGCTCGTCCCCAGGTGGGAATGTGGGTCTGGAGACCGGGAGGGCGCTCGCCTTGCTGGAGGCTCAGTTGGGGTGAATCCAGCTTAGGGGGGCCCTTCTGGGGTGGATAGCAACGCCTTTCTGGAGGGGCTGGAGGCCACAGGGCTGTGTCTGGGGAGGCGAGTGTGTGTGTGTGTGTGTGTGGGGGGGGTCCTGCTCAGGTGTGGCGACTAAGATTTCCGGGGGCTCCAGGCCAGTCGTTCCCCTCTCCCTCTGGGTTCCCAAGGCCCTGCGCCCAGACGGGGGTGGGGCTGGGGTGGGGGACAGGACGCCTCCCGCCCTCCTGGAGGTGGGGTGGTCAGAGCGGTCTCTGCGCCCGCCCCATCCCTCATCCCTTGTCTCCCCATCTCTTCCTTCCTGTCTCCGTCTCCAGCCACGCTGCCTGCTCCCCCAGGTCACCGTCCCCACCGCCCTGCCTCAGGCCCCTTCCGGGGAGAGGCAGGGACCGATATCCCGAGGCTTTTCACACAGGCTCAAGCCGGAGTGAGTGGCTCACGTCCGCATCAGCCTGCCCTAAGCTGGGCGTTTCTGAGAAGGGGCCTGGCTCCGACGTGCCTGGTTCAAATCCTGGGGGCCATGGTTCCTGGCAGAGGGGTGTCGGGCAGGGGCCATTTGGGGAGGAGACCCCGGGGACTTTCCAGATGGGTTGCCAGCCGCTCTCGGCTCCCCTATCATCTTACTTAATTGACAGGATAGTTTTGTATTCAAAGAACAGGTGGGATTATTCTGCTTCTCTGTAGATGAAAGAAGGACCCAGAGTCTGGGCTGGAGAGGCAGTACCGGGATGGAGGCGTTTGCTTTAGTTATGTAATAACCCCCTGCTGGGTGAGGTGGTGACGCACTGTGGTCTGATCCAGCTTCGTTCTTTTGCATGTGGTTGCCCTTTCTGCCGCCGTTTTGCTGAATCGCTTTCCCTCCCTCCTGGAGTCTGCTTTCGCTTCACTTGTCCATGTAAATTTGGGCTTATATTTCCGGACTCTCAGTTTCAGTCCTCTGATCTTTGCATCTGTTTTTCTGCCAACACCATTCTGTTTTGATGGCCATTAACTTGCAGTTTAGTTTGTAACCAGGAATGTGATAGCCCAGTTCTTTTGTTTGCCTCAGAATTGCTTTGAATATTGGGGTGGGGGTGGGGGGCAACTTCTTATGATTTCAAATGGATTTGGGGATATTTTTTTTTTTTTTTGCCTTTTGGGTCACACCCAGAGATGCACAGGGGTTACTCCTGGCTCTGCACTCAGGAATTACTCCTGGCGGTGCTCAGGGGACCATATGGGATGCTGGGAATGGAACCTGGGTTGGCTGTGTGCAAGGCAAACACCCTACCCGCTGTGCTATTGCTCCAGCACTGAATTTTGAGATTTCTTGTTCTATTTCTGTGGAAATTAGGGTTGTGTTGAATCTTTAGCTTGCCTCGAATAACGTGGGGGTTTTAGTAACTCTAATTCTGCCAATTAACTTGCATAGAGCATCTTTTCAGTGTGTGTGTGTGTGTGTGTGTGTGTGTGTGTGTGGTGTTTTCAATTTATTTATTTATTTATTTTTAGATAAGGGTTTTTATTATTATTATTTTTTATTTTTTGCTTTTTGGGTCACACCTGGCGATGCACAGGGCTTACTCCTGGCTCTACACTCAGGAATTACTCCTGGCGGTGCTCAGGGGACCATATGGGATGCTGGGATTCGAACCCAGGTCGGCCGCGTGCAAGGCAAACGCCCTACCCGCTGTGCTATCGCTCCAGCCCCTGTGGCCTACTTTTAAAAGCATCCGACACAGCAATCCAAGGTGAACTCGCTTCCCTCTCAGTGGGCAGAACCTCCTGCCCCCGAGACAGGCTGTCTACACTGGGGCCTCTTCAGAGGGGGGAGGGTTGAGTTTCTCTCCCTGCCCCAAGCAGAGCCCCAGCAGCCAAAAACCTCCAGAACTCAGCTACAGCCATGCTCAAGGCCACTCTCCACACACTGGGATGAGCCTCACCCATGAAAGAATGACAGAGGAACCCAGGTATGTGGGACCCATGGCTGAGATCTCCAAGCCTGCTCGGATCAGGACTGGGCCTCCTCCACCCGGCTCCCCAGTTTTCCTGTAGCTTGACAGTCACACCCACAAACTGCCCCCAGTGCCATGTAATCCCATCAACTGCCAAGATCCAAGAGACTATAAAACAAAGCTCCCAGAAGAAAGCGATACAGAATCTCGCACAGCAGAGCCTGGCAAGCTACCCGTGGTGTATTCAATATGCCAAAAACAGTAACAATAATGGGTCTCATGCCCCTGACCCTGAACATGACAGGGACGAATGGAGACATTACTGGCGCTCGCTTGGGCGAATCGATGAGCAATGGCACGACAGTGATAAGTGATACAGTAATTGCAAGTTCATCACAAGTTGAAGTAGCTCATTATTTTTTAATGCTTTCTCCTATTTGTGCAATAAATAAGAGCATAGCATTTTTAGAGTTCAGTCCTGATTCTGCTCATCGCCTTACTCAGAGTTTTGTATACTTTTTTTTTTTTTTTTTTGCCTTTCCAGGAGGAAGAACTCTTAGCATCTTTTGTAAGCCAAGTCTCACAGTGGTGAGCTCCCTCTGCATCAGTCGGGAAATTTTTCATTTCTCCTTCATGTATGTGAAGGAGAATGCTACTGGCTAGAGTCCTCTTGGTGGATGGTTTTCATATTTCAGTATTTTGAATGTCATTCCACTCTTTCCTAGTCTACTGAGTTTCTGCTGAAAAATTTGCTGACAACCTACAAGTAGTCAACCTACTAGTTGTTGGTTACTGCTTTCCCCCCACCTCTGCCTTCTTTTAAAATTCCTTATTATTAGCTTTTGACATTAAAAAATTTTTGATATCAACTATCATGGTAAGTCATGCAGGATGATTGAGTCTAGAGAGAGCAAAGAAAGTTTTATAACTTTTTCTCCCAATGAGGAGATCTTGGTAATCACTACACGCCTTCCTGACTGATCTAACAATTATCCCAATTCTCTGGCTTTTAAAAAGATTTTAACTACGTTCACTTTGTGTCTTGGAAAAGGCCTTTTTTATTTTTGAGTTGAGACAATTAAGCATTTTGTTGGCTTTTATCTAGTTCTTTTCTCCGGTTAGGGAAGTTGTCAGCTATTATTTCTTGAAATTCGTTCTGTCCCCTTCTCTCTCTTCTTTCTGTCGTTCCATTTTTCTTGTGTGCCCTTTCTGATGGGGTTGGGCGTTTGTTTCCCCATTTTTAAAAAGATCTTAATTAGCTCTTTCCCCTCATTTAGTTCTGGCCCTCTGCCGTCGGACCCAGTTCTCTCATTCCTTATGTCCCGTTCTGCTCCCAGCCCTTTCTGGGTGTTCTTCATCTCCTTTATTGAACTCCTTAGCGCTAGGATTTCAGCTGGGCTCTTCTTTAGAATTGAAACGTGGTTTGCTAAAATTCAACTTCTGTTGATGAATTTTACTCCTAAGCTCCTTGACATGCCTTCTTGAGTGTTTTCATCTTGCTTTAGAATTCTCCGTCAGAGCATAATCCCTGTTGATTTAAAGTTTGGTTTCTGGGGAAAATGTCATTTTCGGGGCGGGAGGGTGTGTGTGTGTGTGTGTGTGTGTGTGTGTGTGTCAGGGCTCTGAGCTGTCCACAGGCATACAGGGTCCACGTGGGGCCGGCGGGTGGACAGGGTCCAGGCTCTGAGCTGCCAGCAGGGCAGTGTGTGTGACACCTGTGAGACGGGGCTGGCTCTGCCACGGGGCCATCGGGTCCTCTTGAAGGCGCTGACCTCAGCTCAAGAGGTTCTAGAGTCCCCCATGCCCCAGCTTTCCCAGGGCCAGACCTGGGCTTACTCCCAGCTCTGTGCTCAGGGGTCACTCTTGGAAGTGCTCAGGGTGTGGGATGCTGGGGACTGGACCCGGGTGGGCCGTGTGCAGGGTTAACTCCCAACCCACCTCACTATGACTCCAGCCCCTCACCCAGAAACTTTTATTTTTATTTTTTTGCTTTCTTGGGTCACTCCTGGCGTTGCACAGGGGTCACTCCTGGCGTTGCACAGGGGTTACTCCTGGCGGTGCTCAGGGGACCATATGGGATGCTGGGAATCGAACTCGGGTTGGCCACGTGCAAGGCAAATGCCCTACCCGCTGTGCTATTGCTCCAGGCCCTCACCCAGAAACTTTTAAAAAAATCACATAACTAGCCCCTCCTCGCCTCAAAATTCAAGGCCCCTCAGCTGGAGGGCTTTATAGAAGCAGTTCTGTTGGCATCCGAGGTTTCTTTCTGGTCCCTTCTTCATGTCCAGGAAGGGAGGACCGCAAGTCAGGTCAACTTTGCTGCGAGAGTATCTTGGAACTCTTGCAGCAAAGCTGAGACAGCGTGGGGTGGTGGCGCCCCCTACCGGAGAAAGTGTCCTGAGCTTGGTGCAAGCTGACGTTTCAGAGTGAATCAGTTCAATTTACAAAAAAGGTCAGATTCACATGAAAGAAAAGCTGAGATGGGAAATGGAGATGAGAAACGGAAAGGCAAACAGTATTTGCTTCATGAAAATTATTTAAATTATTGATTTGTTGATACAGTTTTTAGGGGACCATTTACAAATGTATGACCCATTGTAGCATTGGCATTATAGCACAGCGGGTAGGGCATTTACGTTGCACTCGGCTAGCAAGCTACCGAGAGTATCCCTCCCGCACGGCAGAGCCTGGCAAGTTACCCGTGGTGTATTCAATATGCCAAAAACAGTAACAAGTCATCTCACAATAGAGATGTTACTGTTGCCCACTCGAGCAAATCAATGTGCAGTGCAATGCCCCATCCTATATTTTAAGTTATTCAATTTAGTAAGAAATTCCTAAACTTCTCTGATGCAGGTAAGGAAGGCAATTACTCTGTGTAGTGAAAAACCTGTAAAAGAATTGGGCCATTCTCCTTGAGGACAACTTTGGTGAATTTGGTTTTATGTATTATTGGCATTTCAATTTTTTTCTCTCTAGTCACACACGAGAAAACCTATTTAATCACAAACATAAAAACCTAAGGGGCTATGGATGTGGCTGAGTGGCAGAGGGTCTGCCTCGAACGCCCCAGGTCTGGACGTGGATCCCTGGCATTGCCAAACCAACAAAATCGGTCACTAATTCATGACAAAATTCAGGTGCCCTTGACTTTCGGCTCTAGCTTCATCTCAAACACCTGCCGAACCTTCCCGAGTGTTCATCGTTGTCTCTGCTGGCATGTCTGAACCATAGAAGCCCCCCTATGCCCGTCCCACCAAGCTCAAGGGAACCTCCCATACGCCTCTGCCAGGTGCAGCCACCCACAGGAGACCCACAGCGTCATGTGCAGAAATGTCCAGAACCGACATCTGCTTCCGCGGCGGCGGCCTCCAGCCGTGAGAGCGTCTGGCCTCGTCCCACAGCAGCCCTGCCCCGCCGGCCCATGCATCAGGCAGAGGCTCCGTTAAGCGGAAGCGAGGTGTGGTCTTTCCTCTACTTGGCTCCCCCTGAGCTTGGGGGCCGGTCCTTTCCCTCGCTCCCTGGCCTCGCCTGCTAGGGCCTCCCTGCCTCCAGCCAGTTTTCTGAGCTCACCCCAGGCACAACTGCCTGGGGCCAAACACCCGAGGCTGTTTCTCCTGCTCCTCCTCCCACCTGTGTGGCTGACAGTCACTTCCCCCAAGCACAGGCAGTGGTTAAACATCCAGTGAGGTCTGCCTACACAGTGGCTGCCTGATTTGAAATCCCACAACCTACAGATAACAGTATTTGCGCTCTCTCTCTCTCTCTCTCTCTCTCTCTCTCTCTCTCTCTCTTACTTTTTGGGTCACACCCAGCGATGCACAGGGGTTACTCCTGGCTCTGCACTCAGGAATTACCCCTGGCGGTGCTCAGGGGACCATATGGGATGCTGGGATTCAAACCCGGGTTGGCCGAGTGCAAGGCAAACGCCCTCCCCACTGTGCTATTGCTCCAGCCCCTTGCTCTCATAAACTAAGGAGTCACCGCAGTGTACGTAACATTAAAAATCGGGTGCCCCAGTGTCCCAGTTTGTCGAGGATATTCCAGCTAAAGTGGTGCTCTTTTTTGTTTTCCTTTTGGGGTCACACCCGGTGATGCACAGGGGTTACTCCTGGCTCTGCACTCAGGAATTACTCCTGGCGGTGCTCAGGGGACCATGTGGGATGCTGGGAATCGAACCCAGGTTGACCATGTGCAAGGCAAACGCCCTCCCTGCTGTGCTATCGCTCCAGCCCCAGGGTTTCACAAGGGACCTATTTGGTGTGATAAATTCTATGCCCGTCCTAGGGGAAAGGAGCTGTTTTTGACTCTCTCAAAACTCTTATCTATTTAGTTAGTTGCAAAGCAAATTGCCCAACGCTGCTCTATTGCTTCGTACTGATATATTTTTTTTAAATACCAGGTTGTAAACACCATGAAAACAGTCTCTGCTCTCTCTGCCCCTTCTCTCAAACACCCAGGCACCCCTGGGGGCACAGGTGGATGGACAGATAGCCACTTCCACAGCGATCAGCGGCCGGCAGTGTGGGGCTTCTCAGAATGCCACCAACAGCACTGCGACGTGACTCAGCCATCCCACTTCGGAGATACACCCCCCCTCGCCCCCCAGCCTTCAGGCAGTGATACACTACCCTTATCACGTGCCCATCGCAGCGTGACACGCTTGCTGAGGTGGACACCAGCCAGTGTCCACAGGCTGCAGGGACACGCAGAGTCAAGCTCAGGCCAGAGTAACGTCTAAGGCAGCCTAACAGAATCAGGGACTGCAGAGCCCAGTGAGGACATGGTGAGGGGCTGGGGGAGCCGGTCACAACAGGGCAAGTACCACGTGATCCCACTGGGGCGAGGGTCTGAGAGGGGTCAAATCTATAGAGATGGGAAGATGGAGTGTGTGTGTATGTGTTTGTGTGTGTTCCTGTGTGTGTGTGTGTGTGTGTGTGTGTGAGAGAGAGAGAGAGAGAGAGAGAGAGAAAGAGAGAGCGCTAGGGGGTATGGAGAACACGTGAAGGAGTTTCTGTTTTACGGGAAAAGTGTTTGGAGGTACACAGTGGAGGCAACACACTAAAGGAACTGTCAACTGTTTCTTTAAAAAGAGTTACGATGGGGGGTCAGGGTGGGGAGGCAGGAGGGAAACTTCGGACATTGGCAGTGGGAAATGTACACTGGTGTTGGAACATTGTATGACTGAAACCCAGTCATGAACAACCTTGTTACTGTGTATCTCACTGTGACTCAATTGAAAAAAAAAAAAGATGGTTATGACGCAGGCAATAAAGTAGGTCAGGGGCTCAACACGCTCGCCCCACACGCAGCCGGGCCTGGTTTCATCCCAGACACCACCTGTGATGCCTGAGCACTGCTGGGAGTGATCCCTGAGCACTGAACCAGGAGTCAGGCCTGAGTACCACTGGGCGTGGCCCTCCCTCCACCCCCCCCCCAAGAAAGGTTATGATGGCGATTTTATCCTGCATCTCTTCGGGACGGATGTGCAATCAAGCGACAGGACAGGGTCAGTCGAGTTAAGGCCTGTTTATTCCATTCCCTAAGGCATCAGCGGTGGCTGGAAGGCAGGAAACGCGCCCTCAGGCTTCCTCCCCTCGGGCACGCGCACGGTCCTCCCCTCGGGCGCCGACGGTGGAGCCCACACTGGCCAGGGCTGGTACCCGGGGATGCTGCTTCTCTGCCCCTCCCCCACTCCCCCCAAGCTCGGTGCCTGGAGGGGGCGGGGCGGGGTGGGGAGGGCTGGCCGGGCCGAGCTGCGCTGAAGGTGCCCAGTCTCCTGCGGGGACTCTGCGGCCACCCCGCCGCTGCTCGTGCCCCTCAGGCCGTGCGCTCGATGATGACCGCGATGCCCTGGCCGCCTCCGATGCAGGCTGACCCCACTGCGTACTTGCCGCCTCGGCGCCTGTGGGAGCAAGCAAGGGGACGTAGTGGGCGAGCCCGCCGCGGGGGAGGGGCCGCGTGGGGGAGGGGAGCCGGCGGTGGCTCATCCACTCCTCATCCACCTTTCTCCTCCAGCTCCTCTTCTCCGTCCACCCCCGACCCTCAACACTGCTCTCGAGGCACAGCAAAAGGGAAGATGGGGGGAAAGCTGGACCCTCTAACGGGAAACAAGCTGAGACCCAGGGCGGGGCAGCTTAGGGGGGAGCCAGGAGGGCGGGACACACGGGACCCTCCCATGCACGGTTCCACCAGCCCGAGACGGGTCCTGAGCACCTGGCCCGGAGGGTGTGTGGTCCAGGGCCCTGCGCGCTTGGTTCCACCTGCAGTTCCGGGGCAGGGCCAGGAGGAGGCGCTCTGCCGCCCACACGGGCGGTCAGCACCTGTGGAGACTCCCAGACCTGGGGCCCAGGCTGCAGGTCCGCACAGGGGCCTTCAGTGACAGCAGCTGGACCAGAAGCCTCTGGATATGTTTTCCTGAGAAAGGGACCCTCTCGGGCCCTTGGCAAAGGCGCAGCTGGGTGGCTGCCCTGGGCACTGTGAGTGCCGAGCCGAGTGCGGGCAGCGGTCAGAACCCGGCCACCAGCGAGGGCGGCTAGAAGGGGCGTCCTGGGAACCTGCCCACAGCCGGCTGCAGTGCGGGGCTGGCGCAAGGGCACCCTGGGAAACGCCATCCCGCGTGAGGGCGCGTACCTTAACTCGTGGACCAGGTGTGCCATGATTCTGGATCCGGAGCCTCCCAGGGGGTGGCCCAAGGCGATGGCGCCACCATTCACGTTGGTTTTACTGGGGTCAAGGCCCAGCGTCTTCTGAACCGCCAAGTACTGGGGAGCAAACGCTTCATTCACCTTAAAAACAGAAACAGGGACGGAGACCCTTTGTCACAAAGAACTGGGAGGCGTCCACCAGGGTTTACTGACAGCAAACTTTGCTGGGTTTGGGGGAGGGGTGTGTGTGTGTGTGTGTGTGTGTGTGTGTGTGTGTGTGTGTGTGTGTGTGTGTGTGTGCATGCGCGCGCGCGTGCCTAGGCACCTATTTAAATTACGTTGCAAGGTTGTTTTGTGTGCAATCCTTGTAAAAATTCAGCTTGGAAACAGGTATGCTTATTTATAGCTACTTTAGGCTGAATGCATCCCTTTGAGGGGAAGAAAAGCCCCAGTGTCACCGTGAGTGGACACCACGGAAGCTGAGGGGGAACGCAGAAAGGCCAGGGCCTTGCAGCTGGATGGCTAGCCCAAGTCCTGGCTAACTCTGCTCCCTCTGTGTTCTCAGGGATACAGATTTTGTTTGTTGGGGGGGCCACTCCCAGCAGTGCTGAGGGCTTACTCTTGGCTCTGTGCTCAGGGCTCTCTCCTGGCAAGGCTAAGGGGACCGTACAGAGTCCAGGGGACTGAATCCAGGTTGGCTACGTGCAAGGCTAGTGCCCAACATGCTGGACCATCACTTTTGCCCCTTGATGCGAGAATGTGACTGTGACATCCTTGTAAGGGCTGTCAAGGTGAGATGAACATCACGGGGATCGACACTCGGCACACAGTAGGTATAAAGAGTTGCTGTGACTGCCACCTCCGTCTCTGCTATTATTGTGGGCCACAGTCCTAAAAGGAATCCTAATGACAGAAAACCAAGCAGCTGTCCTGAGACCGGGGATACTGTCCGGAAACAGATGCTGAAATGCAGCCTCGCTAAAGCTCCACTGCTGCGTTGAGGGGCCGAGGCTGGCTCCTGAGCCTTTCACATCCTCTCAGCCAGGGCATTTTACAGAGAAAGCCTGTGGGAAGAGCGTGAACCTTTTCAGAGCCGGGTCAACACCCTGCCTGCTGCCCTTCCCGGCTGCAGTTTGGGATCTCCCGAGAGGGTCCTTCTTTGTCCTCAGAATCTCTCCTGTTACGTCTGCTCCAGAAGGTACTAAAACATCTAGGATATGGTAGGAATTGGGTTTTTGAACCCTGGGGGAAAAAAACAAACAAAAAAAAAATCTACCTTGTGATGGTCAAAATATCCCAAAGCAGTGGAGAGCTTTGCCCTTAAGTATGTAAGGGATTACGAAGAGCTTTGCAGAGCTGACGTATTGCAGCTGTGTGAAAGGTGCAAGCTCGAGCCGGACGCTTAGTGGAGCCTGCTGGGTAATGCATTGATGGACTTGCAGTCCGGGGTGCTTCCTTCGAAGGAGGGACGGAGAGGCCAAGGGGAAGCACCAGGTGCTCACCTGGTTGGGAAGGTACCTGCCGGGCTCCCGCCCGTGCAGTGAAAAGACGCCTTTCCAGTCACTGCGTCTATGGCCCAGTTGCAGCCGTGATTCCCACTGTCACGCAGCATGTGCAGAATTACCGAAAATGTTCCAATCCTCCCCAAACTGAGGATGGTATATGGCACATCTTTATGTGACTTCACCTCCACCCCCCTCCTTTTTTTTTTTTCTTTTTGCTTTTGGGTCACACCTGGCAATGCACAGAATTTACTCCTGGCTCTGCACTCAGGAATTACTCCTGGCAGTGCTCGGGCAACCATATGGGATGCTGGGAATCAAACCCGGGTCGGCCGTGTGCACGGCAAACGCCCTCCCCGCTGTGCCATCGCTCCAGCCCCAACCACCCCTTCTTTTAATTGTGCAAAATACTTAAGATGGCTCTGGGTTTTTTGTTTACTTGTTTTTGTTTGCCTTTTTGATTTCTGGGTCATACCCAGTGATGCTCAGGGGTTACTCCTGGCTCTGCACTCAGGAACGACTCCTGGCGGTCCTCGGGGCACCTCATGGAAAGCCGGGGACTGAACCGGGCCAGCTATGTGCAAGGCAAACGCCCTCCCCGCTGCACGATTGCTCTGGCCACCCAAGACCATTTTGTTTTAAACATAAAAAAAAAAATTGCTCAGACCAGAGGAGGAATTAAGGTGCTTACCTGGTCCAAAGCTGACCCAGATTCAAACCCCAGCACCACCCAGAGTTCCCTGTGCCAGGGGAGATCCCTGAGCACTGCTGGAAGCTCCCCCCCCAAACAAAGCCCCCCAAACCCTCTACCAACATATTTAAGAATCCAATGCCAAAAATCATGGGTGCACCCCAAATCAAACTGTGCCAACAGAATAAAAGCCAAAAGTAAAACATTTGGAGGTGGCTTTGCAGAGGGGTGTCTCAACTTGGTTTGTTTGGTTCTTTTTTTTTTTTCTTTTTTTTGCTTTTTGGGTCACACCCGGGAATGCACAGGGGTTACTCCTGGCTCTGCACTCAGGAATTATTCTTGGCAGTGCTCAGGGGACCATATGGGATGCTAGGAATCGAACCCAGGTCGGCTGCGTGCGAGGCAAACGCCCTACCCGCTGTGCTATTGCTCCAGCCCCTAGGGGTGTCTCAATTTGGGACAAAGGCAAGAAACTCTTAGATTTGGTGCCAGACATTGTTTTCTATTACTCAAATTATTTTTGTTTTGGTGGGGGGGCATGCCCATCGATGCTCAGGGCTTACTGCACTCAGGAATTACTGCTGGCGGTGCAGCGGGAACCGTATGGGATACCGGGGATCAAATCCAGGTTGGCTGCTTACAAGGCAAGTGCTTTGCCTGCTGTACTATCTCTCCAGCTCCCATTATGAAAATGTTCAAGTCTGCTTTTACTTCATTAAAAAAAAAGTTACTTTCCCCATTTTATATAGTGTTCAACAAGCACAATTAGTAGTTAGAAATATAATAAGTCCTAAGATGCTCTTAAGGATTTTTTTTTTTTTTTTTTGCTTTTTGGGTCACCCGGCAACGCATAGGGGTTATTCCTGGCTCTGCACTCAGGAATTACCCCTGGCGGTGCTCAGGGGACCATATGGGATGCTGGGAATCGAACCTGGGTTGGCCGCGTGCAAGGCAAATGCCCTACCCGCTGTGCTATTGTCTCAACCCCTCTTAAGGATTTCTAAACCCATACTTTAGTAGAAGTGAGGATGCTTTAGCTATTTAAACCTAAAGCATTTTAATCAGGTAAGAGCAAGCAACAACACAAGAGATGAGAGTAATGGTGACGACGGTGCCACTGCTTAGAAAGGTCACTGTCACTGTCATCCCATTGCTTATCGATTTGCTCGAGCGGGCACCAGTAACGTCTCCATTGTGAGACTTGTTGTTACTGTTTTTGGCATATCCAATACGCCACGGGTAGCTTTTCAGGCTCTGCCGTGTGGGCGGGATATTCTCGGTAGCTTGCCGGGCTCTCCGAGAGGGAGGGAGGAATCGAACCAGGGTCAGCCGAGTGCAAGGCAAACGCCCTACCCCGCTGCGCTATCGCTCCAGCCCGCTCAGAAAGGCGAGTCGTGCAAGCACAGGGCAGCAGAGCCGAGCTGCGTGTGCGTCGGCACCGGCAGTCTTCCGCACCGGGCAGCCGGGCGCTCTTACCTCCACCAAGTCCATGTCCTTGAGGCTCAGCCCTGCCTTCTTCAAGGCGCCAGTGATAGCGGAGACAGGCCCTAAACAGGAACACACACACACAAAATCGTCTTTTATGTTTAAGTTTCTCTTCCGGGGTGGGTGGCCTCCCAAACGCCGCTGAGGGGGCCCAGTGGCCTTACCCAGCAGGACTCGGCCCGCTGGGCACCGGGGCCGGGCACTGCGGGGCGAGCAAAGGGGCTAGCACATGCTGCTGCTTCCTGGACGCGGAGCTAGCTCTCGGGCCCCAGCTCCTCCTCCTCGGGGGCCACACCCCGTGGTCCTGAGGGGCCCGTGCGGGGCAGGGGCTCAGTCCCGGGGGCTCTGATGTGGGAAGCGTGTTCTCTCTAAGCCGTGTCTCCACGCTCCAAATTTCTCCTCCTTCACGAGGCAGCCTAAGGATTGCTCTCCACAATCACTGCACGACCGAGGGGCGGCTTCTGGGAGCCTGGACCCACGTACGCACGAGCCTGTGCTGCCTCTTTGCTGGAGGGTAACCTCCTACTGTAAGGACCAGCCGCCAGGGCCAAGGAGACGCCTGCCCCTGGGGACACTCGGTGCCTGCAAGGTAGTTCGGCCGACACCAGCGGAGACACATTGCACAGCGCCAGTGTCCGAGCCCTGGGCACTTTACAAGCCCTGCGTGTGCGGGGAGATGTCAGTCGCTCACTGCACTGTTGCGCTTTTTGTCCGCGTGAGCCCCCCTCACCCTGCCCGTGTCTCGGAAGCTACTCAGAGAGGAGAAACGGAAGAAACACCGAAACGTGATTCCCTCCGACAAACCAGACTGCTCGTCAGAACTCAGCGAGAACACGGAAAGATGCCACACTCCCAGGCCCTGCGCGGAAGCCACGGACACGAAGTCTTGTAAGGGAACTGTTGGCCCACAGGCGAGGTCAGCTGCTCGTGTGGGGCTTGGAGCCTCTCTGCGGACGGCAGAATGAGCAGGGCCCTAACAGTGCACAGCCGCGTCACCTCCTCCACGACATGCCCACCTCCGGCACTGCAGGCACGTGTTGCTGCAAGAACAGCTGCCTGAGAGCAGACAGGAAGGAATCTGCGTAAAATGGCATAATCTGCAGCAGAGAGGGGAAAGGCTCCCTCAGCACCCCTACGGATGGGGCATCTGTCGGTGGGCCACACCCCTGGCTGCACCTGTGCCAGGGCATTCGGCGAGGGGTCCTGTGAGCAGCACCCAGACATTGAAGCCCTCCTAGCAAAAAGAAAAACAAACAAACAAACAAAAAAACGGGGCCGGAGCGATAGCACAGCGGGTAGGGCGTTTGCCTTGCACGCAGCCGACCCGGGTTCAATCCCCGGCATCCCATATGGTCCCCCAAGCACCGCCAGGAGTAATTCCTGAGTGCAAAGCCAGGAGTAACCCCTGAGCATCGCTGGGTGTGACCCAAAAAGCAAAAAGAAAAACAAACAAACAGACATTGAAGCCCTCCAGAGGCGGCCACTCAGCGGCGGCTCACCCACCCCTTGCTCTCTCGCCACTGTCTGCACAAAGGGCCTCTCGAAGCTCACAGGAAATCCCCAGCCCCCTCCCGTCTGGATCTATATCCAGGACAGGTTTTTCCCTTGGCTGCTGTGGGGGTACAGGCGGCATCAATCAGAGCCTCTGGGTACGAGTTTCGTGTCGGTAAGGTATCGAATTGGCTCCCCTGCAAAGAGGGAGAGGAACCATGAAGATTCAGCGGCTCCCGTGGTTCCCGGGAGCACCTCCAGCTAAAAAGCATCTGTGGTTTCCTCCACGTCCACGTATCCCGAGTCAAGGCGACCCCCGTCTGCAGGAAGTGCTGGGGGCGGTCGGTCAGCCCTGTGTCCGCTGAGACGCGCTATTTGCTTGGTTTTCCCGATAGGCTCCCCTCCCCCCGCCCCTTCCCACAGGGGAGCCCGAGAGCATGCGCCGCCGGACAAGAGCGGCGGCCGGGAATCAGGCTCCCACTCGGAAGTCTCGGCCACGGCCTCCCTCCACCAGTTTTCTCATTCACAAGCGAGGCCCCTTCCCTCACTTCGGGGGGAGGGGGCGTGAAATGAGACATGTGGCAGACCGGTAGGAATATTCACCTTCCACCCCCACTCCCACACCCTCCCATTTCCATTGAGGAAAAAAAAAAAATCTTGGGTCTCCGCAATTATTTTCTGCCAGCTAATTGGAGCTGTCTCAAATGGGCCCTCGGGAATTTACAGCGTGGCTTTCCTGCGGTGCTTAGCATGGTCTGGCTGTTTATCACGCTGACACTGTCTGCAGTTTGTGTCCATTTAGCTACGTGCAAGTGTGAGCCATGGGTGGTCTGTGCCAGACTGAGGTGCAGCTGGTTATAGTCACAGTAGTCAGTGGCTATTGCAGCCACAGTTACCAGTGGCTGACTGCAGTCACAGGAATTAGTGGCTATTGCAGTCACAGGAACCAGTGGCTATTGCAGTCACAGTTATCAGTGGCTATTGCAGTTACAGTTACTAGTGGCTGATTGCAGTCACAGGAACCACTGACTATTGTAGACACAGGACTCAGTGGTTGATTGCAGTCACAGTTATCAGTGGCTGATTGCAGTCACAGGAACCACTGACTATTGTAGACACAGGACTCAGCGGTTGGCTGCAGTCACAGTTATCAGTGGCTATTGCAGTCACAGTTATCAGTGGCCGATTGCAGTCAGTTATCAGTAGCTGACTGCATCTCCCTTTCTCCAAGAGCGGCCTCGAGGGGCCTGACGTTTCAGAGACCCGAGTGCCCAGACTTTCCTCCAGAACCGGGCCATAAGTAGCTTATGTCACTGCGAACTCACCGATACCCATGATGGAGGGGTCGCAGCCGGACACGAAGTGGCCCACCACGCGGGCCAGCGGGGTGAAGTTGTGCTTCTTCACAGCGTCTTCGCTGGCGATGATGACGGCTCCGGCACCATCTGACACCCCCTGGAACAAAACCGGACAATTCCCCGGGGCTGAGGGGCTCTGCTTGCCTGAACCAACCCAGCGGGTCTCATGGGGTACCGCGACACGGGGTGGCCTGCTTCTGGGAGAGCGGGCGGCCGCGCTGGCACCACACGCGCCACCAGTGGTGCTCTGGTAACTTACGGGGAGTTTGGGGGTTTGTTGTTTTGGGGGCCACACTCCGTGGTGCTCAGGGCTCACTCCTGCAGGGCTCAGGGGGACCATGTGGGATGTCAGGAATTCAATCTGGGTCTACCCAGGCTCTACCCAGTGCTCTACCCTCGGTATTGTCTCTCCGCCCCGAAGGAGATTTTGTCTGTTTGTTCTGATTTGGGGGGGAGGCACATCGAGCTGTGCTCAGGGCTTAACTGAGCTCTGTTCTTAAGGTTCACTCCTGGTGGGCTTGGGGAATCATACAGGATGCTGGGGATTGAACCTGGGTTGGCCACATGCAATGCAAGTCCCCTGCCCTCTGTCCTGTCTCTCTGGCCATGAAGGAGATTTTTTTTGTTTGTTTGGGGGCCACCCCCAGCCGTGCTCAGGGGCTACTCCATCTCTGCACTCAGAAGTATGGGATGCTGGGGATTGAGCCTAAGTCAGCTGCATGCACGGCAAAGTCCTATCTGCTGTATTATTGCTCCTAATGTTTGTAATATCACTGTCACTGTCACTGTCATCCCGTTGCTCATCGATTTGTTCGAGCGGGCACCAGTAACGTCTCTCATTGAGAAACTTATTGTTACTGTTTTTGGCATATCCAATACGCACGGGTAGCTTGCCAGGCTCTGCCGGTTTGTAATATATCTTTTTCAAAATGCATTGAGCCATAAAATAAGGAAGGCAGAATCTGAGGCGTGAGGAAGAAACGGAAGATGAAGGAAGGAAGCGGAGAGTTTGCCCTCTGAAGTCCGGGAAAGACTAAGCAACGGGCAGCGTGTCCTCGAAGGGCTAAAACGTTTTGTTGCGAGTTGAGGGGCGGGGAATTAGCACCTGCGTGGTGCCACCTACCGAGGCGTTGCCCGCCGTGACCGTCCCGTCCTTCTTGAAAACAGGAGGGAGTTTGTTGAGCTGCTCCAGGGTGGTCTGGGGCCTCGCGTGCTCGTCCACTTGCATGGTCTGTTTTCCCTTCCTCGTCTTCACCTCGATGGGCGCCATCTCCTCGTTAAAGTAGCCGGCATCGTTAGCTGAGGAGGAAGAGCAGTGTAAGACCAGGCAGGGGAGAAACTAGGAACAAAATCCAACATGCCCCCTTTGGCTGAATTTCTTTTTTCTTTTAAATGTAGGAGTACTGCTATTTATTCAGCCATTGATTAAGCTGATTGAATGGGGCATGAACTCCACATTACTTTTATTTTTTTTAAAATTGAATCACCGTGAGATACAGTTACAAAGCTTTCATGTTCGAGATTCAGCCATATAATGATCGAACACCCATCCCTCCACCAGTGCACATTCTCCACCACCAGTGTCCCCAGTATGACACCCCCCCACCCTGCCTCCATGGCAGCCCATTTCCCTAATACTCTCTCTCTCTCTCTCTCTCACTTGGGGCATTATGTTTTGCTCGAATTTTCCCACCAAGCCTGCTAGAGCCTGCTAGAGCATTTATTGTCTATTGCTCATTTTGAATGGGTGCTTCAGCTGAGCTTCTGTTCGGACCTTTCCTTGGGATCAACTTCCGTACGAGCCGCTGGTACCGACAGCATCCACTTTGCCTGGTGGAGGCGTTCAAGTAGGCACCCATCTGTGCAGATGCGTGCAGCACCCTTACAGACACATTTCTTTAACCATGATTTTTTTCTCTCTCTTTTTTGGTTTTTGGACCCTGCCTGGTGTTGCTCAGGGCTTACTCCTGACTCTGGACCCGGGGTTTACTATTGACGGGCTTGGGGGACCACCTGGGGTGCCAGGGATGGAGCCTGGGTCAGCTAGGTGCCAGGCAAAATGTCCTACCAGCTGTACCGCTGTCCAGCCTCTCCCTCTGGGTCTTTCCCGAAGTCCACCTCTTTCCCGGGACTATGCCCAGTCTCAGGGGCAGCCCCCAGAGAGCCAGCTGTCCTGGAGGGAGTGTTCCAAAGCCTCAGTGGGTTCCACTGACCACAGGCCCCATTTGGGATACATTCCAAGTGTCCAGATGGGGTCCATTAAAAAAAAAACACCCTGGGGCCGGAGAGATAGTACACCGGGTAGGGCATTTGCCTTACACATAGCTGACCCAGGTCCAACTCCCAGCATCCCATATGGTCCCCAAAGTACCGTCAGGAGTAATTCCTGAGTGCAGAGCCAGGAGTAACCCCTGAGCATCGATGGGTGTGGCCTCCCCCCAAAAAAACCCCACCCTTTAGAAGTGGCACTGATTAATATAATTTCAAAAGAGAATTCCCAAATAACTTTTCAATCTGATCATCTAAAAACAAAAGAATAAAAAAGATGCAGTTTTCAAAATGTAGAATTAAAAAATATGTAATTTTGGGGCTGGAGTGATAGCACAGTGGGTAGGGCATTTGCCTTGCACGCGGCCGACCCAGATTCAACTCCCAGCATCCCATATGGTCCCCCGAGCACCGCCAGGAGTAATTCCTGAGTGCAGAGCCAGGAGTAACCCCTGTGCATTGCTGGGTATGACCCAAAAAGCAAAAAAAAAAAAAAGTAATTTTATGCATTATAAAAATATGTCAGGGACCCGAGAAGGGCCCCTGCCTTGCACACGGCTGACCTGGGTTCAACCCCCGGCATCCCCTCTGGTCCCCTGAGCACTGCCAGCAGTGATCCCTGAGCACTGCTGGTTGTGGCTCCCCTCCAAAAGCCTAAACGAAACCCCCCAAACCCAGAGGCCTGTTCCGATGGCTGCGCGGTCACCGCCATCTGAGGTGGTGAGGCTTCCCGTGGCCCCGGTGCGCCTGGTGTCACCGACCTGCTTTCCAGCGCTGCTGCGACTGCAGGGCGTACTTGTCGCAGTCCTCCCGGCTGATCTTGTGCTGCGCGGCCAGGTTCTCGGCGGTGATGCCCATGGGCAGCTTGACGTGCCGGTCCGTGAGGCCGGCCCACAGGGTGTCCTCCAGCTGCAGGGGACAGCCAAGAGTGACTGGGAGAGTCGGGCGCGATCACTTCCTCCCGTGGCCCAACCCCAGCTTCAGTGGAGCAAAGTAAGACGGGGTTTTCTCAGTGGCACTGACAGGCTGGCGACGGTGCCTAGGTGGCCTGTTTCGTTTTATTTTTTTACTTTTTTTTTTTTTTAATTGTATAACCGTGTGAGATAGAGTTCCAAAGCTTTCATGTCTGGGATTCAGCCACACAACGATGGAACCCCCATCCCTCCACCACTGCACATTCTCCACCCCACATCCCAGTCCTCACCCTGCCTCTCTGGCAGACAGTTTCCCCAGTACTCTCGCTCTAATTTTGGGCATTATGTTTTGCTCGAAACTTCTCACCACCATTCAAGCCTACCTGCCAGGGGCAGACGCTGGATAATTTATTTTCCATTGCTCATTTTGAGTATCATGCGAGCTTGCACGGCCGCGATTGTAAATATGAATGTCTAGACTGTAAGTGGTTGGTTCCAGGGGCATCTCTGTAGGGCACTAATCCATTTTGGGGTTCAACTGGGAGTCTCTGGGTCAGGGAAGTTGGTGTGCTAGGATGGAGCCCAGAGGCAAATTGTGGACGTGACAGCCGGTCTGCTGGGCGGGCGGGGACCCGGGGAGGGGCAGCCTAGGTCCTCTGCCACCCTGCGGCCTGGAGATTTAGTTGTGGCCTATTATTATTTTTTTTGTGTGTGTGTGGGGGTCACACCTGGCGATGCACAGGGGTTACTCCTGGCTCACACACTCAGGAATTACTCCTGGCGGTGCTCAGGGGACCATATGGAATGCTGGGAATCGAACCTGGGTCGGCCACGTGCAAGACAAATGCCCTACCCGCTGTGCTATCGCTCCAGCCCCAAGTTGTGGCCTACTTTTATTTATTTATTTTATTTTATTTTATTTTATTTTTGCTTTTTGGGTCACACCTGGCGATGCACAGGGGTTACTCCTGGTTCTACACTCAGGAATTACTCCTGGTGGTGCTCAGGGGACCATATGGGATGCTGGGATTCGAACCCAGGTCGGCCGCGTGCAAGGCAAACGCCCTACCCGCTGTGCTATCGCTCCAGCCCCTGTGGCCTACTTTTAAAAGCATCCGACACAGCAATCCAAGGTGAACTCGCTTCCCTCTCAGTGGGCGTGGGGGGGTTCTTAGGAGACCCAGTGGGGTTCAGTGCACAGGTGACAACGCAGATGTGAACCCTCGATAACTAATGGAGACCCCCCACCGCAGGTGACATCCTGTGCAGAGCCCTCAGGCGGCGTCTGTCGGGGCTGCTCTGTGGATAAGGCTGCAGCTCTGCGGCTCTCACGCCTGGGCGCTGGGGACGTGGGGGCAGCTGGTCCTGTCGGCTACAGTGAGGCTGCAAGAACCCGGCCAGGCTCTCTGAGCAGCAGAAGCTCTGTACTGTCCAGCTCACCTGTGCAGACCACTCGGTCAGCCTCTGGGTCAGTGCCCCGTTTCTCCAAAGGCGCGCACAAAATACACGGGCGCCTAAAGTTCCTTCCCGTGTTTCCTAGATCTCATCCTTCTCGGTATTGAACATGGCGGTCAGGTGAGCTCCTGGGGGAGCGTGTAAAACTAGGCCCTGCGCGTGGGAAACGCCGTGCTCACAACACGCCTCGCGCCCTTTGCTCTGAGAAGCTTGTGGGCGTTCTCAGAGGGGTGCGGGCGGTTTTCCGGCTGACGGGCAGGTAGCCTATCCTCTACGTGCAGAGAGAATGTTTCCTGCGACAGACCTAGTCAATGGTAATAGGAATAAAACTCAGCTATGGAGCCAGAGCCAGAGTACAGCGGGTAAAGTGCTTGCCTTGCCTGCGGCCAGTGTGGGTTCACTCCCCGGCATCCCTGAAGGATGCTGGAGCACCCTCAGGACTAATTCCTGAGTGCAGAGTCAGGAGTAAACCACGAGCATGACTGGGTGTGCCAAACAACAACAACAAAAACAACCTCATTTAAATCACTGTACTGATCAAATCATCCAGCTTACCAGCAATTCCACAGAAACTAACTTAACCCTTGCCTAACTTCCTGACCCACTGCTTCCCTTACACCATCCCCCGAAGTCTTCACTACACACACCAGGCATGTGCTGAGATAGTCTGATTTTATGTGGATTAAAATGCCTGAAGTAGCGAGCACAGAAAGAGTTCTGGAATAGTGTATACGCTTCTCAAATCTTGCCACTCTCGCATGAACAAAACTGGTTTCAAAAGCAGTGGCCCCTCTCCGAAGTGGGATTACGACCGGGAGTATAGAGTAGCACGAGAAGTGATTTTTTCCAAGCTTGAGGGGTTCCAACCTGGAGATCCGATCCGAACTTGGTTCCGAAACGCACGTTTCTGACGCAGTAGGGGGCCTGGCTCATGCTTTCCGTCCCGCCACACAGCACGACCTCTGCGTCTTTGACACAGATTTCCTATGCGAAAGAAAACAACAGCAAAAACAAGATCCTTTCGAGGTGTCTGGAAGCATCTGATTAAAAGGGTGTAGGAAGCAGTAAACTGACATGAACCCACGGCAGCTCACAGCGCCTGGAAAGCAACGATAGCTAAAGTAGATCGAGTGCTGATATAAAAGTCATCCCCAGGGGAAAAACTAACAAACCTCAAACGCTGCCAATCCTACCTTCCTTTTGGCCAGGGGTTGTTAATTCCCGATTCGGTACAAATCTTGAAAAACAGGAAATATGTAAATATCTGGCAGTAATGTACAGATTGAGCTGGAGATACGGTACAGCAACTAGAATGATTGCCTTGCACGCAACAGACCTAGGTTTGACCTTCGGGACCGCAAAGGGTTCCCTGAGCACAGAGGCGGGGGCAAGCCTTGAGCACTGCCGGGCATGACCACAAAGTAACGCACCCAAAGGAGAGACTGCAAGGGCTGGGGAGGTGACTCGGCAGGAGAGCAAAGGCCTTAAGGGCACAAGCCCCGAGATTGATCCCCAGCACTGCCTGGCTTCCCCCACTTGGCTGGATGCTGGGTCCAACCCAGGACCAACAGGTTGGCCCTGTCTCAGGTCCCCGTATCACTGAGCACTGCTGGGGGCTCTCCACTCTGAAAACAGGCAAAAACTGTCATCTGGATGGACCCATCTGATGGAGGTCCCATTGGCAAGAACTGGGTTAACCCAGAGGGTCCATCAAAACAATCCATTCCATTTTTTCCAGGTTTTTCAACTGTTGACACTCCTCAGAAAATGACCGCTAAGAAAATCAGGGTCAGGACCAGAGGGGACGACGTTTGCCTTGTATGCAGTCGACTTGGGTTCGATCCCCAGCATCCCATATGGTCCCCCGAGCACCGCCAGGAGTAATTCCTGAGTGCAGAGCCAGGAGTAACCCCTGAGCATCGTCAGGTATGGCCCAAAAAGCAAAACTAACTAAATAAAACTGTGTACATAAAAAGAAAAAGAAAAGAAAAAATCAGGGCCAGTATTTAAGACACGCCACGACCCAAAATGACGTGAAGGCAGCGCAGGATGCATTCTAGTGTGTCTTTGTCTTTCACACGGTGAGTAAAGGAAGATGCTGACAAAAATGAATTTCATAGTCTTCCTGTGAGTTCTTGGGAGTTACCGCAAGCACAGAACTCAAGCATCTGATTGTGGCCCCAAAATGAAAAATAAATTGTGACAAAATGTGACCTAGAATGAGCCACTTTAACCAAGTTCTCTTATATCACTGTATAAGGTACCATCACTCAGATCCAGAAGTCTTTATCTTCCTGAACCGAACCTTAAGCCCCCTGAAAAGTGATCCCCTCCCCCAATTCTCTCCCATCCCACCCGGCAACCCTCATTCTGCTTTCTATGTAATTGATGACTTAAACCAGCTGCATCTGTCTTACTGTAAGAGGATGAATCATTAACTAAAATTTCTTTAAGGCCCACTAATGACTTCAAGAAGTTTTTCTGGGCTGTTGCAACAATCCAAGGGTCAACCTTTGTTTTTCACATGGTCAACCCAGTTTTGATCTCCAGTGCCACCTATGGTTCCTCGAGTACTGTTGGCTGTGGCCCATACAAAACCAAATCTTCTTGTTAATGTTTTTCCAAGAAAAACCTCTCCGAATAAATATTACCTATTTTTAGAAGCCACAGTATTGTTTAAGAGGCTGTTTATGTCGTATTTTCAGAGGTGAAGAGACGAGAGGGAAGGTCCTTACCTGGCACCCGCTCACGATGGACTGGAAGCCCGAGCCACAGAGCCGATTGAGGGTGAGAGCGGGGGTCTCTGTGGGGACCCCCACGCGCAGCCCGACATGCCTGGCCAGGTAGGCAGCATCTGAAGAGCTCTGGAACAGAAGGAAAAGGAAAGACGTTCCCCTATAAACCCAGGAATTAAGAAAGGACGGGAATGTTGGCATTCTGGACAAACCAATCAACTGGATGGGTCCCGGGCAAAACTCTCCACATGTGCTTAGGCTCTGCCCAGGGCTGGAGGACAGCAGGTAGGGAGTGTGTCTTGCACGTGGCTGGCTGAGGTTCAGTCCCTGGGACCACTTATGGTCTCCCAGCACTGCCAGGAGTGATCCCCGAGCACAGAGGCAGGAGTAAGCCTTGAGCACTGCCGGGTACTGGCCCCCAAACAAAAACAAACAAACAAACAAACAAAAAATTAGGTCAAACTACAACAATGTCAATCAATTTTTAAATTACATGTGAGGAATTCTTATGATTCAACTTTTTAAATAATCAGAGTCAATTTTTAAATGGAACAGGTTAGAGAAGCCAGAGAGATAGTAGAGTGGTCAAGGCACTTGCCTTGCATGCAGACAAACCCAGCTGGGTCTAAAGCACCACCTGAGACCCCCAAGCACTGCCTGAAGTGACCCCTGAGCACAGCTGGTGTCCCCTTCCCCCTCCCCGCCCATGGGAATGGGTCATCTCAGAGAGTCCTCAACAGAGGAACTAGCCGAGGCTGTGACTGGGGGAGCAGGACACTTTCCAGCCCAGTTCCCAACCCAACCACCCAGACCAGGAAGGCTGGGGGTGGGGGGCCTGGGGACACGGCACCCAGAGCGTCTTCTACAAGCACCGTGGTCATACAACAGAGCTGAGACCAAGACCCACTAACAGGGGAGGGGAGAAATAAACATCGGGGCAGGATGAGATCAAACCCAACACATCCTGTGAAAATACAGACTCTCAACGGCGGGTCTAGGACTGGCTCAGATTCTGCATCTCAGCCCATTTCCCTGGTGAGACAAATGCTGGTCCAGGAGAGATGAAAGCTGGTTTTGTTTCTTTGTTTGTTTTAAAGAGTCATAACAGCTCTTATTAGACAGCTAACCCAAATTTTGTAAAATGCAAAAAACTGGTTGCTCAAGGTAAAACCTTTTGAGAGTTTTCACTGTACTACTTTGAACTCTTGTATAGATTCAGCAATTTTCAAATTAAATTCCAACAAATTCAGCACCTCCCTAGGTCAGGAGTTTGGAGATAGAGGGGAGGAACTCAGCATTACAGCAATCCTTTGGGTGTTCTATTTATTGACTGGGATAAAAATTATTAATGCATCACAAAGGTCTTTGGTCTTTGGTAATTCTTTTGGCACGATTTTCTGTTTTGGAGTCACTTTCTTTAATAGTGTCTAGTTAGGTAAAAGACGTATTTTCTTAAATGAAACAATGATTTGAGGCGATCTAAGACTATGAAGCTTAGAGTTAGGAGGTTTGTGTGTGTGTGTGTGTGTGTGTGTGTGTGTTTCAGGTATTCAGTGTTCCAACACCAGTCCCACCACTGGTGAGATCTTTTCTCCACCAATGTTCCCAGTTCCCACCCCCCCCCCCAAGCCTACTCCCTTAGCAGGCACAAGATCATTTACTTTATATTTATTTTATATTGCTTGTTATAACACATATCTCTCACCAGTGTTACTAAAGTTATTATCTGAGGATTTACGGAGCTGCTTTGTGCTGGTTGAGCCTTCTGTGCTATTGTTTTTGCTCATTGGGTTTAGTGGGCTTCTATGCTTCTTTCCCCATCTAATTTGCTGTGCTCCTACTGGGCTGTCCGAACTGTGAAAGTTGGAGGTGTTGTGTGGCTACATATGCGGCCATGTGCTACAGGAACCGGGAAACTGGGACAATTCTGCAGCCTGGTGTCTCTTAGAGATCAGTCGTGGAGTTGGGAGGCTGGACTGTTTACATGCTGGGTGGGGGATGTCAGTGTGGGTGTGGCAGGGCGGGACTCTGCCGGCCCATCCCCAGAAGGCTCCAGAGATCTCAGGCCGGAGACTGGCCTTCCAGGACCACTCAGCGGCAGTGAGGTTAGTGGTGGCCTGAGTTTTTTGGTTTGGTGTTTTTTTTTTTTTTTTTGGTTTTTTGGGTCACACCCGGCGATGCATAGGGGTTACTCCTGGCACTGTACTCAGGAATTACTCCTGGTGGTGCTTGGGGGACCATATGATATGGGATGCTGGGGATCAAACCTGGGTCGGCCGCGTGCAAGGCAAATGCCCTACCCACTGTGCTATTGCTCTGGCCCGGTGTGGCTGAGTTTATTGGAGTTAGGAGATATGGATTGCAACCTCGCCGGCAACCATGTGTGGAGCCTTCAAAGTCTCAGGTTCCTCACTTGGATTTGCAAGTGCCTCATTTCTAAGTAAGGGCTTATAACTAAATGGCACAATTTTGAGTGAGTTGGCAAATCCTCGTCTTCTTTATTCGATCATTTCTGGAAATCACTTTTATGTACATTCTGAATGTGGTCTTACCTGATATAATAAAACTTCTTTCTGTTTTCTACAAAGTAACTGCTTTCTTCCTTCTTTTTGGTTAAAATTTCTCTAAGTACTTCTGTTACAAAGGGACAGAGTGCAGTTAAATATGAAAAATCTGTGGGGAGAATGTAGCGGAGGAAGACGGTTTGCTGGGCAGTCAGCTCACAGGGCTGGCTCAGGCTTTGCCGGCAGGGGGCCTGGGCTTGAGCCCTGGCATAGCACAGTTCCCAGAGCACTGCTGGAAGTGGCTCTTGACCACAAAGCCAGGTCATAGTCCCTGGGCATTTCTAGGTATTTCAACCCCTGCCCGCTCCGCTCCACAACCAGGAAATCTGTACTGAGCCCAACAGTTCCAGATCATTGGGTCTAACTGGGTAATTCCTTCACGCTTCTGGGGAGCGGCTGGAATGATGGTACAGCAGGCAGGGGGTTTGCCTTAAGGCGTCTGACCTGGACCTGGGTTCCATCCTCAGCACCCACATATTCCATGCCTCTGCCTAGGAGAGGTCCTTGAGTGCAGAGCCAGGAGGAAGCCCTGAACACAGCCGGGTGTGACCCCCAAACAAGAGCAAATAAGACCATCAAACAAATGAAAACAAAAACCTGGAAGCGTTCTCATGTGTTGAAAGAGGCTTAAAGCTCATAAACCCTCTAAGGTTTCTCTTTGGGGTCTCTTTGGGGACCCGCACGTGTGCCCCGGTGTGCCTGGCCAAGTTGGCAGCGTCTGAAATGTTCTGGGACAGAAGGGAAAGGAAAGACGCTCCCTTCTGCCGCTCTAACATTCATAAATTCTACCCAGAATTTTCCTCTGCAAAGTTCCTAATTATATTACTCCCTATTATAAAGCTATCTTCCGATATTAGGATTTTCTATAAAGGAAAACATGAAGCATCTTTAAAAGCAAGAACTTTGTGGGCAGCAGGACATGAACTTAGGTGGGAATTTGTGTTTCTCTAACTGAAAATCCCAAGGACGGGATATGCCCCCGGGTAAGATAATTTAGGTATTAGAGTGCAAAGGTTTGGCAAATATACACCCAGGAAGGAATAATCTAACAGGAAAGAATAGACTGAGATGGAGGGACAATATAGGCAAAAACAAAACGGGAAACTGTCCCACTTGTAAGGGTGCCCGCTGATTAACTTAGAAACACCCAGCCTTGGCTCTTCCGTGCCTGCTGTATGCTAGTGTCTCTGCCAACTTAAACAGTGGGCAATGTGGTGCTGAACAAATTGTCTGCCTGTGCTGTAGGGAGCCATTTTACCTTACTGATCTTATCCTGTCACTATTTGTTTAATCACTAGCTAACCCCATGCCACACCTAGCAAAGGTTGCCACTCCTAATCTTACTGATTTTATCCTATCAGTATTTGTTTATTACTAGCTAAATCCCGTGCCACACCCTGCATTTCTGTTGGGGGTCCTGGCACCACCTCCTCCCAACAGGGAGGTATAAATACTGTAACTGCCATAGAATAAATGCCTTTTCTCCCTCCTCCGGGCTCTGCGTCTGTTCTTTCGGCTGCGCCCTATGAAGAGTTCTCCCTGCTGAACAGAACGAGACCTCCACATCGACTTCCACACTGTGCATCACCAAAGCCTGGACAGTCCCCGGGTATTTGTCTGTCGCCTGTGTTTATCTGTCTTGTTCTCTGTGACCGACGCCTGTTGGCTGGCGGTGAAGGTACCAATCCCGCTGGCTTCAGACAAACCTGGAAGTTCAAAATACAGGTGACCTTGGGTGCTGGAGTGATATGACAGCGGGTAGGGCATTTGCCTTGCACGTGGCCAACCCAGGTTCGATTCCCAGCATCCCATATGGTCCCCTCAGCACCGCCAGGAGTAATTCCTGAGTGCATGAGCCAGGAGTAACCCCTGTGTATCACCAGGTGTGACCCAAAAAGCAGAAAAAAAAAAGTACAGGTGATCCTGGTTACTTGCAGATTCCACATCTACACGTTTACTTCCTTGGGGAAATGTATTTGCGATCCCAAAGCCAGTACATGCTGAGCCGCTGTGCTTACTCGCAGACATTCGGAGTACAGGAAATTCTAGTTGCCCTTGGACTTTCAACAAGCATCCTTGTAGTCTATTTAGGGTTGCATGAATATATATATATTTTTTACATTTTTGTGCTTTTCCTGTTTAAAACGTTCCCAAGCATGATGCTAAATATTTTTTTATTGTCCCCGAATAGGAAGAGAGCTGTCCTGTGGCTCATGGAGAAGATGTGTGAGATACATTTCACCAGGCATTAGAGTGAGGTGCTGTGAGTTTAATGTTAATAATATAAAATGTCCTTAGATAAACAGATATACTGGGGCCGGAGCAACAGTACAGTGGCGAGGGCATTTGCCTAGCATGCGGCTGACCCGGGTTCAATCCCCAGCATCCCCTAAGGTCCCCCAAGCACTGCCAGGAGTAATTCCTGAGTGCAGAGCCAGGAGTAACCCCTGAGTATCACTGGGTGTGACCAAAACAGAGGGAAAAAATAAAAGATATCAAATAAACAGATATACTAAAAAGGTGATACACTGACCAGTTTAACCAAAATTTGTTCCAAGAGCCTTATAGGAACCTTACCTGTACTTCCCCACAGAACAAAGGCTCGAGAGTCGCTAATTCAGGGTTCACGGTGACTCTCTGAAACAAAACCGCCTCAAAAAGAAGCTGTCCTGGGAATAGTTGTGTGCCAACACAGTAACCTAGATGACAGGGACACCTAAAACTGACTCAAGAAGAAGTAAAAAAGACTCGAATCTACCTATAACAAGGAAGGAGACAGAATCAGTAATTTAAGAAGCAACCCATTACCAAAAAACCTCCACAAACCAAGCTACCGTGTGTAGAGAAATAGCACAAGGGTGCTTGCCTTGCATGTGGCTGACCCTGGTTCAATCCCTGGTACTGCGTATGATTCCCTGAGCACCACCACGAGTGATCCCTGGGCACAGAACCAGGAGTCTGAGTAGCCCTGGACCACGGCACCAAATCCAAAATCTAAAACTAAAACCCCAAAACAGCTCAGACTGGCAGCACCATGGAATTTATATTCACTATTTACAAATTTCCCTTAAAAACAGAAGAGGAAGTTCAATTCTCAACTCATTTTATCCAGTCATTATATCAAAACATCATAAGAAAACTACAGACCACTATATCTTGTGACTATGGTTGCAAAATCTTCAACAATATCCTGATAGTCCGAATCCAGCAAGGCTTAAAGAGAGTTATACACAAAAAACCAAGTGGGATTTATTTATCCTACAAATGTGAGGTTGTTTCACCATCTGGAAATCAATCTATTACATCATATCAATAGAACAAAGACTAACATCCTGGCTGATCTGGGTTCAATCCCCGGCATCACATACGGTCCCCGCCAAGCTCCACCAAAAGTGATACCCGAGCACGAAGTCAGGAGTAATCCCTGAGCACCTCTGATAGGGCCCAAAAGATAAACAAATAGCAACAAACAACACAAAAAAACAATAAGAAACATACAAAATTGGAAGACAATTTTTAAATCTTTTATAAAAACATCAACAGATTTGGAAAGGACGCCCCCCACTCCCGAGAACTCAACATGATAAAGGGGCATTTTACAAACCCCCAATTGACAATTTCACATATGGCGAAAGTCTGGGCACTTACCGTATAGTTTCAGGAACGTGACAAGAATATCTACTTTTTGCCACTTTTATTAAATATCAGGGGGTTGGCCCTGGGCAATTAGGAAAGAAAAAGAAATAATAGAGTCTAGATGGGAGAGGATGCTAAGCCCTCCCAGATGACATGACGTTACTACAAACACCGTCAGGAAACCAGTAAGACTATCAGGATGACGGACCCTAACAAGGTTTCAGACACAACATGACATATAAAAATCATGTTCCTGTTCACTTGCAATTAACATTTAATAAGTGAAAGAAGCAAGCTATTCCATTCCCAATAACTTCAGAAAAGATGAGAACTGTAATAAGTTTAGCAAAAAGAATTAAAAAAAAAAACTCACATTCTGAAAGCTATAAAAGACTGCTAGGGAAAAAAATGTAAGAATCAGGGTCTGAGCTAGAGCTCGAAGGGCAGAGTTCATGCTTCGCGCGCATGCGCACTGGCCCCACAGGGTTTCCTGGGAGTGACCCCTCACCCCAATCAAACAAAACAAAGAGTCAGACAAATGGAGAAGCATTCCACAGTTCAGACGAAATGCCCCTCCTAGAGCAGCACAGTAGGAGCTCAAACACGGCAAGGACCCTGAAAGTCTGTCAGCCGGAAAAGGGAAAACACGGTACATCCACACTACGGATTATTCTGTCCCCGACACGAGCCACTCATCCATATTGCAAACACAGTGAGCCCCTGTCCCCCCGTGTAAATGCCTTTGGCAGCCCCTCACCACCAGACTCGCTGGGGCAAGTCCTGTTAGGGATGAAATGCAAGGGCCCCCGCCTCCCCTCTGCCCCACTGACCTGCATGACATTGCCAACGATGACGCTGTCGATGGTTTCTGGCGAGACTTTGCCAGCGGACAGGGCAGCCTTGGCAGCGAATTCAGTCAAGTCCGTCGCCGTGAAGTCCTTCAGGAGACCTCCATAAGCTCCAAAGGGCGTCCGCTTGGCGGCCACGATGAACACACCTATTGCAGGGAGGGTTGAGAGCCGTTACCGACGAGGCTGCACCCCCAAGCAGCTCTCAGCAATTCCAGGGTGAACCCTCAGCGTCAGGGACAATTTTCACTTAGGGAAACTTAAATTTTTTTTTCTGTGGCATATACCTGGAATAGGGTACATGCACAAAGGAGTCTCAGGAATTCTCCGTTTGCTCAATGACTGCATGTATGTACACCACCAGGTATGTTCCTTTAGCGAGACAGATTCTTGGACTGGAGTGATAGCACAGTGGGTATGGCGTCTGCCTTGCATGTGGCTGACCTGGGTTCGATTCCTCCATCCCTTTCGGAGAACCCGGCAAGCTACTGAGAGTATCCCACCCGGATGGCAGAGCCTGACAAGCTACCTGTGGCATATTTGATATGCCAAAAGCAGTAACAAGTCTCACAATGGAGACACTACTGGTGCCTCCTTGAGCAAATCGATGAACAACAGGACGACAGTGCTACAGTGCAGAAAGATTCTTGCCTGGAGACTTCAATGCGAGCAGCATTGATGTGCAGTGGAAACACAGTGTATGAGTGTGTCAGGCACATACACCGTGCCTAGTTGTAGATTTCTTCCTCTTGTCTGAGACCAGGCACTCACTCTAGAACAACTCCCTAATCTCCACGGGGAAATGTGCAGTTTTCCACAGGAACCAAAAGCAGGCTCAAACAACAAACTGCAAACAACTTGAGCTCTAGTGAAATGCACAGGATGGGCCACTGGGAGTCCCTCTAGTATCTGGAGCCAGTTAACTTGTAAAATCACTCACATTTAGTGGCTTTTCCCCCAGCCAAATACAAAGCATCTTTTCAATAGTTTTTGACCTGATAGTAATTCGGCTCGTGTTCTCTATATCTGCTAATATGCTATTATAAGGTGTCACTGAGGATATACTGATTTTCTGCATTTGACCTATTACTAAGGATCCAGGGGATTAGCTGTTAGCTTCCTAATACAAAGTCAGATAGTTGAACTAACATTATTAGTTCAACTGGTGATCTTGCACAAGTCAAAAAAAAAAATGATTCCTTTCAAAGGCATTCTCCTGCCACCAGGTCCTCAACTGTTACTATTCAAACATTCAACCTCCACGGGCAAGTGGCACCCACTGATTTTGCCAGGCAAAACGAGCACAGGTGTGAGCTGCATGCAGTGGCAAAGTCTGATCACACTAACGTTAGGCACTACTACGTGCTTGGCATTTGATCACTTCCCAGGAATCTACTCTCCCCGGTGACTCTTCCAGGTGAATACTGCCATCACATACAGGGACACTGAGTCAAGACTTCACAGGCCGCACTGTGGATATACCTGAACAATCTCAGCACCTATTTCCACATCTTCTCAAGAAACCATGAGAACTGGGGCCGGAGAGATAGTAAAGCCAGTAAGGTACTTGCCTTGCATGCAGCCAACCTGGGTTCGACACAGGGCACCTTATAGTCCCTTGAGCATTTCTAGGAGTGATCTGTAGGAGCCAGGAGTAAGCCCCAAGCACAGATGGATGTAGCCAACATCCTTCCCCCTCCTCAAAAAAGGAAAACCAAACCCAAACCAAAAACAATGGGACTTAATTTTAACAGTGGGTTTGTACCAAGGCACTGAACTGAAATGGAGACGAACCAATCACCGCACTTTGTCCTTCCCTTCGTGCTTACCCATCTCTTCACTGGGGCACAAACTAAACCCATCGAAGGAACATCTCAGCCTCTCTTTTTGTTCCCACTTAAATAGTGTCTCGGCACATGGCTTTCATCTGACAAGACGGGTTATCTGTGCCAAGATGCCCCCCCCTTGCGAATGCCCTCTAGATGTTCTTGTTGAACAGTCTCTGCCCGTTTTTACAGAGCTGACTTCTTTCATTTCTCTTCCTCTCGGCCATGCTCTTTTCCTAAGCAGAAGCCCAGCTAGCCTAGCATGTTCCCATCTACCTCTCCAGCCCAGAGCGATGGCATTATAAAGAATGACGGCCGGAGTGCCTCGGAGAACGAAGCCAGGCAGATACGAGCGAAGAGAAGAACATGTGCGTGCGTGCCCGACTTATTTATAGCCCCTAGCTCGAAGGCCAGCTGCCCACACTGCACGGGAGAGGCCAGGACTCGGGAGTTCAGCCCCACTGGCTTGGAGACTCCAAGGATAGAGTTCTAGGCAACCAGCGAATGGAAGGAGAAGCAGAAAGTAGGAGAGCAGAGCGCCACAGGGCGGGAGGCTGCATCCCACACATCAACTCTCAGTATCCACCCGGCGCCCTACCTGGGCACACGCAGAGCTGGCAACAAGATCTCAGTGAAGGCTCAGGTAAGGCTGAGATTGAATTCAGAGTCGGGGGGCCGGAGAGGCAGCCCGGGAGTGAAGGCGTCTGCCTTCCAGCTGGCTGGCTCTAGTTTGATATCTGGCACCACATGAGCAGCTCCGGGCACAGCCTTCAAGCACTGCCGGAATATTCTGCAATCCTTGGTGCCTCAGGGCCTCAGAGGCACAATGTCCTCAAGCAATCACAGTGAGCCTCTGGCCCGGCTGGTGGAGAGTCAGCAGGGCACCCCTCACCCCTCCTTCCAGGCCTCCTTGGGAGGCCCTCCCAATCACTTCCCACCCCACCTCTCACCCCCGCTCACGGGGTGGGGGTGGGGAATAAAAGAAAAAAATTAAGGCTTGAGGGATATAAGATTTAAGCTCCTAATACCCAATGACAGCAGAAACAAGGGCCAGGAGGGAAGGTTCACGGTTGGAAGGTTGGAAGGTTGCCACAAGTGGCGGTGGAGAGACGGCAGCGAGGATAGAGAAGGGACCACTGTGATGATGATAGTTGGCAATGGTCACTCTGGACAAGAACTGCGTTCTCTGGACAAGAACAAACAGGACCACATTTCAGCACCGGCATTGCGAACTCTAATGCCCAATAGGAAAGAGGGAGAGCTCGAGAAAGACAAGTGCCTGCCACAGAAGCAGGCTAGGGGTAGGTGGGTGGGAGGGAAACTGGGGACATTGGTGGTGGGAAATTTACACTGATGATGGGATGGATCATGAGAGCCTGTATGACTGAAACCCAATCTGGAAAACTTTTTAACTGTGTATTTCATGTTGGTTCAGTTAAAAAAAAATCATTAGGGGCTGGAGCGATAGCACAGCGGGTAGGGCGTTTGCCTTGCACGCGGCCAACCCGAGTTCAAATCCCAGCATCCCATATGGTACTCTGAGAACTGCCAGGAGTAATTCCTGAGTGCAGAGCCAGGAATAACCCCTGTGCATCACCAGGTGTGACCCAAAAACTTAAAAAAAAAAATCATTACACGTCACTGTATCACTGTCATCCCGTAGCTCATCGATTTGTTCGAGCGGGCACCAGTAACATCTCCATTGTGAGATTTGTTGTTACTGTTTTTGGCATATCGAATATGCCATGGGGAGCTTGCCAGGCTCTGCCATGCATGCGAGATACTCAGTAGCTTGCCGGGCTCTCCGAGAGGGGCGGAGGAATCGAACCTGGGTTAGCCTCGTGCAAGGCAAACGTCCTACCTGCTGTGCTATTGCTCCAGCCCATCATTACAGATAGTAAAAACTAAAATAAATTAATTACATTTAAAAAATAAATTAAAAAAAAGATTTGAGCTCTGACTCTTTGTTACAGAGACAGTCTTAAGTTCAAAGTCAAATTAACTGCAAAGATAAAATAGGCTCCAATTTTTTTGATCCATAACATAATCTGGTATCTACAATGTGTCACCTGAAATATCTCTGACCTAATCCTTAATGAATCCAGGATGATATCCAGGAATATATGACTTATTCTCAAGAGAAAAGATACCAGCGCCAACCCCAAGATGATGGTGAAGTTAAAGTCAGCAGACAAGTGTTTTAAAGCCACTAGCTACTCCAATGATGTGCAGACATAAAAGGGAAAATATGCTCAGAGTTAGAGACGAGGCAGGTGAGCAAAGAAATAGAACCAGTTTTTTAAAAAGAAAATATTGACGCTGAAAATTATAGAAAATAAAAAATTTAATGAGTGGAAATGAAAGGAAAGAAAATCTAGTGCCTCTGAAGACAAAATTAGCCAATAACAAAATTATTCAATCTGAAGAGCAATGAATAAAGAGAGAAAAAATAAACAGGGCAAGACCTCATGTCTGGCAATGATACAAAGGTGATTCTCTTCCACATAAGGTTCTGGAACAACTAGGAAAGACTCGAGACACAGATCTTGACACCCTTTCATACAAGCTAACTCAAACTAGACCATAAGTGTTAATGTACAGTGCAGAATTATCAAACTTCTAGAAAAACCCGTAGGATAAAATCTAGGTGAACTTAGGCCTTGTGATAAGTTTTCATATATAATATTAAAGCACGATCTACAAAATAAAAAACTGACAAGGGGAACTTCTTTAAAATTAAGAATTCTGGCTTTGCAAAAGACATTATGAAAATAATGAAAAGCCACTCACTGGTTGGGAGAAAGTATTTTTAAAATAATAACCTATCCTAAATATACAACAAATTTTAAAACTCAAATTTAAAACAAGGTTTAAAAAATGGGCAAAAGGAAATCTGAACAAATGGAGAGGTAGGATTGGGTTAAGTTGCTGGCCTGGCACAAAGCAATCATTGGTTGATCCCCTGCATCACATTTGGTCCCCTGAGTCCTTCCTGCCAGGAGTGACCCCTTAAGCACAGAGCCAGGAATAAGCCCTAAGCACCACTACATATGGCCAAAGTCTGAACAGATACGTCCTAAGAGATGACACACAGATGTCAAATAGTTATATGAAAGGATGTTCGGGGGCCTGAGAGAAAGCTCAGTGGCTAGAGTACATGCTTTGCACCAACGAGACCTCGATTCAGTTCTCAGCACCATATGCTTCTCCCACCACGCCCCCAGGACCACTTCTAAGACCTACCCCTCAGGACCTGGAGAGACAGCACCGAGTGTGGGCATTTGTCTAGAATCCAGCTGATGCCCGTTCAATCCCTAGCAACCTATCTGGTCACCCAAGCCACCAGGAATGATCCCTGAGTGCAGGGACAAGAGTAATCCCTGAGCACTGCTGGGTGTGGTCCCCAAAACCAAATAACCAGAACCAGATCTACCCTTCAGCAAGGGCTGGAAATAGTCCATGAGCACTGCTAGGTGTGGTCCCCAAACTAAAAGCAGACCTCCCCCAGTGCTCTCAGATAGCATTAGGAACTGCAAATTCAGATATCAATCAGATGATGCTACCCAACTATTAGGATGGTTAAATCACAGAACTCAGGGGCTGGCCATACAGTGGGTAAGGCATTTGCCTTGCATGTGGTGGTAGACCTGGGTTTGATCCCCGCTATCCTATATGGTCCCCTGAGCACTGGTCTCAGGAGTGATTCCTGAGTGCAGAGTCAGGAGCAACCCCTGAGCACTGGCCAGGTATGTCCCAAACACCAAAACTAACCCCCAAGCCCCAAAACTCAGATACCACCAAGTATTGGTGAGGTTATAACGCAACAAAAATAGGGGCAGGAATAAAAAAATGCCACAGTCACACTGAAAACCATTTTTTTTTAGTGTCTTACAAAATGAAAATGCAACATATGATTCAGCAACCCCCTCCCTTTACATTCAGCCATAGCTGAAAACTTATGTCCACACAAAAACCTGTATGTGCTGGGGCTGGACCAATAGCACAGCGGGTAGGGCATTTTCCTCGCACGCAGCCGACCCGGGTTCGATTCCCAGCATCCCATATGGTCCCCTGAGCACCGCCAGGGGTGATTCCTGAGTGCAGAGCCAGAAGTGACCCCTGTGCATCACCGGGTGTGACCCAAAAAGCAAAGAAAAAAAAAACAAAAACAAACAAAAAACCTATACGTGCATGTTTACTACTTCCAAGGATGCTGGGATGGGAGGTAAACACCACTTTACATTTCAAAACCTGACGACAGTAGGATAATATCAGTTAGTAACTGTCACCGTGTCCCACAGCAATTGTGACAGATGTATCATGCTAGTGCACATTACTAACAGTGGTGGTCTTTTGGGGGGATGAGATGAGGGGTACATATGGGAACGCTTTCTGCTTTCTCCCCATCCCACTCCACACTTCTTCTGGCTTGGGAATGCTGTCTGCTGAGTCTTTCTATAAACCTAAAGCTACTTAAAAATTTATCATTATCATTATTATTATTATTATAATTTTGCTTTTTGGGTCACACCCAGCGATGCTCAGGGGTTACTCCTGGTTTTGCACTCAGGAATTACTCCTGGCAGTGCTTGGGGGACCATATGGGATGCCGGGGATCGAACCCGGGTCAGCCGCATGCAAGGCAAACGCCCTACCCGCTGTGCTATCACTTCGGCCCCTCATTATTATTTTTAAAATTATTTTTGTGAAGCAAGATAGTCTTTATGAAAGCTTATTTCGAAAGATGTGAGGGGAGAGAAAGAGAGACGTAAATGTTCAAGAGAGAACGCAGGCTTCTACCAGAGTGGAAATAAGTAAATAAAGAAACATAGAAAAAAGCAAGTGAGAGCAGAGCTTGAAGAGCAAGCCAACCTGAAACTTAAAAAAAAAAAAAAAGAAAATGAGGGGGCCGGAGAGATAGTACAGTGGGTAGGACCACCCAGGGGAGCCCCCGTGAGCACTGCCAGGAGTGATCCTTGAGTACAGAGCTAAGAATAAGCCCTGAGCACCACTGGGTGTGGCTCAAGAGCCAAAATACATAAACAAATAAATAGGGACAAAACTTCAAGGACTGAAACATAATTGAGAAGATTGTGTAGAGGAAAATTTGAATGGCCGAAACATTTTCCAGATCTGATCGAGAGATTTAATCAGAACAAGCACACCATTTAGCAAATTAAACATAAAGCAAATATCTTCAAGGGAAAAAATACAAACTGCATACTTGACTGGAAATGATTCAGATGGCCAATGGCTTATCAAAAGCTGGCTAACTTCATGTCTCTCCAGAAATTTTCTTTTATGAGTTTCTCTTCTGTTATTTCAACAGTATAAAAGGGTGTATTTTCTATTTAACTGAGCAATACCAGTGGTGAGCCATGAGAATTTGGTGACAGTGTATTAGTGTGAGAACAAAAGCAAGAATTCTTCCATTCCTTCACCTTTGGCCTACTTGGAGCTCCCACACCAAACGGCCGGAGCAAAGCTAACAAAACCATGATTCTGAATAGGAGAAATGCCACCACACAGAAGTTTTTTAAAAGGATCTGGATGTACAGATAAAAATACTTAAAAATACTATAGACAAGGCTCCCCACCGCACTACTACACACCATGCCATGTCAATAATTATTTGATCCGATGTTATTAGTTGAAGGCTTAGAAACCAAGCACGTTCTTAAAGACCAACCAAAAGCGTGCGTATTTCAAAAGGCCACAAATTCAGAAACTAAAGATGTCCCAAGACCGAAAGTAGCGAAAAGGCAAGAGAGAACTCGATGGCCCAAACATGCCAAAAGGCTGATAAGGCTTTTAACTAGAAAAGCAAATAGCAGAAAGGAAACAGCAATCGCGCTGTCTCTTCCGCACTGTCGTTTTCGATGAACTAAATACTCATTTAATTAGCAGCTGCCACTGCAGAAGAACTCCAGGCAGGCGAGAAAAGAAAATCTGCAGCTACTCCACCGCAGTTCCAGGAGCCAAGTCACTCGCAACCCGGCAGCGCCGAGCAGTGCGCGCTGGGCGCAGCCCTCCCAGCTCCTTTATCAGCGTGGGGGGTGGCTGGTGGGTCTTGGCCCTTAAAAATGAAAATCCCACCGGCCTGGGGGCCTGGATGAGCGACTCGGAGCTAACCCTCGTCAAACTCATGGACGTGGAGACTGCGCCTTCCGGGAGCCACTGCGGCCACGCAGGAACGGGAGGGCCAGAAGGCGCGAGGCTGGGCTTCCGAGCGCCCGCCACGGGGCACCCTGCAGGAGCGGGCCGTGCGGGCAGCAATGCCCAGGCGACCCCAGGACAGACCAGCAGTCCGCTCCCTGCAAGCCGGAACCCGCCGGGAGGCCAGTCCGGGGCAGCGGGGCGCGCGGCGGGGCTGCACCCCCCACCCCCGTCCGGCCGCTGTCCAGCTGCACTAGTGTGGGGAGAGGGTCAGTCCTGCGCGCGGGGCAATGCCCTTCAAGGTCAACAGCGGGTGGATCGCGGTCCCGAGCGCAGCCAAAGCACGGCGACCCGAGGCTGCCGGCTGGGGCTCCGCTCGGGCCCCTCTCGCGGCCGCGGGCCCCCGGGCGCGGCCTGGCCAGCCGCAGGAGGGCCGAGGGGGCCGGGGGTAAGCAGAGAGGCTGCGGCGCTCACCTCGGAGCAGGGCCATGGCGGGGCAGCTCGACGCGCAAGCTCGGCCTTCCTCCCGCGTCCGTCAAGGGGCCGCCGGCCCACACGGGACCTTAAAAGTGGGGTGGGCGGCGCCCCGGACGCCACACCCCTGCACTTTCACCCAGATCCGCGCAGGCCGGCGCGGCCCGTTCTGCAGGATGCTGCGCCCTCCGTGCCCTATCCGTGCCCTATCGGCGGGGGGCACCCGGGGGGCCGGAGCTTCCCGGGCACACGGACCCTGCGCCCGAGAGAGCCATTTCCCCAGACTCTCCTGGGTCTCCCCAGATCTAACACCCCCACCCCGTGCCCCGATCAGCGCGTAGCTGGCCCCGCAGAAGGATCTGTCGGAGACTTTGCCCGGGAGCCAAGAGGCGAACAAGAGGGGGCGCGGCTCTTCGCAGGTGGGCGGGGCCTGAAGGAGGGGCGGGGTCTGTTTGTGGGCGGGACAGGAAGTTGGGTGCGCGGGCGGGGCGCAGGCGGATTGGCTAAAGCGCCCGCTCAGGACGGCGCGCCTGCGCAGACCAACGGTCGGGCCTGGCGGCGGGCGGTAGTGATGGGCTAGGGGTGGCAGCGTAGGGACCCACCCGGGCCCCCTCTGCAGCCCCCTACGTGAGCCCGCAGTATTTTCCTTATATGATCAGGTCCCCTTGTAGGTCAGGGGCCTGAGAGGATTATGAAAATGAGTCTGGCCAAGTGGGGCGCGGGGTCCGGGGGGGGGGCGGGAGGGTAGTCTGGGGGGCGGAGGGCAGGGGGCAGGGGTCAAGGGTCGGGTCCTGCCGCCGTGTCTGCGAGCCCTGGTCGATGATGACGAGACCACTGCGCAATCTGAGTTCCTGGGAACCAGGTGATGGAGCGTGTTCTGAGAACCGACTGAGACCGGGCGAGCTGGCGACGGCCCCGGGGCGGGGGTCGCAGCGAGGGGACCCCCCCTCCTGGGACAGGAGCAGGAACTGTCAGAATCCTGCTTTCCGAAGGGGTAGGATGAGTGTTTCACTCCTCAGGCTGGGCTGGGGTGCTCCTCCCACCCTGAGTGTTATTTTTTAATCGAATCACCGCCAGATACAGTTACAAACCTTTCCTGATTGAGTTCCAATCATTGAGTTTCCGTTTCAGTGATTGAACACAATGGCATACTGTGAGGCCGTTAGAAAAGAAGCACTGCACTGTAGCACTGTCGTCGGATTCATCAATTTGCCCGAGTGGGCACCAGTAACGTCTCTATTGTGACACTTGCTGTTACTGTTTTTGGCATATCGAATACACCACGGGCAGCTTGCCAGGCTCTGCCATTGTTTGCCGGGTTCTCCGAAAGGGATGGAGGAATCGAACCCGGGCCAGCCGGTGCCAGGCAAATGCCCTACCCGCTGTGCTATTGCTCCAGTCCATAGAAAAGATGAAGTCATGAAATTTGCTTATAAATGGATGGATGTGGAGAGTATCATGCTATGTGAAATGAATCAGGAAGAGAGGGACAGATATAGAATGCCTGCACCTATTTGTGGAACATAAAATAACCTGGTACTAACACCCAAGGACAATAGAGACAAGGGCCAGGAGGATCGTTCAGTGGTTTGGAAACCTGCCTCATGTCCAAAAGGCAGTTGGGATGGAGAAGGGACCACCCTGTTTTTAAAAAGGCGAAAGATTTATGCAATCTGAAGAGAAACCAGAGTATAAGGGACCACTCTATTTTTAGAACTCTCTTTTTCTCTCTGGCTCTGCCCCTGCTTTATAAACAATGCCTGTACTGATAAAGCCGGCTGTCTTGTGGACCCTGTGCCTAGCCCTTGTACTAGGAATGACACACACACACACACACACACACACACACACACACACACACACCGGAATTTGTTTTGAACTCTGTAAATAATGTCAGTGTGTGGGAAACAAAGCAAAACAAAGCATTAGCTGCAGGCACTAGAGGCCATAGGGGTAATGTAGGCGTCATTGGGTCATTGGAATATGGATGAGACCTGGCTGGAGTGACAGTACAGCAGGAAGGGCGCTTGCCTTACATGTGACCTTCCTGGGTTGTATCCCAGCACCCTACATGGTCCCCTGGAGCCCAACCAGGAGTGATCCCAGAGTGTCGAGTCAGGATTAATCAGCCCTGAGCACTGTAGGGTGTGTCCCCTCCACCCCCAAATAAAAAGAAGAAAAAAATACTATGCACAGAAAAATAATTTGGCACTTAGGTTGTATGTTTATAGTAGATTATAATTTTATGAAATTTTGTACTGTTAATCTTATTGTACCTAATTTACAATAAAACTTTATCATAGGAATGCAACATGGATAGGTTTGGTACTATCTGTGGTTGTAAGCATCCACTAAGGGTTTTGAAATATATCCACTGCAGATCCGGGTGAGAATTGTATGTACTCAACTGTTAATGGAGCCCTTTCAGTGATAACCTCAATTTTTGTTCATCGAAAAGGCAGTTTACTCTCCTGGGTATGCTTTGGTCCTTACAACACCTTTTCCCAAAGCTCAAGTTATCAAGCAGATCAGAGAGGAAACCTAAACAGAAAAATCCGGACTGATTTGCTGACCTTCTTGCTTGAAATTGACCCTAAATCTTGCCTTGTTTCCAACAGCCTTAAGGCACTTGGCAAACCACAGTGAAGGATATTGTAGTCTTTCTTCTCTCCCTTCTTGAAGGTTACGTGCATGAGTTCATCGTACCCCATGTGGGAATTTCATTCGTAGTTTAACCATTGGCCTCTTTCCCTTTACTCTGAAATGCTACCATTGGTGGTGGAAGCTTCCGCCAGCTAGCCCTGGACCACACCTGTGTTTGAACAAATTGCTTTTGAAGCTTACTGCACAGAGTTCACACACCAGGACCCCCACCTTGACGAGCTTGGGGTACTCCCTTGTAAGCACGTTAGGAGTTGAGTGTGTTTTTGTCAGGTCAGGGAGGGTTCGGTGATTGATTCACTCTTGGGCGGTGTCCGGAAGGAGGGGCCAGTGCATGCGTGAGTGGGTATTTTACTGTAATCCTACCTAGGAGGGCTGACTATCGAATTTCACTGAATAATCACTGCACGTTATTTTTAAGTAGTATAGGCACAGGTTTAAAGATTGACACAATGAGCGCACCCCACTTTTATTTTTTATTTTTTGCAAGAAAAGAAGGCATAGAATCCGAAGTGATCATGCAGTGGAACGCAGGAAGGCCAGACTGAAGCTGACTGAGGCTGGGTGAAAGAGCGTCCGGACCTGTGGCTCGCACAGGCTCTCTGTGCGTCCACAAAGCTGTGGTCTCATGTTGTCTCACTTCCTCACAGAGTGACCTTGTCTGGCATTCGAGTCTTCAGACTGCATGCCAGCGACGGCCATGGCCAAGCTGGGGCCACCATGTCCCCTGGCGCCAAGTGTTGGACCAGATCCCAGATACACGGCACCTGCTTCCTTCTCAGCTGGCGCTGTACAGGTGAGCCCTTGATGGATGACACGTGGCTCTTTGCAGACCTGGTCTCCACAGAGGCCCTGGAGGAAGCCCATGTCACTGAATAGAAGGTCACTCTTCTGAAGAGCGAGGTTCTTTTTCCACCAGCCATGCAGAAAAGGGATCGGTTCATCCATAGATTCAGAGTTGGGTCCAAGTGGTAACTTCCCTCTGGCCAGTGAATAACGAATGTTGTTCTGTCTTTTGAAAGTTTCCATAGTAACGGTGTCTAGGACATCATCTTAGGAGATGTCTTATTGTCTGTATTTGGGTGGGGCTAGTTATTCGATAGTACAGTGGGTAGGGCACTTGCAAGGCAAACGCCCTACCCGCTGTGCTATCGCTCCAGCCCTGAGAGTTACTTTTTTTAAACCTTTGGGCCTTTGCCCTGTTATATGAATTTTGGAAATAACTTGTCAGTCTTCACAAAAAACTGTGTTGAAAATTCTATATATAGATATCAACTTGGAGACCACTTTCTGGGGGTGGGGGTGGGGGTGGGGATATGGGATCATTTCTCTTCTATGTCTTCATTCATTTTTTCACTTGTTATGTAAATTTCTTCTTCGAGATACTGTAACTATGTTCTCCCTGATTTTTCATTTCATCTTTACCATTTATAAAATTATAAATGTGATTGAGACTGCTTTTTATTCTATTATCGTTGATCTACTAGTCTTTTCCTACACTGACTTGTTTTTTTTGACATTTTTAGCTTTAAATTCAGGAGATAGGGAGATGGCTCAGGCCCAGTGTAGGGTGACTGGACTCAGTTCTTGGCATTACAGGGTCCCAAGCACTGCCCAGGTGACCCCTGAGCACTGGAAAAGGAGTAACCTCTGAACTCCATTGATTATGTGTGACCCAAAACCAAAAAGAAACTAATTGGGTGGGAGATGGGGGAGGATGAGATTGGAGTGGTGGGAGGGATACTGGGTTCATTGGTGGTGGAGAATGGACACTGGTGGAGGGATGGGCTCTCAAACATTGCATGAGGGAAAAACAAGCACGAAAATGTGTGAATCTGTAACTGTACCCTCACTGTGACTCACTAAAAAAAATAAATTTTAGGGGCTGGAGCAATAGCATAGCGGGTAGGGCGTTTGCCTTGCAAAGCGGCCCAACCCGGGTTCGATTCCCAGCATCGAATATGGTCCCCTGAGCACCGCCAGGGGTAATTCCTGAGTGCAGAGCCAGGAGTGACCCCTGTGCATCGCCAGGTGTGACCAAAAAAGCAAAAATAAATAAATAAATAAATAAATAAATAAATAAATAAATAAATAAAATAAAAATAAATAAATTTAAAAAAAAAACTAATTGTTCTTGGGCTGGAGAGATGGCTCAGCAGGCGAGCAGGCAGGAGGCCCAGGTTTGATCCCTGGCTCCGCCTGTTCCCTTGAGCACTGCCAGGAGCAACCCCAGAGCCTCAGGCTGGAAATAGCTCCCTGAGCACTGCAGGGTGTGGCCCAAGGCAAAAATAAATATTTGCTCAGTGAGTGCTATTACCCCATACAGACTCTTTCCAGTTTCCCAGCCCCTGGCTTTCGTGATCATTTTGTGTATTTGAATCTAGATCCCAGAATGAAGTTTTTTAAGAAAATATTACACTTTTTTACTGTGTAGCTGCAGTTTTAAATTTCATTTAGATTTGGCACATTAGTTTATTCCAAAGTATTTATTTCCACAAATTTTTATCCATAGCTGAATATTATTATAGTGGCTATTACAAGCATTTCTCTATAAACAAAGCTAGTTTACAGATTTGTTCAAAATGGAAAAATATTTTTATCAGTCATATTTCTTGTACAATGTTGGATTTACCCTTGAATAATGACATGAACCCACTCAGGTAATCAGCTAAACATCAGTTGGTGGCATACTGTTACATCCGAATTTGGATGGTTTGGGATACAATATCAATTTTTAGAAAGTAGCTAAAACTTATTTCTGATTGACCTTTACTACAATGAGAACTTTTAGGAAAAAACAGTATCTAGTGACCTTTAATGAGAAAAAAAATATATCCTTTATCAGCATTGGCATCAACCTTTAATTATGGCACCAGTGTGTACAAAAAAAAAACCCTCAAATTATGACTGACTCATGCAACAAGTGAATTTGGGAAACTGCCTGTAGAGAAATAGTCCATGAGAAAGAACTACTGGGTCCTCCCCTCACACCCTCGTTAGCAGGGGCTTGGACACAGCCCTGGGAGGTGCCGCCACTAATGACACTCGCGGTGGCAGGAGCAGGTCGGAAGGCTGAGAACACCAACTCTGTGCCAGACAAATGGATTCTAAACTATTCCACCTGGACTCTCAGTGCCAAATACTCCACCTGGAGGCTCCAAGTAAGTATTTGATGAAACACTGGTGTTCATCTTTTACCCCCTAAATTTTTCCAACACCTGATTTTGTCTTTTGTCTTTATGGAAGTCTTAAAATTCAGAATAGAACTGGAAGGGAAGAAGTGCCTAGCCACATGCTTTATGACTCGAAGGAAAACAGGGTTCCCCCCCGGGTCTCATCTGCGGGCCGGGTGCAGCCCCGGGCTCTGGGGTTGATGGGCTCTGAGGGTCCCGGGCGGCCAGTGGGCATCCCACACTCACTGCAGTGCAGGCGGCCCTGGGCAAGCGCCAGTAAATGGAAGAATTCTCAAGTCTTCAAAATGCCTAACCCCGCTCGGTGTTGGGTCAAACATTACAATTCTTCCCACAGCAACACTTATTTCCATGAATGAGTCAGTTAACCTTAGCAACTGCTAGAGGCACAGCCCGTTTCAAATATGAAGAAAGAAAGACCCAGTTTAGAGCTCAGACCTTTGTTATTTAAGTCATGACTGACTCCATGAAGCTGGAAATAATTGAGTTGAAATGATGTTTTTAAAATGCTCACAAGACTATTTGTTTCCCGAAAGATGCTTCTTCAGTCTCCAGGTGTTATTAGAGATCTAAACATGAAGCAGTGATTACCATGTTTATTATTCGTGGTCTATAAAAGCCTGTTCTTTTTTTCTTTTAAAAAATATATATAAATTAAGTAGTCTTACTCATAGACCTTTATCTTTGGGAAGCAAACGAAACTTTGCATTTCTTAAGAAAAGTGAAGACTAGGGGCCGGAGCGATAGCACAGCGGGTAGGGCGTTTGCCTTGCATGCGGCCGACCCGGGTTCGATCCTCGGCATCCCATATGGTCCCCCAAGCACTGCCAGGAGTAATTCCTGAGTGCAAAGCCAGGAGTAACCCCTGAGAATTGCTGGGTGTGACCCAAAAAGCAAAAAAAAAAAAATAAAAAAAAAAAAAAGAAAAGTGAAGACTATTCTTAAGGTCCCTCCCCATTCTTTGTTCTTTTTTGGGTGGGGAGGTTGGGTTTTGGGGCCACACCTAGTGGTGCTCAAGGCTTACTCCTGGCTCTGTGCTCGGGGGTCACTCCTGGCGGGGTTCGGGGGACCATGTGGGATGACAGCTTGGAGGACCATATTGAACCCGTGTCGGCTGCATGCAAGGTAAGTGCCCTTCCTGCATTACCGTTGTTCTGCCCTCCACTTTGTTCTAATCAAGTTTTTATTGAGTGAGTCCTTGGCACTGAGTGACTAACCCAGGACGGTGAGGAGTTGGTGAACCAAAGAGATGGAGGGATAAAGTGTCAGTCAGGCGTGAGGAAGGAGGGCCGGCCATCTCCGGAATCCCTGCTTCTCCACGAACACTCCAGCGAGGATTCCCTGGACTCCCGAGGATCCAAGACAACCCTTCCACCAGAGATTCAGTTTTAAAGTGCAGCAAGAAGTGATTCAGACTTGATAAACGCCTTTGAGAAGAGGTGGCCGCAGACCCAGCGGGCTCCAGGCTGGCCTTTCCGGGCAGGCCGGGCAGGGCAGACACCTGTGGGCCCGGGCATGTCACGGGAGCTTGAGGGCGCGATGCAGGAAAGGCGATTTGGACACAGTAGTCTACAGCCTCCGCCCAGCGGCCGTGTTTAGTGCTGCCCGGGGGAGCACGGAGCCCTCGGGACTGGCCTGGGCAGTGCTCCCAGGAGCCCTTGCAGCAGCGCTGGCCGAGTATTGGGAGGTGGGTGGATGTTCCAATCCACAGAGAAGCCCGTCAGACAGAGGCTGCGTTATAATGGTTTGCAAACATCTGCCCTCCTGGGAACTGTTTTCTTCCAGCAATGAGGAAAATAAGGTGAAAGAATATACAGGGCTTTCTCATGAAACGCTTAGTTGGGAAGAGGCTTACGTTTTTTCTTTTTAATTAATTAAAAGCAAATATAAAATTTGTAGGGGCTGGAGTGATAGCATAGCGGGTAGGGCGTTTGCCTTGCACGAGGCCGACCCGGGTTCAAATCCCAGCATCCTATATGGTCCCCTGAGCACCGCCAGGAGTAATTCCTGAGTGCAGAGCCAGGAGTAACCCCTGTGCATCGCCAGGTGTGACCCAAAAACCAAAAAAAAAAAAAAAAAGCAAATATAAAATTTGTGATGATCGGGCTGGATCGATAGTACAGCAGGTAGGGTGTTTGCCTTGCATGCGGCCAACCCGGGTTCGATTCCCAACATCCCATATGGCTCCTCAAGCACTGCCAGGAGTAATCCCTGTGTATCACCGGGTGTGACCCAAAAAGTAAATAACAACAACAAAAAGAAAACAACTTGTAATGATCACCGAAGTCTCCCTTTAATTCTTATTCCACAGTAGCACTGTAGCGCTGTCTTCCCACTGTTCATTGATTGGTTTGAGCGGGCACCAGTAGCGTCTCCATTGTGAGACTTGTTGTTACTGTTTTTGGCACATCGAATACGCCACAGGTAGCTTGCCAGGCTCTGCCATGCGGGTGGGATACTCTCGGTAGCTTGCCGGGCACTCCGAGAGGGACGGAAGAATTGAACCCGGGTTGGCTGCATGATACTCGCTGTGCTATCGCTCCAGCCCTTTATTGCACAGTAGATATACTTAGGATTTTTACGTGGTAAAATAAGAAAGTATTGAAAATCCAAAAAGGGAAAGTTAGTATAAGCTACCTTGTTTCTAAAAAATCACACACTTGTAAAACAAACACAAAAAAAGTCCCACAAATTTTAATAATAACTTAGTATTCCCTGATTATTTAAAAAAATTTCAAATCATCTTTTGCTCAAGATGACGCCCGTTTCCCTCTATTCTTCTGGCTTTAATGTACTCACAGCTCCTGGTGCATGACTTATTCTTATCAATGGCATTAAGGGCATAAGGACTTTTCCAAGTACCCTTGGTTTTTTTTTTTTTTTATTGTAAGTAAAACTAGTATTTTTGCTTTCTGATGTTGAGCTTAGACAAATTTTGCCGGAAGTCTTGCTGGCTCCATAAGGGCCAGCAAGAACGAAGCTGGAATGAAGCAAAGGGCATCTCGCTACCTTGCTCGCCTTTGAAATTTGGAACAATGGTGTGTTTTCAGCAGAAGCCCAACAGTACGAAAGGGTCGGAGTACATGAGGGATGGGGTCTTCCCATTTTGCCTCAGAGGCCAATCTTCAGAACCTGAAGATAGCTCAGGGTGCTGGCACTGACCATGGGAAAGGCCCACATTTAATCCCTGATGTCCAAGCATGCTGGTGTAACGCTCCCCCACCCCCACCCCGAAGTTGTCTCTGCGTCAGCAGGGCATGTGTTTTTGTTGTTAAAACACCTTCTCACAAACTCATCCACACCATGGTTTGTCGGCGGGAGATGCTCCTTCTTAAGTGACAGTGTTATGGTTATTAGTACCATTATTTGTTAGAAGCCCTCTGAAAGCAATCTCTGTGATTGACATTTTTAGTATTTTACCCAGGACATTCTCAAGTTCTCTGCAGAAATCAGACCTCGGCAGTTTCCATTTTGTAGCCTGGTGCCTCCGACTGCCGGGCTGGGGCGGGTGGTGGTGTGTGTGGACTGGAGTCACCCTTTAAGAAAATCTCCCATAGTTCAAGTGCTTTTATTCTGAGTTTTAGGTACAAAAAATATCACAGAGGTGTCTTATCTTGTAGCATTCCGCCCTCTGTCTGACGGGGCCGTCGTCACTGTCTCTAGTTCCTTCTTCGCCCTCCCGGGGAACCGAAACCCACGTGGACGCGTGGCGTGCTCAGACCTCGCTGAGGAACTCCAGGTTGAGACTCGCTGGGATGTGGATGGAGTCCATGGTCAGAGAAGAAGGGTTGAATGGGAACACAACCGGGAACATGTGCTTGAAGTCGAGCAGCAGCTGTGGAGGGTCATTCCGCTCTTGGAGCTGAGCCTGTGGGGAGGAGACGAGCCTGTGAAATACCGTGCCAGGGGCAGGCGGGCAGTGCTGAGGGGCCAGGGAAGGGCCCTCGGGCAGGCTGGCAGCGCTGAGGTGAGGTGCCAGGGCAGGCTGGCGGTGGTGAGGTGGTGTGTAGCAGCAAGCGTTTCCTGTTTTGGAGGTGGGAGTCTGGACCACCCCTGGCAGTGGTCAGGCCTATTCTTGGTTCTGTGTTCTCGAGTGGCCCTTGGGGATACTTGAGGGGTCAGATACGGTGGGTCTGAAGCACGAGGAGATGAAAGGGACTTGAGCCCTGTACCAAGCCTCTGGCCCCATGAGCTTTTCCATTGTCCTTTCTGATTTTGGGGCCACAGCCAGTGGTGCTCAGGGGATCAGACCTGAGTGGGCTATGAGCAAGGCCGGCTGCTCTCCCATCTCTGCTAGCCTATCTGGTTCAGAGGCTGAACTCTGGTGCGATGTAGCCTCCTTTCTCCCAGGGGCTGACAGCAGCGAGACCCTCGGCTGCTGGAGATTTACCCATCCTGACTTTTCTCTTTTCACACAGGTGCTTGGAATCTCCAGGCTCTCACGAAGTGGGGAATGGGTGACCCCTCCCCCATCTCCCTGTTCTTCTGGGAGCCTGGCAATCACACCCATGAACTGCCTCTGGCTCCGTGAATATATCATGGTCTTTCACGGCCATGACCCAGATGGCTGTGACCCAGACCCCCAATAACTCTTAGAAGAGCCACAAGCTGCAGAGATGCCTCCAGACCCCAAAGCCACCATCCAGTTAAAATTTTAACTCCAGCTCTGTCACCCTATTTAAAATTTTAGAATTCTCTTAGCCACTGATGTACCAGGAGTAGCACACCACATCTGACAGGCTGTAAAGTAGAAGGCAACCCATCTCAATAAAAAAAAAAAAAAAGCACACAAGGCTCAACCCTTAAACAGCAAGTTAGTAATCTCTTATACAAGAGCATAGTGTCTCCCCGGTGAGACACAACAGTGCTCACACTTTTCTCTAAGGAAACTTGGAATCATTTTTAGTGGATTATTCATAACAAGCAATACAAAATAAATTATTTAGGATCTGCCTTTGGGGCAGGCTTGGGTTGTGGTGGGGAAATTCGAAACAATGGTGGTGGGCTTGGTGTTGGAATATTGAATGTAATCAATTATTGTGATCAACTGTAAAAATAAAAATTAAAAAACAAGGGGGCTGGAGTGATAGCACAGCAGGTAGGGCATTTGCCTTGCAAGTGGCTGACCCAGGTTCAATTCCCAGCATCCCATAGGGTCCCCCGAGCACCTCCAGGAGTAATTCCTGAGTGCAGAGCCAGGAGTAACCCCTGTGCATCGCCGGGTGTGACCCAAAAAGAAAAAAAAAATTAAAAAACAAATATAAAAAGCACGTGCTGCAGTTTGTACGAACAGCCCCTTCCCGCGTGAGCCACTGGTGATGCGTGCTGGCATCAGTGTCTTAAGAACATACTCCGGGCTCAGATCAGGCGGGGAGAGGCAGCGGGGAAGTGGTCAGGGCGCCGGAGGTCAGCCCCAGCGGGACCACCCTGGGAAAGTTCCTGAAATGCCGCCGTCTCCTCATCTGTAAGGGCTGCCACGCTGCCCGGGCACGGTGGGATCCCTGTGCCTGCCCTGCCGTGGTCTTTCATGGCCATGTGCCGGGAGCCCCTGGTGTGGAGCGGAGGCGGTGTGTATGCACTCCAGGCCGGCCGACTGCTCTGCTAGCGAAAGGATCCAGGGAATGAGAAATGGGACTGGAGAGGGGTGGGGGGTGGGGTGGCACGGGTTCAAGTCCCCGGCAGTGCTTGGGACTTTCTCCTGGCGGGGCTCGGGGGTGCTGGGGACAGCAGCCAGGCCGGCCGTGTGCAGGGTAAGCGCTGCCTGCTCTGTCCGACTCTCCCGCTCTGAGCCTCCAGTGGCACAGACACGGGAAGTTCACACAGGGGCACGGTGCCCCTGAGCCCCCTCAAATGCCCGCTTTTCACGTCTTTTGTTCGTGGTCATTCTCAGGGGCGTGTGCAGTGCCCGACCCCCAACTCCCCCGCTCGGGGCGAGCATTTCACACGCAGATGGTCTGAACCACGACCTGCGTTTCTCTCATGCCAGGGAAGTCCGGGGCCAGGAGCTCGGCGGGGCCTTCTCTGCCGTCCCTGAGTTCTGTCCAGAGAGAGACTGACCCGCAGAGCCTGAGCTGGCCAGCAGAGGTCGTAGGGCGGGACAGGCGTTTGCCTTGCAAGGGGGCTGAGGTCCGCACCCCAGAGAGTCCCTGAGCCCCGCGAGGTGTGGAACCCCCACCCCAATTTTAAAACAAAACCAAACAGAAGCCAGAGCTGGCCAGGGAACAGCTGGTGTGTGTGGGGGGCGGAGCCACCAGGCTTGGGACCAAGTGCTGGCCGGACGGGGCCTGCCTGGCGCAGCCCGGACATCTGACTTGGCAGGTGCCCTCTGTGACCTTTGGTCTTGGTTCCCCGTCACTGCGGGGGAGCGAGGCGGGATTCCTGAGCTTGCACTCTGCCCCAGACAGCGTTGGTCACGGAGCTCGTGGGTGCTGCTCTGCCTTAGGTGAGGCCCGGCCCTGCCCTCCTGGCAGCAGCTCTGCCCGCTGGGCTCCCCAGGGGCGAGGGTGCCAGCCTGCTCCCAGCCCACTTTGCCGCAGCCCTTCTGGAGGGTAACTTGTGCCCGACCTGGCAGCCCTCCTGTGACCTTCGGCCTCCATTCTCTACTCCTCAGCCTGAGCCCCAGGAGTCTGGCAAAGGCCCCCTGCTTCTCAAACAGACCTGCTGAGGCTGCTTTCGGCTGCCCCTCACCCTGAAAACTCCCCCTCCAATTGGTTTGGGTGCCACACCTGGTGGAGCTCAGGGGACCGTCGGGGATGCTGGGGACCGAGCCCCGGTCAGCTATGGACTAGGCAGGCGCCCGGCCTGGCTGACTCTCTCCAGCCCCCAGGTGCTTTGTAAGAGACCTCATTTCTCTTAGCAAGCAGGGCTGGCGCTGCCTCCTTGTACTGAGCTGTTGAGGGTGGCAACATGCCAGAGTCAAGTGAAATAGTTTGTCTACAATCTGAGAGGCGGGGTGACGTTCCAGGATGTAGCCGGTGTTTTATGAATAAAATACAAGGTTAAAGTCCAAACCTTCAATTTTCCTTTTCTCACACTGCTTAAAAACTCACCTGGATCGTTCGTATAAAGCCCACTGTCACCCTTTCTTCAAACTCATTCAGGGGCGTATAAAGGTTCAAAATTTTGACAATCTGTTGGAGGAAAGACGAAGATGCAATAAGTCAACAATTTCACTTATGGGATTATGCAACATCCGGGCAGTGCCTAACTGCCTCTGCTCATACCCTGCGGCTTAAAAATGGGTGTTTAGAAAATGAGACCCAGTGAAATTTATCAGTTACAAGGCGGGGGGCGGGGGGGCGGGGGTGGGCCGGATGGGCGGTGTACTGTGTTTTTTTTTTTTTGTCTTCGGTGGTGGGATATGGGCACTGGTGAAGGGATGGTTGTTTCACCATTGTATGACTAAGACTTAAGCCTGAAAGCATTGTAACTTTCCACATGGTGATTCAATAAAGTAAAATTTAAAAAAAAAGAAAGAAAATGAGCACCCAGAGTCTCGGCCTCTGCTCCGAGGGAAGGAGAGACCTGGGGACTCTCACCTCCGACAGCAGATGACTTGCGTGAGAGCCCCTTCCTGGGTCCCCCCACGCCCCAAAGAGAGACAGATTCTGTCTCCCCTGTTGAGCCAGAGGGAACCTCCGGGTGGCTGCCCTACGGTTCGGTGGACAGACCCTGCCCAAAGGCAGAGTGGTGCAACTGCACTCTAAAAGAACACGCATGAAAGCAAAACCAGCAGGCAGGGGCAACTTCCACACCCCCCCAGGAGTGGGCACACCGTCCTGAGTCTGGGGCGCAGGGTGCTGGCCTCCGTCGGGGAACCGTTTCTGAACAGCCCCCTGCAGACGGAGGGCAGGGCTGCAGGAGACAGGGGCGTGAGAACGCTCCAGTGAGTCCGGTTAGGAAATATGATTTGCGGAGGAGAAAGGAGGAACTTTTTTTTTTTTTTTTTTTTGGTTTTTGGGTCACACCTCGCAATGCACAGGGGTTACTCCTGGCTTTGCACTCAGGAATTACCCCTGGTCATGCTCAGGGGACCATATGGGACACTGGGATTTGAACCCGGGTCGGCCGCGTGCAAGGCAAACGCCCTACCCACTGTGCTATCTCTCCAGCCCCCAAGAAAGGAGGAACGTTTAAAGGCCTCTGGCCTCCTGCCTTTGAGAACAATGCACGCGGTTCTAAGGGAAGACACATCACACCACAAGGGCAGAGACATCCACGCCACGCCCAGTGCTGCCAGTTTCTGAAAAGATTCACATTTCCCGGCCAGAACACTCCAGAATTCCTTCTGCATGTTTCGGAGCTGGGCCTGGTCGGGGGTGCGGGCGTGTGGCTTCCCTCGGTGAGCGGGGCGGGGGGGGGGACTCAGAGGCCTGCAGGGAGCCAGTGATGGGGGCGGCCGTGCCCCAGATGCAGGGTTCCCAGGTGCCGGCCTACCTGCTGGGTGCTGAGGGCCGTGCACAGGGAGCAGATGGCCTCAGCGTCCTCGGGGGTCTTCTTCTTCAGCTGCAGGAGCTGTGCGGCCTGGATGAGGGGCTCCAGGGTCTGGGCCGCCCCGCTCTGCTGCAGGTTCCTGCCCCGCAGCCACTCCTCCAGCTGGCTGATGTTGTACCTGGGAGGCCAGCACAGCGCGTTGGTGAGGCCCAGGCAAGTTCTGCAGCACCCGGGCACCCAGGCTTCTTCCCCTTCTCCTCCCCCTCCTCTTCCTCCTCCCTCGCCTTCACAGGCTCACGTGGGCCCGAGCGGGGAAAGGGCCCGGCCAGCACTCATGAGTGGAGGAACCAGGGTGGGAGTCGGGGGGCTTGGACCAAGCAAGGGGGAGTCCCTCTGCTGTCCTGGAGTCAAGCGGTGGGAGAGAGGCGTCCAGGAGGGACAGCTGAGGCTCGGGTCCACACACGCCCACACGTGCACACCCCCGCCCGCCTCCTTGGACACAGCCACACAGCACGGGCAGTGGAAAGAGCAGGGAGAGCACAGCCGGGAGCATGCACCTGACCCGGGGCCACCAAGGTCCCGAGAACCACGGGGCTGGCACCGTTGGGCCCCTGCACGGAACCAGGGGCCCAATTGGTTGGGAATCAGCAGGTGGGCCCCCTCAGACCTCCTGAGCAGAAAAAAAAAAGTCCAAATCTTCAGTGTGTGCAAAAAACTCTGTAAGGGCTGGACCTGAAGACTCTTCCTGACAAAGCACAAGGCTCCTAACCGAGTCGAGTACCGAGAGAAGGCAGGCTCTGGGCTTGGGTTCCAGTCTCAGGGAAGATGCTGTGTGCGGGGACACCCCAGCGGGGGCCAGAGTGAGGTGCCCCTGCCTGACCCCTGAGGCAGAGATATGGGTGGAAGGGGCCCCAGCAGACTCCCGAGGCAGAGACGCGGGTGGAAGGGGCCCCAGCAGACTCCCGAGGCAGAGATATGGGTGGAAGGGGCCCCAGCAGACCCCCGAGGCAGAGACGCGGGTGGAAGGGGCCCCAGCAGACCCCGAGGCAGAGACGCGGGGCGGGCCCGCCTGGCCCCTTGCAGCGACGCGGCCCACCTGAGCTGCATGCCCGTGCTCCACGAGCAGACGTCCTTCCTCAGCAGGAGGTTGTTGAGGGTGACCGCGTTGATCATGTAGAAGAGCTGCCTGAACACCTGCAGGATGATCTCGGGGTCCAGGCCCTGGTCGCCCATGACCGTGTGGAAGGTGGTCATCTGGCGCGTAACGGCCTCCAGGCAGTAGGAGTTCTCGCCGTCCACCATGCTGGACGAGCGCTTCCGGTAGCCCATGGGCTTCATGCCCGACAGGCCCTGGATGCTCTCGTTCTCCAGCATCGCCGACACTGCAGGAGACGCGCGTGAGGGGACGCCGTGCCCCCGGGACCTGCCTCGGGCCACGCCGCCCAGGGCAGAGCCGCACCACACCGTGTCCCACGACGGCGTGCTCGGGGACTCACAGCGTGCGGTGTGGAACTTTACTTTTTCTTTCCTTTTTTTTTTTCTGGGTCACACCCAGCGATGCTCAGGGGTTACTCCTGGCTCTGCACTCAGGAATTACCCCTGGTGGTGCTCGGGGGACCATATGGGATTCTGGGAATCGAACCTGGGTCGGCTACACGCAAGGCAAATGCCCTACCCACTGTGCTATTGCTCTAGCCCCAGAACTTTATTTTTTCTTGTTTTCTGTTTTTTATTTTGCCACACCTGGAGGTGGTGAGGGCTGACTCCTGACTGCTCAGGACTCAGTGCTCAGGGAGCCATATGGGATGACTCAGAGTCAACTGCACAGGGCAAGTGCCCAGTCTGCTATATCCGTGGAATTTTTTTTTTCATTTCTGATTTTTGGGTCACATGCGGGAATACTGTGCCTCACACATGGCCTGCCTGGGCTGGACCCCCGAGCACTGCTAGGACTACGCACCACTGGGTGTGCCCCTCCCCCACGCACACAGGGATGGGCGTGGCCTCCCAGAGCTCACAGCGGGCCCACAGGGACGCACACGTGCCTCCTCTCATGAACGCAGTGAGGCTGCAGTACCCCCACTGACACAGAGGTGCACCCTCTGAGCTGCACTGATCACCCACGAAAAGCCGTGCACGCGGGTGGGGGAAGCTGGGCTGCCCCAGAGGACAGGGAAAGCCTCTTCCGCAGTGCCCTGGCACGCACGCTGCCTCCGGGTGAGGGGCACCCAGCTCCCTGCCCCTCGCCTGCCTCCCCAGCACTGCCCGGCTCCCCGGAGGCTCTGGCTGTGTGCGGGGGGCCTCACCAATCATGGGCTGCAGGACGCCCTCCGCCACCCTGATGAGCTGCTGGTAGATGTGGATGGACAAGTCACTCAGCACCTGGCGGTACTCGGTGAGGTCGAAGTTCTTCAGACAGTGCTCGTTCTGCTTGGCCGTGTTCTGTGTCATGAAGCCCTGTGGGAAGGGGGAGTCCCCACACTGTGGGCTGCATCGGGGGTCCGGGCTGGGTGGGCGCGGGGGAGGCCTCACCAGGGTCACCGCTGCAGGCAGAGATTGTTCTCCCTGGGTCCACCTGGTGGTGGGGGGAAGTCTGGGCCCCACCTGGCTGTGCTCGAGGTTTCTGGGGGACCCTCTGGGGTGCCGGGATCAAAGCCAGGTCATCTGCATGCAAGACCAGCCCCCCCCGCCCCCCCGGCTGCACTGTCTCCCGGAAGCTTCACTGTCCACAGCTCTGGGCTTGCAGGCGGGGCGGGGGTCTCCTCTGGGGAGCCCGGCAGGCCCCAGGCAAGACGGAGCCGCACGCTGTGGTCTCTTCCCGGCACGCAGGGGCACAAGGACGCTTTCCCGGGACGGCCGGGATGGAGCAGGGCTGGGGCCAGGATGCCCGGGCTCAGAGTGAGAGTTCCACAGGGGGCCGAGCTCCGGGCTCGGAGTTCAAGGGTGCGCCAAAGTGAGGCCACAAGTCCCCACGCTCACGGGGGGAATAACATGGAATCACAGACCCTGCCGCCGGTGGCGGGATTCCTGTGGCCAGCGTCCTCTGGCCCAGAAGGAACCTGGCAGAGCCGGAGAGCCCGGCGCTCCCCCGGGAGGGGAGGGCGCAGGTGAGTGCCCGCGCACCAGGGCCGACCGAGGCCTGCTCCTGCTCCTGAGCCCATCAGCGCCCGGCGCAGGTTCCCCTGCAGCTTTTCCACTCTCTGACTTTGCTTTGTGCGGGAGCCACGCCCGGCAGGGCCCCAGCTTACTCCCTGCTCTCCACTCAGGAGTCAGGGCACATCACACCCAGACTGGCCGTGTGCCAGGGAAACGCCCTCCCGGCTGCCCGTCGCCCCGGCCCCTCTCTGCACTCTCAGCCTTGCGCTCCTCCTTCCTGCCACGCTTCAGGGAAACCCCACGCACGGCAGCTCGCAGCTCCGGGTTCCCCGTTCCCCGGGACGGAGGGAGGGCCGTGCCCGGAGGGGGCCCGGGGAAAAACCCCCTTTCTAAAGGTGCAGTAACCCTGGCCTTCAGGGAGCTCTGGGTGCAGCCCTGGAGCTGAGGCTTGGGTCGGAGGCAGAGGGAGGAAGAGGATCTGCCGACCCGCAGGACAGAGCCCCGTGAGCTGCTCCCTGGGGGGAGGGGACAGGGAAGGGGCAGCGGAGACCCTCGGGCGACGGGGCTTCTCCCCACCACACGGGAACCTGGACCTGCTGGCACGGGGCCCTGGAGGGGGCTGCAGGGCAGCCTTGGCTCTGGGTCCTGCGGGAGTCCGTCCTGCTGCTGCTGCTCCCCTGCCTAGTCCCGGTGAGGCGGAGCCTGCCCAGGGGACCCCAGAGGACGACCCCACGGCCCCCCACCCCGAGGGAGGGAAGCAGAGCCTTGGCCACGGACCAGCGTTCCAACACGCAGCCACGCCCGAGGGCCCCGTCTGGCCCGTGGCCCCCCGGCGGCACCCACCTCGTCCCCGCTGTACTGCTTCAGGCAGTGCAGGAGCCGGCAGCTGTTGGCCAGCCAGAAGGACGTCACCTCAAAGTCCTCGCTGTGCTTCTGCGGGGAGACGTGCGGCTCAGGGGGGACCAGAGGCGGCCCTGCCTGGTGGCCGGGGCAGGGGGCCCCAGGCGGACCCTCGCAGGCCCGGAGCGGCGAGTCCCCGGCAGCCCTGGCCCGGCCCCTTCCCAGCCAGACCTGACCTGAGCCCGGCCGCTGCCCCCCAGCCCCCCCCCCCCTGCTCCCTGAGCAGACCCTGCGGGGATCACAGGGCCGGGACGGCCGGCCTGGCGGGCAGCCCGAGTCTCCGGGACAAAGCGAAGTCGGTCCCCGCTGTGCTCAGGAGAGGGGCCACGTGGGCGGGGCCAGCGCTGTCCTCACTCGGGCACTGAGCGAGCGGGAGCACGGCCCACGGGGAAGGGTGCCCCCGGCCGGCTGCCGCCCTGACCCGGAGGAGGGGGGCAAGCCCACCCCCACTCAGCCCCTCCGCCCGGCGGGAGGCACCGCCCCCTCCCCCCCTCTGCCGGGCAGCACGCCCCGCCCACCTTGATGACCCGCTTGATGCCGTTGATGGTGGCCGTGAGCAGGGAGTGCAGCTTGGCGTCGTCGTTGGTATAGTCGGCGTGCCGCACGCACATGTACAGGATGTAGGCGGGCAGGCAGGGCACCGCGCCCACCAGCGCCTGCGGCCTCAGCTCTGCGGCACAGGGGCAGGGGGCTCAGGGGGCTCAGGGGGGCTCAGGGAGGCTCAGGGGGGCTTGGGAGCGCTGAGCCACCCACTCCCCCCCCCGCCACGGCAGGGGCCCGCAGGAGCCCGGCTGCTCTAAAGAGGCCCGAGACGGGCCCGCCCCACACAGCCCCACACAGAACGTGAGCGCCAACTGGGCGCCTCCGCGGAGAGGAGACTTTCACCTCAGGCGAACCAGCTGGGAAGCGGGCAGCGTGTGTGTGTGTGTGTGTGTGTGTGTGTGTGTAGCACACGTGGGCGCCTGTCTTGTACATGTGTGTATGAGTGACATGTGTATGTGTGTACACACATGTGTATGTTAGTGTGTGAGTGTATATTAGTGTATGTATTTGTGTGCGATATGTGTGTGATGTGTGTATGTGTGTGTTGTGTGTATATATGTATATGTATGTATGTGTGTGATATGTGTAAATGTGTGTGTGCATTTATATGTGTAGGTGTATATGTTAATGTGTATGTGCATGTGAGTGTGAATGTGTGTGTATGTGTATGTGTGTCTGAATGTTAGTGTGTATGTGTATGTATGTGTGCGTGTGTGTATGTATGTGTATGTGTGAGTGTATATGTGCGTATTTTAGTGTATGTGTGTATGTGTGTGGGGTGTATATGTTACTGTGTGTATATATATATGTGTGTGTATATAAATGTGTGTGGGTGTATATGTGTATGTATGTGAAAATGTGAATGTGTATGTGTGCACATGTGTTTGTTAGTGTGTATGTCTGTATATGTGTGTGTGTATGTGTGTATATGTGTGGGTGTGTATGTTAGTGCATGTATGTATGTGTATGTGTGTGTGTGTGTGTGGCGGGGTGCGGTCAGCGGGGAGAAACTGGCCCAGGCGAGTCCCTGCAGCCTGGACACCACAGCAGCCTGAGAACCCGCTGACCCTGAGCCCGGCTGCCCCGACTCCAGCAGGCCCCGCTCGCTCACAGCTGCTCCTTGGTCCCGGCGCTCCAGCAGCAAGAGCAGGAGGCTGCCCGGAGGAGGTGGCAGCGGGCGGGGCTGAGGGCGGGCAACCACCTCTCACCCATTTGGCTGCCGGCCGTGCATGCCTGCCAGCCTGAGCCACTGGCCACGCGCTCCTCCCTGGGGCCGCCAACCTCTCTCGGCCCCGCCTCTCTCCCGTTCACACCGCCCAGCGGCACCTCGCACCCACGCCCGGCCTCTCTCTGGGCTCCTCCCTCGAGGCCGGGGCGGGCAGCGCTTGGCGTCTCTCCCTCCCGCTCCCCGGCACCGGGGCTCACACGGCAGCCGGCGCCCGCAGGGGCGGCGAGGATGCAGGGGCACAGGAGCGTCCTCCCGTGCATGGGGGGCCGCCAGGCTGCCATGGCATCCAGCGGGCGGCCGAGTGCCGTCCCCTCCTCCGAGCCTAGGGCGTGACGACGGCCAGGCCCCTCTGGGGACACGCACAGCCTCTCCAGGCCAGCGGGGACACACTCAGCCTCGGCACCTGAACGTTCTGGAAGGTTCCGTGCCAAGTGCTGCTCGGTGCCAGCCCCTCGAGGGCGGGGCCAGCCCGCCCCAGGCTCAGGCCTCTGTGCCGGGCGCGTCCGTGCTGGGGGGCGGCGACCAGGCCGCCTGCCGCCCTGGCCTGGTGGTGGTGGCGGGACCCTGTGCGTCACCCCGGACAGGGCAGGGGGCGGGGCGGGGGCCCACCTGTGACCAGGCTGCGCACCAGCAGGGCCTCGTCATCGCGGTGGTACTCCAGCATGCCCTGGAAGTCCTTCTCCTTCCGCTGCACCGTCACCTGCCGGTGCAGCTCCTGCCGGCCCCGGCCGCTCTGGGCCAGCGCCTGGGTCGCTGCGGGCCAGGGGACAGGGCCTGGGTGAGCGGGGGTGGGGGGCCCCGGCTGGCCGCCCCGCCCGGCCGTCCCGCTGGGCCCGCCCGCGGCCCCTACCCTCCAGGTCCTGCACGCGCTTCATGGAGGCCTTCAGCTGCTTCCTGAGCTTGCGCTCGCTCTTCTCCAGCTTCTCCACTGCCTCCTTGAGGTCCTGGATGCGGGCGGGGGAGGAGCCTGAGCAGGGCGGCCCTGCCCTGTGGCAGGGCGAAGGGCGGTGACCCTGGGCGCGGGGGAGATCTCTGCCCCCTGGGTCAGAGTCCGGTGAGCCGGGGCAGCGAGCACTGAGCCCCGAGGTTGGCCTCCAGGCAGCCCCCCGTGGAGACACTCAGCCTGGGCACCCAAGGCAGGGCCCACCCGGGGAAGGGAAGGGAGCAGGGGTGAAGGGGGCAGAGCCACGCCCCTGCCGTGGGGCCCGCTGATGGTCCTGTGGGGGGGCCGGAAGTGGACGGGCTGGGGGCAGAGCTCGAAGCCCGGAGTCCAGGCAGGTGCTCAGAGCGGCCCTGACGGGGTGCCAGGCCAGGGGCTTGGGTGGCCGGAGGTCAGCTCTCAGGGGGCTCCAGCAGGGCCCGAGCCGGGGTTCCTGGGAGTGCACCCTCTCTCTGGCGCCCCTGCTCCACGCTCGGCCCCTCTCGGGCTCCCTCCTGCCGCTGGACTCGGCCGGTGAAGCCCGGGCCACACGGAGTGAGGAGACGCAGGCCGGTGTGTGTGTGGGGGGGGTAGCGGGACCCCCACCCCGGCCCAGCCAGACTTGGAGTTCTGTTGTTTGTTTTGGGGGCCACCCGGTGGTGCTCAGGGATCGCTCCTAGGGCGCCCGGGGCCCGGCTGGTGCCTGCTGGGAGCGAGCTCGGGAGGGTCAGCTGCTTGGGGACCTGTCCCACGGGCCCTCGCGGCCCCCCACGCTCCTGGGTGCTGCCCCTGCTGCGGGGCCCAGTCCCCCCGGCCCCACTGTCTCCGGAGCAGGACCCCGGGTGGCCCCTCACCAGGTTCTCGCTGGTCAGCCGCGAGATCTCCTGCTGGACGCCAAACTCCACCTGGGCCTCGGGCGCGAGCAGCAGCGTCTGGCAGAAGGTCTGCTGCTGCCCGTCCAGCTCCTCCCGCAGCGCCTCCGCCTGCGCCCGCAGCGCCTCCACCTCCCGCGCGTGCTCGCGGCTCTGCTCCTGCAGCTGCGCCTCCAGCAGCCTGCCGGGAGGGGGCGTCAGCGGGGGGCCGGGCGGCCGGACAGACGGGCAGTGCGCGTGCGGGGCAGCCAAGCAGAGGGACAGGGGGCAGCTGCACGGGCCCTCGGCGGGTGGGGGGACAGGGGGCAGCTGCACGGGCCCTCGGCGGGTGGGGGGGCAGGGGCCAGCTGCACGGGCCCTCGGCGGGTGGGGGGACAGGGGGCAGCTGCACGGGGCCCTTGGCGGGTGGGGGGCAGGGGGCAGCTGCACGGGGCTCTTGGCGGGTGGGGGGGGCAGGGGGCAGCTGCACGGGGCCCTCAGCGGGTGCAGGTGGCACTGCTGGGCGGACCCCCGAGCACCCCCCCCTCCGCCCCCACTCCTTCGCTCCTCGGTTCCTGCTGATCTCCAGGCCGGACGCTAGTGTCGAAGGGTCAGATGCCAACAGCAGGAGGAGACTCCTTCCGGCACCGTGGGAGTAAAAGCACCCCCAGTCCCGGCAAGCTCGGGAAAATCTGGGGCCACACGTGTGTTTCCCTGCAGGGGGTTCTCTGCACGGTTTAGGAGGGCGAAGCGTGAGGCCCCTTCTCTGCCACGGACTGTAAGTCGCTCTCTCTGTATGTCACAGAGACCTCAAACACATGTATGCATGCATACATATACATACATGATACCTGTATGCGCATCACATAGACACACACGCATGTACATGGTCGAGACAGACATAAGGACACACACAGAGACTTTCCTCCCCGACAGCACATCTCTCCCGGTGCCCACAGGGCCTTGCCCTGTGCCCGGGGCACTGAGCTGCAGCTGGGCAGCGCCCGGGTCCCAGAAAGCCCCGTTGGCCCCCCGGAAGTGGCACAGTGCCCGAGGCCTGCAGAGCTCGCGGGGCCACAGCTCAGGCCGGCTGCTCCTGGTGGCACCACGCGACTGTTTTCCGGGGTCCAGTCCCCGTCAGGTGTGCGCGGAGCAGGAGGGAGGGCGCGCTCAGCTCCCGACCCTGGCAGCGCGGGAAGGGTGGGGAGTCGCTGCACCCCAGCTGGCCGGGGCTCTCACCCGTCTGTGCAAAGCAATGGGCACGTGGACGCTGCCCCGGGGCTGCCAGCGTGGGCCGAGTGAGCTGTGGCTGGCTGGCCTGCGCCCACCACTGAACCCCAGTTCCACTCCTGGCCTCAACGTGGCCCCAACGTGGCCCCTGGGAGCCACAGCCCTGGGCACGGCAGTGGGAGCTCGAGTGCATGCGCTGTCCCTGCACGCCCGCCCCGCTGGCCCCCGGGGTCCAGTTCAGACTGTGGCGTCAGACGGAACCAGGTTCCAGCCTAAGATCTCCAGGCTGCAAACCCGCACAGCCCGTGTCCCCACCGGAGAGGCGCCATCAAACCGCCCCCCCCCCCAACCCTGCACAGCCCAGAGAGACAGACAGGGGCCAGAGGAGCCGCGAGCAGGCGGGGCAAAGTGGACACCCGGGAGGCGAGGCAGGACGGCAGACATGGGAGAAGCAAGGCAGGGCAGAGTGGACAGGGAGAGCAAGGCAGGGCAGAGTGGACATGGAGAGCAAGGCAGGGCAGAGTGGACAGGGAGAGGTGAGCAGGGCAGAGTGGACAGGGAGAGATGAGCAGGGCAGAGTGGACACGGAGAGGTGAGGCAGGGCAGAGTGGACAGGGAGAGATGAGCAGGGCAGAGTGGACACGGAGAGGCGAGGCAGGGCAGGGTGGACACGGAGAGCAAGGCAGGGCAGAGTGGACACGGAGAGGCGAGGCAGGGCAGACTGGACACAGAGAGCAAGGCAGGGCAGAGTGGACAGGGAGAGAAAGGCAGGGCAGAGTGGACATGAAGAGGTGAGGCAGGGCAGAGTGGACAGGGAGAGGTGAGCAGGGCAGAGTGGACACAGAGAGAGGCGAGGCAGGGCAGAGTGGACAGGGAGAGGTAAGCAGGGCAGAGTGGACACGGAGAAGAAAAGCAGCAGCTGGACCTGGCGACTTGCTTTAGGCCTTGGTAGGCCAGGCCGAGTTCTCCATCTTCATTCAGATAGCCCCAGTCCTCTGTCTTTCTAGAAATAAAGGACAGGAGAAGAAAGAGTGGGAGGCGGGGAAGGAAGGAAGGAAGGAAGGAAGGAAGGAAGGAAGGAAGGAAGGAAGGAAGGAAGGAAGGAAGGAAGGAAGGAAGGAAAAAAGGAGAGGGAGGGAGGGAGGAAGGAAGGATGGACGGAAGGAGGGAAGGAAGGAAGGAAGGAAGGAAGGAAGGAAGGAAGGAAGGAAGGAAGGAAGGAAGGAAGGAAGGAAGGAAGGAAGGAAGGAAGGAGGGAGAGAGGGGGAGGGAAGGGCGTGCAGGCGAGGGGGCAGAGGGCCCACGGGAAGAGGAGGGGAGGCCGGAGCCCCAGTTTGGCGCCTACGGACCTCTCCCACCCAGACTCCGGGTTCCAGCTCGCTGGGAAGTGGGTCCCTGTGGCCCCAAGTGGGCAGGGGGCTGATCTCCCCTTCCTGGGGAGCCCCGGGAGGCGGAAACGGAGAGGAGGGCGGGGCGGGCACTGTGGACCTGGGCCTCAGCGAGGCTGAGGGGAGGACACGGTCTCTCTGACACCGCTGGTGCTTCCTGGGGCAGCGCAGTGACGGGGAGCCCCACAGGCTGGGGGTGCCCGGCCCCACGCGCACCCCCCTCCCCCGACCCTCGGCCCAAGACTCGGCTGTTCCAGGCTTCGCTCCCCCTTGCCTCTATGGGCCCAGGGCGCCCTGCTGAGGACCCCACCAGAGAAGCTTGGGGCCACGTGGGCAGGGCTGAGCCTGTCCCTCGGCCTGCACGGAGGATGGCCACAGGGACTCCGAGGCGCCGCAGTCAGCCTCCAGCAGGGGGCGCGCGTGAGCTGCTGTGCCACACAGGGAGGAAGGGAGCCCCGGGGGAGATGCACAGAATTGTGAAAACTCCGCCAGGCATTGAGGGTGAGGACAAAAGCAGCCCAGTGTCCCCGGGCTCAGGAGTCCAGGCACACGGGGAATTAAAAATAGAAATGCTTGGGGCTGGAGTGACACACAGCGGGTAGGGCGTTTGCCTTGCACACGGCCAACCCGGGTTTGATTCCCAGCATCCCATATGGCCCCCTGAGCACTGCCAGGGGTAGTTCCTGAGTGCAGAGCCAGGAGTGACCCCTGTGCATCGCCGGGTGTGACCGCCCCCCTAATAAAAAGCAAAAAAAAGAAATAGAAATGCTTCCAGGTGAAAGGACCAAATCACACCTGGATCCCTGGAAGGCAGGGCCGGGAGGCAGTGACACCTGGTGGTGAGAGAGGGAACAGCCCCACTGACTCGGCTGTGCCACCTGGTGGTAAGAGAGAACAGACCTGACGACTCGGCAGTGCCCCCTGATGGTGAGAGAGGGAACAGCCCTGCCGACTCGGCAGTGCACCCTAGTGGTGAGACAGGGAACAGTCCAGCCAACTCCAGGGGTCCTTTGCTCCTCAATAAACCCACCTATTCCCTCCTGCGGGACATCCCTGGGCTGGGACTGAGAGAGGCCACTATGGTGGAGGGTGCTACAGGATTTCACGTGTGAAGCCTGACCAGTGACAGCATTGTAAACTGCGGTGCCTAGAATCAAAGTTTTCAGGGAGTAAGAGAAAGGGCCGGGACCTGAGCCGAGGGAGGCAGCTCCAGGGCTGCCTGTGTTCAGCGGGAGGGACTACCTGGGTGGTCTCTCCTGGACCTTCCACGGAACAGCCCAGAATGTAAAGTCATGTTCCTGAGAAGACGGAGGGTGGTGCAGGTGTCCCCTGCCCCACTGTCAGGAAACCATGGCTCGGGGCATTTCTGTGATTGAAAAGGAGTGCGGTGAAGGACCCCTGCTTTTATACGGGGAAGCCTGAGCCCCGCACCTCATAACCTAGACCCCACCGAGGAGCACCTCTAATGTGGCGGGCATCACTCGTCAAGCCAGTGCCACGGGAAGGGGGCACTCTGCCAGGCTGTCGCGGCCCCTGGTCTCACTGAACGCGAAGGGCCTGCCCACATTTCTCTGGGTCAGCCAGAACAGGGTCTCCTGTGGGCCTTGCGAAGGGAAGCGGGGCACCTTGAGCCTTCCCAGGGTGGGGGCGCCCGGAGGTGTGTGCTGCCCCTGGTGCTTATGACCCCGGGGTCCGCCTCCTCTGGGCACCGACAGGGTCCAGCATCAGGGGTCCCCACTCCTGGGTCGGCCTGCCTCGTGCTCTGCGGGTGGCCTGGCCCTCGAGCCTGCACCTGGACCTTCCCTGGGAAGTGAGAGCTGGGGGTGCAGAGGGCGATGAGTATCTACAGGCATGCCATGAACCAGGGTGCGAGGGGGCTGTCAGACGGCGGGGCTGCAGGTGGGCACACACATCCGTTTCCTCTTCCTCTGGCCCTTCCCACTCCCACCATGCTGGGATGCCCGGGTCCGGGGGATGGTCGCGGGGCCCAGTGCATGCCAGGCCTCCTGCTGCAGGCCGAGTGCTTCCAGACGGTCAGCACTGAGGGCTGGTGAGTGGGGCGTGTTCTGGGCGCCCTAACCTGGGGGCTGTGATTTCCGGCACCAAGTGCTGCCCCAGGCATGCCGGATGTGGCTTGGGTGAGTCGTGTGGGGACAGGGAGACCCTCCAGAGTCCCACCGAGGAGGTCCCCCGTACCCCATGGATGAGCAGAGCAGAGCAGAGCCCGCCCCTTGACCCCTGTCCCCTCACAGACACCCCACAGCAGCTGAGGATGCTTCTTCCCCCACCCCTGCCCTGGGCGGCCATCAGGGTGCTAGGGCACGGTCATCCCCGTTTCCTTCCCGCCCAGCAGCCACTCTCTGTGCCCAGGGGGTCCTGATCCGGGACCTGATGGGAGGGGAGGGGCTGTAAGGGTTTGCTGGGGTGGTCTCCAGACTCAGTAAAATTGGGGCAGGGGATGGGGGGCAAAGGTGCATGTCCCCGGTCACCCCTGGGACTTGGATCTCCCTCCTGAGTGCCCAGTGGGAGACTCTCTTCTCTCACCCCCTCTCCCCTCCCCACAGCTCCAAACCGGCTCCCCGGGCTAGGCCCGCCCCGGGCAGGGCTGGCACGGCTGGAGGAGATTCGAGTGGGTTCTGGAATGGGGGAGAAGGGGCCGGCACCCTACACACGCCCCCCTCTTTCCTTTCTCTCCTCTTCCTTTCTATTCTTTTAACGCCAACCGGGCTCTTTTTCTTGCCAGTCTCATGCCTTATCTTCCCTCTAGATAACGGAAACCGACAGAATCGTAACTCCACTCCCAGTGCTGAAAGATCGCCCTTCACTTCCTTCTCTCCCTCCTTTTGGGAGAGAAACTTTATGTCTCTTGAAATAAACGGTGTTTCCTCTTGGGGACCCACTAACACACAGTATCCATTGAGTCACCCAGGCAGGAGGCCAGAGGCAGCCCGGTGCAGGAGTGGGGCCTCCTGGACTCTCCCCTGACAGGTGCAGACCAGCTGCACGCCCACCTGCTCTGCCCAACCCCACCAGGGGCAAGTGCTGGAAGGCTGGAGACCAGAGCGCCCTCTGCAGGCAACGGCGCGGCTGCCCCAGCGCCACCTGCTGGCATGTCCTGGAACTGCACACTCTTTTCAGCCACTGAAGGCTGCAGGGAAGAGGTGGGTCCTGATGCTGCATGGTGTCAGTGTCCAGCCCTGACTCTCCCCCAATGTCCAGCCCTAGCTCTCCCCCAGAGTCCAGTGTCCAGCCCTGACTCTCCCCCAGAGTCCAGTGTCCAGCCCTGACTCTCCCCCAGAGCCCAGTGTCCAGCCCTGACTCTACCCCAGAGTCCAGTGTCCAGCCCTGACTCTACCCCAGAGTCCAGTGTCCAGCCCTGACTCTCCCCCAGAGTCCAGTGTCCAGCCCTGACTCTCCCCCAGAGTCCAGTGTCCAGCCCTAACTCTCCCCCAGAGTCCAATGTCCAGCTCTGACTTTCCCCTGTGCCCAGAGTCCGGCCCTGACTCCCCCGTTTCCAGCGTCCAGTCCTGACTCTCCCCATGTCCAGCCCTGACTCTCCCCTGTGCCCAGCGTCCAGCCCTGGCTCTCTGGGTGTGGCCCCCTGCCCCTGCGGGAGTCCCTGCCTCGCACCTGCACATCCCCTAGCCCAGCCCTGGTGCCGTTTCCTCTCAACACTGGGGAACAGAGCCGTCGGCTGTGAGGGTCTCTGGAGGGCGGGAGGGAGGGATCACAGCCAATGTGAGGCCCACCTCCCTCGGTCGGCCAGGCCCCTGAGGGTCGGCTTCCCAGCAGCCCGTGCCCGTCTCGGCTCCCCCTGCTGGGTGCAGGGCTGCCGGCTCCCCACGCCGAGGGGCTGCTGCCCTGGCCCTGGGCAGTGGGGCCTGGTGGCCTTCCTGAGAGGACCGCTCGGCTGGCGGCCCCTCCAAGGCGGGGTCCTGCAGCGTCGGGGTTACCTGTTGGTCTGGCAGACCCCGTGATAGGCCTCGATGGCGTCCTCCTGGTCCACGTGCTTCTCGCTGTTGGGCCAGCTCGTCCTGGCATTGATGTCCTGGGAGGGTGGGCGGGAAGAACAGCCCATGTCACGCATGAGGCCGCCGCAGTGGCCGCGTGGACGCCAGGGTGGGGATGCCCTGGACGCGAGTGTTCAAATCCGAGCAGGAAGGGGACTGCGGCGGCCACAGTGAGGCCAGAGAGACAGTGCATCAGGGAGGGTGCCTGCCCCGCATGTGGCTGACCCAGATTGGATCCCCAATATCCCAGATGGTCTCCCAAGCACCCCCAGGAGTGGCCCCCGAGCACAGGGCCAGGAGTAAGCCCTGAGCACGGCCAGGTGTGGCCCCCAAACCCCCACTCCCAAAAAACAGATGGGAAGGATCCAGAATGATGAGGCGTCGAGCCTGGAGTGTCTGGGGGACAGGGCAGGGACAGAGCCCAGGGACCAGGGGACATCCCACTTGCTGAGGACATGGTGAAAACTGGATAAATATATATATATATATATATATATATATATATATGTATATATAGCTTTTGGAGGTCACACCTGGTGATGCTCAGAGGTTACTCCTGGCTCATGCACTCAGGAATTACTCCCGGCAGTGCTCAGGGGACTGTATAGTTGCTGGGGATCAAACTCGGGTCATCCGCGTGCAAGGCAAATGCCCTCCCCGCTGTGCTATTGCTGCAGCCCCCCAAACTGGCCATCTCTGGACTCCTCCACCCTCATCCCTGTCCCCCACCCCTCATGCCACCTGCGGGCAGTGCCCTGGGCGAGGCCAGAGTGAGCCTCTGCTTCACAACCTCGGAAGGGAAAACATCAGGACAGGCGTCAGGCCGGACCTGCCCCCGGGACGCGGGGAGAGGCTTCTCCGCCTCGGGGACAGTGAATAACAGGGCAAGCATGAGGTTAAGAGGGAAGTTAAGGGAGGCCCAGCGGGCCGTGACCCTGTTTGGTCCTGTCCCTTTTGGACGAGAACCATTGGAGTAACCTTGGAAGGTTCTAGAAATTTCTGGCAAAGTCTTTCGTGGTCATGCTGAGTTGGGGGGGGGGGGGGGCGGCAGCCACTGCTCTGCTCTAGTTCCGAGGAGGCGAGAGGCAAAGATTCCCCTGTGGTGTGAGACCCGCGTGAGGAGGCCCTCGGGCCCCGCGCTGGCCCCGGCCCTCACCGTGCCCTTGCCGGCCAGCCGGCGCTGGTCGGCGCTGACGATCTGGGTCCTCAGGATGAGCACCTCCTCCTTGCGCACCTCCAGCTCCTCGTGCGCCAGCCTGAGCTGGCTGAGCAGCAGGCTGTAGCCGTCGGGGGAGCCGGGCGGGGGGCTGCCCTGCGCGTGGTCGGCCAGCGCCTTCCTCAGCTCGTTCAGGTCGTTCTTCAGCTTCTTGTTCTCCGACTCCAGCTCCTGCCTCTGGAGGGGGGAGCCCAAGCGTTGCGCCCGTTACCCCCGGCCCTCGGGAGGAGCCCCGGCGCCTCCCCTGATGGCAGCAGGGGACAAGGCCCCGCAGCCTGACCCGGGCGCTGGACAGGAGTCCTCAGGGTGGGGCGGGAAACGGTGCCCGGTGTCCCTCCCTGCAGACGCAGAAGCACGTGAGGAGACGACCGTCCTGCAGAAACAGACGGCCTGGCGGGGGTCAGGAGGGTGCCCAGGCCGCAGGGAGTGTCCGAGGGAGCGGAGGGCCTGTATGCTGCCTCGTGAGTGACCTGGCCAGTGTCCCCTGTCGGGGAGCGTGCCACACTCCGGAGGGCAGCACTGGGCAGGGGCTGGCCCCCTCCCCCCTGAGCCTGAGGTATTTCAGGGGCGGCTCCCGTCTGCTGAGGGCCGAGAGCTGCAGCCCAGGGCGGGAGCCAGTTCTAAGGAGCCCGCGGGGGGCAGCCCTGGGGCTGGTGCATGCGGGCGGCTCCTCCGGGCACCACGTGCTGCTGGACACAAGCAGGACCGAGCCCCTTGCAGAGGCGAGAAGGACCAGCTGGGGGACCAGTGCTCAGGGAGTCATTCCTCGGCGAGGCCTGGGCTGGAGCTTCCGCCCACCCTGCGCTCTGGGGCGCCCGGGCCCGGCCTCTCCCCGGCTGGGGCCCGTCTGCGTCCTTCCTGATGGGCCGGCAGCGAGCCAAGGGCGGGACCTGCGCTCACGACTGAGCGGGCCCCGAAAGGGAACTCCCTCGTGTGCGACTGAGGGTGACCCCCAAGAGGGTGACCCCGAGACTCCCGGAGCACCAGGCTCCGGGTCTGGCCTGTGAGGTGGGGGTGAGCCCCAGCTGGGGTGGACAAGGGGCTCAACCGTGGGGCTCTGGCCCCGTCTGCAGAGACGGGCAGGGCTGGGTGTGGGGGACCCCTGGGCCTCATGTCCAGCGCTGGGGGCTCAGCTCTCATCAGCGCGCGCCCGGCTGTGCGCCCACACCCGCCTCTCCCCCGAGGGCGCAGGGCCCCCGCCTCCCGAGAGCAGGCAGCACGCCCTCACCTTCAGACTGTTGTAGGCCAGATCCTCGTCCTGGGCCAAGTCCGCCTCGTTCTTGGCTGGTTCCACCTGCGCGGAGACGCGGGGGAAGGTGAGCGGGCTACGGGGACCTGCCCCACAGACGGTGCTCCGAGACACCGCCAGAAGCCTGTACCCGCACTGCCTCCACACACATACACCCCCGCACACCTGGCCAGAGACACACCCCCCACACTCCTTACCAGAGGTACATCCCACACACACCTGACCAGAAACACACACACCACACACACACACACCCCCCCCCGACACCTGACCAGAGACACACACCCTCACACTCCCTACCAGAGGTACATCCCACACACACCTGACCAGAAACACACACACCACATACACACATACACCCCCCGCACACCTGGCCAGAGACACACACACCCACACTCCTTACCAGAGAGGTACACCCCACACACACCTGACCAGAAACACACATACCACATACACACATACACCCCCGCACACCTGGCCAGAGACACACACCCCCACACTCCTTACCAAAGGTACATCCCACATACACACATACACCCCCGCACACCTGGCCAGAAACACACACACCACATACACACATACACCCCCCGCACACCTGGCCAGAGACACACACACCCACACTCCTTACCAGAGAGGTACACCCCACACACACCTGACCAGAAACACACATACCACATACACACATACACCCCCGCACACCTGGCCAGAGACACACACCCCCACACTCCTTACCAAAGGTACATCCCACATACACACATACACCCCCGCACACCTGGCCAGAAACACACACACCACATACACACATACACCCCCCGCACACCTGGCCAGAGACACACACACCCACACTCCTTACCAGAGGTACACCCCACACACACCTGACCAGAAACACACACACCACATACACCCCACATACACACACCTGACCAGAGACACAGACCCCCACACTCCTTACCAGAGAGGTATACCCCACATACACACATACACCCCCTGACACACACACCTGACCAGAGACACACACCCCACATGCACACATACACCCCCCGCACACCTGACCAGACACCCCCCCACTCCTTACCAGAGGTACACCCACATACACACATACACCCCCCCCACACACCTGACCAGAGACACACACCCCACATACACCCCACATACACACACCTGACCAGAAACACACCCCACATACACCCATACACCCCACACACACCTGACCGTAAACACACATCCCACATACACACATACACCCCACATACACATACCTGACCATAAACACACATCCCACATACACACATACACCCCACATACACATACCTGACCATAAACACACATCCCACATACACATATACACCCCCTTCCACACACAAGCACCTGACCAGAGACATACGCCCCACATATACACATGCATACACACACACACACACACACACACACACCCTGACCAGAGATACCACATACACATATACCTCACATACCCACTCCTGACCAGTGACACACACACGCACACATACACACATGCAGACACACACACGTACACATGCAGACACACACATATGTACACACCCCTGACGAGACACACAAGCACACACATACACCTGACCAGAAACATACAAATATGCACACATACACGTACACACATACATACATCCCTGACTAAACACATACATACCCCCCGAGCAGAGACACACATGGGTACATCCACCCCGTCCGAAGGCCAGAGCCACCTTCTATTGCAGCCTGCAGCTCTGGTCCCACACAGCAATCATCACTGACCCTGCCCGCCTCAGCCCTGCATACTGCCAGTCACACGGGTCCCACCAACATCCACATGTGTGTGGGTGTTAGAGTGACACCCCAAAGAGATACATGCCGGCCCCAAACGCCAGTCCCTGCAAATGGCACTTCTCAGTGGAAATGGTTAGTCTGGTCAGTGCGACCCAGGGGTGAGGCGGGCAGAGAGAGGGGCCGGGGAGGGCCGGGGACAGGGAGGGGACACACCCCGCATGGGGCAGCTCAGGCCCCAGACAGGATCCACGCTCTGGCCCGTGTCCTGAGCAGCCTGGACTCTGCTGGAGGGGCCGTGCGCCCCCTGCAGCCACGGGGGCACACGCCCGGCTGCATCCCGGGGGCTTGTCCCTGCAGGCACTCTCTGCCCCCAGCAGTGCTCTCGGGACGGACACTGCATCCCTGCAACGCCCGGCACCAGCGGGGGGTGGGGGGTGGAGCAGAGTGCCCACCGGGTCCCTGAGATGAGGCGATGTGTGCGGGACACCTGCGGGGTCCTTTCCAGACCTGGGGGCAGACACACACGGGGCGGGGGGGGCGGATTGTATCACACTGGGGGGAAACAGACTCAACTGAGGCCAGATGCAGGTTCTGGAAGTGCGGCCATGGGAGCCTGCCTTGCACTAGCTGGCCTGTGGCTCCCCACACGGCCCCCTGAGGAGACCCTCAGCGCTGCCGGTGTGGCCCCCAGACCAAACCAAACTCAGGGGCGGCCCAGCTCCCTCTTGCTGCCCGCTGCCGTTTCACTCAACCCCAGTGGAGACCCTCCGCCCAATCAGGGGGGGGCCCTGCTCTGCACAGCGCGGGGAGGGGCCCTGTGGCGTGAGCCCCGGTGGGGGGGGGGGCTGTCCCTGAAGCCCACCCCGATCCCAGCCCGCACCTGGGCCTTCTGGCTGTCCTGCTGCTCTCGCTTCTCCAGCTGCGCCTGCAGCTTCTTCCGCTCCTGCTCCAGCTCCCGCACCCTCTTCTGCAGCTTCAGGAAGACGGTCAGGTCCATGGCCGCCTTCTCCAGGCCGGCCTCCTGCAGAGCAGGGCAGCGGGTCAGGCACCAGTCGCCCGGGGGACACCCAGGTGGCCCTGTCCCAAGGAACCCGCTTCTCTCCCGTCTACAGCACAGCTCACTTTGCATTTTTTCTGCTTCCTTTCTCTTTGCCTTTCCACCAACAACCATTTCTCATCTCAAAGGTCGTGGGTCAGGCTTACTTTACCTCACACCATGTAAACATAAAGCCCAAATGAACACACATCTCATGCGGTACTGTGGTCCAAGTGAACACATGATCCACATGATCTTGTGGTCCAAATGAACATGCAGCCCATGCAAACACAGTGCATGTGATCCTTTGGTCCACATGAACACAGTTCACATGATCCCATGTTCCATGTGAATACACAGTCCATATAGACACAGTCCACATGACCCTGTGGTGTACGTAAACAGAGTCCACGTGATCCTGTGGGGCCATGTGAATACACAGTCCATGGGATCCTGTGGTCCAAGTAAACACACAGTACAGGTAGTCCTGTCGCCAATGAGACAATGCGGTTCATGTGAATACTGTGCATGTGTGGCTGTAGCCCATGTAAACGTGCAGTTCATGTGAACACACGGTCCACGAGATCCTCTGGTCCAAGTGAACACACAGTCCACGTGATCTTGTGGCTCAGGTGAACATACAGTCCACGTGATCCTGCAGTCCATATGAACATGCAGTCCCTGTGAATGAATACACAGCCCACATGATCCCGTGGTCCAGGTGCTCACACAGTCCATGAGAAGCAGCTCACATGAGCAAACAGTCCGTGTGATCCGGGGCCCTGGGGAAAATTCGCTCCATACAAACATGCAGTTCACGGGCTCAGCATGCTCCGCTCCCCACCCCCAGCGGCGGGTCGGCCTTGGCAGGGAGCAGCCCCCGGCCACGCGCCTGCCGTCCTCACCTCCACCTGCTGGAGGGCGTCCTCCGTGTCTCCGACCTCGGACGTGGAGATGGACGGGTTGTTGGAGTCGGATTCCAAGCTGCTTTGGTTGGACGGGTTCCGCCGATGGCCTGGGGTTTGCTGTCGAGGGGGAAGCGGAAAACGTCACGAATATCTGAGTGCCAGAACAACCCCTCTCCGGGCCAGCAGCCGGCTTCGGTGTCATCTCCCACACAGGAGTCACTTGCCGAGTGGCCGAGCCCCTGCGTGGGCAAGCTCACCGGCAGCGAGCTCTGACCTCAGCCTTCTCCTCGGGGAGACGGGGAGGGTCTTCCCGCGGAGGGAGGGTCCTGGCCCCGCCCCGCAGAGCATCCTGCCGGAACGTTCCTGTCTCCCTGTGCCCCGAGGCCAGTGTGCACGCCACAGACGTTTACAGAAACAACACATGGGAAATGGGCCCCGCGCACACCTCTGTCCCCAGGAGTGTGAAACCACCCCCGAGTGGGGACACACTGTCTGGTCACTGAGAGCAGAGGCCGGGGGCACTGAGGGGCGCCTCTCCTGGAAGGGGCCTTAGCCCAAGCCCGTTTGGGAGCCTATGCTTATACTGTTCATTTAAAAACACCTCCCCCTTCTGGAGGGACAGTCCAGCGGGGAGGGCGTCTACCAGGCACGCGGCTGACCCGGGTTTGATCCCCGGCATCCCTCGTGGCTCCCAGAGCCCGCCAGGAGTAATTCCTGAGTGCAGAGCCAGGAGGAACCCCTGAGCACTGCTGTGGTGTGACCCCTCCCAAGCCACCTCCCTGCCTCCTTGCATCTGATTTGGATTTGAGATTGGAAACTGAATCTTGGGAGAAATTTTTCAAGTTCCGCCTCTGCTCTAATCCGGCCCTCTCTTCCTGGTTTCTCTGCACAGAGGCCTGTCTGCGTGTGCATTTCTGGAGGCACCTGCTGAGACGGGGTACGAAAAGCACTTCCTATGCGTACCGCCTTTGATCTAAGAGCAGGAGAACGGGCCAGGCCCCCCGCACCCACACTGCCCGCCCCCTCTCGCCCCCACCCTCCAGAGGCCCCTTCTCCCGCAAGCACTAACATCAAAGCCGGGATTCGAACTCCCATACCTCTGTATCATCTCCACCCGGGTCTTTCCCAGGAGGGGAAACCAGAGACAAGGCTTAGGCTCGGGCTGTACCTCCCACTAACTCCTCAGCCGCCTTAGAAGACCCCGGGAGGGAGACGCGCTGCTGAGAACGAATCAGCACCCAACAACTCCCCACCAGGGCGATGGAGGGACAGGCGGGTCCGCTCCTTGCCTTGATGATGGTCATCTCGTCCCGCAGGCTGTCGTATCTTTGCTCCAGCCGCGAGTACTCCTTCACGAGGTTCTGGTAGCGGGCTCGCTCCTCCTCCAGCTCCTTGGCCGCCAGGGCCTCTCCCCGGGCGGAGTCACGGGCAGCCTGGTCTGGAGGGCGGGCGAGAGCAGGGCGCTGGGCCAGGCGTGGCGGGCTCGGGCTCCCGCGGGGCGTGGGTGGGGGAGACGGAGCCGAACTGCTCTCTAGGGCCCACAGGGCGACAGGCCGCCCAGAGCCCGGGCCCACCTGGCCACAGGGGCATCCCGGGCTGCGCCCGGCCTGTGCCACTGTCTCTCCCGTCCCAGCCACATCTCTTGGGGCGTGCGGGGAGGGCAGATGGAAGGAGACCACCCGAGCGGGGACAGTCAGGCTGGTCGGGGTGAGGGTCCGGGGCACCAAGCGCCTCTCCCACCTCCACCGGGCGCAGAGCAATGGGAAAGGGCCCTGCAAGGGGCCAGTTTTGGGCCCCCCAAAGCCCAGACCTCGAGCTGGTGGGCTCGGGGTGGGGAAGTGGGGAGGGGGCAGGCAGCCAGGTGAGGAGAAGGGGTGAGGGTGCCTGGGAGACGGGGGCGGGGAGCTGACTCCAGAGCAAAGCTTCACGGGGACGGGGTGGCCCTCAGGGGCCTGGGCGGCCGCACCCAGCCAGGGCCACCACCCTGAAGTGCCCCGCCAGGCGCTCCCGGGGGTGCCGGAGCCCTCACTGCTGCCCGGAGGAGGGGGCCGGCCTGCCCGTTGGCAGGACGGATGAAGAACGGGAGGGGGGAGGCTGATGGTGGGGTGGGGAGCTCCCGAGTCCAAGCCCCCCACGGCCCTCTGACCCCAAGTCCAGCACCCGGCACTGCCCCTCCGGCGGGGACGGTGAGTCTGGGCAGGGCCCCTCATGGCCCGGGGCCCAGCAGCTCGGCCCGGTGGGGGTCACCCCACTCTCGGCGCGGGCGGGCGGGACGTTTAGGTCGGGCTCACCTGTGGACTGGTGACGGATCTGGAGGTTGAGCTGCTCCTTCTCGTCCTTCAGGAGCGCGTTCTCCTGCTCCAGCTCGGCCACGCGCTAGGGGGGGAGGGCAGCAGACACGGGTCTCTTCCGAGGGCCCGAGGCTCCCCCCAAGGCCCGGCCCCCCTCCCCGTGACGCACACACGGTCTTTGCGTTCAAGATGGAATGGGCGCAAGCTGCTGTCACGTCCAGGGGGACGGGGTGGGTGGAAGGGAAACGCCCCACGAGTGAGACCGAGGGGTCCGGGTGCCCCGGGCATCTTCCCCCCCAATCCCCAGGCTCTCGCTCCTCACGCCCAGCCCCGCCGACTGAGAGCTTCACGGCTGGGGCCACCCACGGGAAACCCTGGGTTGTCAGGGGTCTGACATGACTTCCACAAAAGAAGCGGAGTGGGGGTAGGGGAGAGGTGGGGCGGGCCGAAGAGGCAAGGTAATTAAAAAAAACAAAAGAGGAGGGGGCTGGAGCAGTAGCACAGCTGGTAAGGTGTTTGCCTTGCAAGCAGCCAACCCGGGTTCGATTCCCAGCATCCCATATGGTCCCCTGAGCACCGCCAGGGGTAATTCCTGAGTGCATGAGCCAGGAATGAGACCCCTGTGCATCGCCAGGTATGACCCAAAAAGCAAAAAAAAAAAAAAAAAAAAAAAAAAAAAGAGGAGAAAGGAAACAGAAATTTGGGAAGAAGGCCTGGTCAAAGGAGAATTATAACAGAGCGAGGGGGTGTCTATTTTCAAAATCGTGATTTTCCGGGGCTGGAGCAGGGAGGCATGTCTGCTCTGCACGGCACCCCAGAGGGTCCCCCAGCCCTGCCGGGAGTGACCCCTGAGCACTGCTGAACACAGCTGCACAGAGTTTAGAAAGAAATGACCCAGACGTGGTTGAGAGGTTGCAGAGGACTGGCCACCCTGCAGGGGGACGGGAACCGGGTCTACTCTCCGACAGAGGCAACCGCAATGGCCCCGCTGTGCTTCCTGGCAGCCCCCGAGCCCCCCCCCCGCCCCCCGCCCTGTGCTGCCCAGAGCCAGGGTGAGCTGCGCCGTGCCCCCACCCCGCACTGGATGGCAAGGTGAAGGCTCGAGTGGCCCCCACTCAGCGCCGGCCCGAACACGGGTCTGTTACTCTCCCCCGAGCCCCTGCAGCTCCCCGAAGAGGAGGGACGCCCGGTGCTCCCCTCTCTGAGGCGGCCCCAGTGGGGCACAGAGGAGACGCAGGTGCTGAGGGTGGGAATTGGGGGTTCGATGCAAAGGAGGCTCAGGGCGGGGTGCGGGAGCACGGGACAGCACCAAGCCGGGGTCTCCGCCTTGCCACTGTCGCAGCCTCCTGGGCGGTGGTCTGGGAGGTGCGGCGGGCGGGTGCTGGGGCCCTCACAGGGAAGGGCGCGCTCTATGGCCCCGCCCCTCCCGCTCCCTGGAGGAAGCCCCCCCACCATACAGGTCAGCTGATGTGACACGGGCACCAGGGAAGGACGGGAGAGTGACCCAAGGCCCGTCGCTCCCGGGACGTCTGCAGGTGGACCCGGATCTGCAGACAGCGGCAGAGAAAGCAAGGAGGGGTCCCTTGCAGACCCCCTCCACCTCCCCGCCGTGTACCATGGATCCCGAAGCCGCCGAGAGCACATCCCCGAGTCTCTGCCCCTCACCCTTGCCCCGGGAGGAGACACCCCACACCTCTGCACAGCGGCACGGTACCAGGCTTACACATGCCCCGGTCCAACCAGCCCGCCTGGGGCTGCCCGCCACCCTCCCGGGCTGATTCTGCACGCAGAACTGCCGCCTCTGGGCCCCGGGGGGCCTCCACGCCCTGTCGCCGGGAGCCCTAACGGGCCGGCCTGCACTGGGACAGCTGACAGCTTCCCCGGGGAACCCAGCGCCCGCAGGCCCCGTGCCAGGGCAGGGGGCGGGAGGGGGCGTGTGGGCGGCTGGGGCCGGGCTGCCCGCCGCAGAAGGCCATCGGCTCCATGCCATGCTGGGGACACTGGCCCCTGGGCCCAGACGGGACTTGCTGGCCCCCAGGGAAGCTGCCCCTTGCAGCCCTTGAGGCAGGGGTGCCCCTGGGCCCCCCCGAACACTCTCTTCCTGAGTGGGGGCCCTCTGGGTGTTCCCGGACGCCAGTGCCAGGATGGGCAAACCCGTTCCTGCCGCACCAGCCCGGGAGGAGGCGCCCGTCTGGCGCTCAGCGTGGGGGAGGCCAGAGGCTGCCGCGGCTCTGAGGAGCGCCCAGCCCTGCCCGCACCCGAGAGGCAGCAGGAGGGCTGGGCAGAGGGGTGGCAGGTCAAGGCCGGGGGAAAGCCAGCGGCCCTGTGCGTCCCCTCACCCACAGTGCCGGGCGGCGGACACAGGCTGGACACGAGGCCTGCGAGCTCAGCCAAGGCAAGTCCTGGTGAGATGCACAGGGTGACCGGCAAAGCGTGCGGGGTGGCCCGAGCAGGGCTCTGCAGACGGTTCCCCTGCTGGCCCCATTTGCAGCACGGCCTGGCGCTGCCAGAAACGCCTCCGGTTTGTGACTCTGAATTGTGAAATCTATTTTAAAATTTCTGGCCATTGCGTGTTCGCCAACCTCCCCCAGGTTCAGTCACCAGTAACTCAGGTGAGACGGTGCCAAGTCCTCCCCGGTTCCCGACCCCCAAGTTTAAGAAGCCAGACCCTAAGGTGGGGCCACCGTAATGTGCATCTGCCAATGCGGGACCCTGGGGGACAAGCAAGTCCCAGTGAAGCCCACGGCAGCGGCACTGCTGGGGGAACACGCGCATAGGGGCTGCGCTGCTGGCCCGGCCCCCACCGTGGGCCCGCCCTCCGGCCTCTCCTACCTTTCTCAGCCCCCGGCCCTCCTCCCCAGCCCCCTGTCCCAGCTCCCCGCCCTCCTACCCAACCTCCTGTCCAAGCCCCCAACCCCTCCTACCCGCCCCCTGTCCAAGCCCCCCGCCCCTCCTACCCGCCCCCCTGTCCAATCCCCCAGCCCCTCCTACCAGCCCCCCCTGTCCAAGCCCCCAGCCCCTCCTACCCGCCCCCCTGTCCAATCCCCCAGCCCCTCCTACCCACCCCCTCTCCAAGCCCCCCGCCCCTCCTACCTTTCTCAGCTCACTGTTCTCCCTGGCGTGTGCGTCCTCCAGGACCTTGCGCTCCGAGTGGGCCCTCTGCAGCTCCTCCCGCAGGCTCTCCAGCTCGCTCTGCAGCCGGGGGCTGCTGTCCTGCTCGCGGCTCCGCTGGTACTGGGCCAGCTCCTTCTTCAGCCTGGCCACCTCCATGGAGTGCGTGGACGTGGCCGCCGACAGCTGCTCCGACAGCGTCTTGTACTCCTTGTTCTTGGAGGGCATCGGCCGGCCGGGAAGGGGAGAGATGCGGAGAGCGGGGTCAGGTGGGTGGCGGGGACGCCGGGTCAAGGAGGCCCGTGGTCAGTGCGAGCCTGCATGCGTGCTTTCCCCGCAGCTCCCGGCCATAGCAGATGCGGAGAGAGACGGGGGTGCGGGGCAGCTGTTCCTGGTCTTTCCAGGGACCCCCCTGCCCCTGGACTCGCAGGCACGGAGAGCTGAGACCTAACTGGGCTCCAGGTCAGAGGCCCCATGAGCACCCACACTTTTTCCGAGGGGGCCTGCCATGGGCCCGGGGACCCCCAACACCTGCCGGCTTACCCGGCAGAACTGACTCTGTCCACTGTGCCCCTCAATCCACAGAGGCCCGCACAGGTGGCAGGGAAGGGAGAGCCCGGCCCCCACATGCCGGGCAAAGGTACAGCAGGGACAGGCCAAGGCCAGCAGCTGACTTCATAGGTGTGTGCATGCACACGTGTGTGCAAGTGTGCATGCATGCGTGTTTGCGCGTATCGGGACTCCAGAGAGTATCAACAAAACAGCCAGCATGGGGTGTGGGGGGAGGAGCAGGTGCAGGTCCTGAATAGTCAAGCCTGCAGCAAACGGTGACCGGTGATTGGCCATCGCTGCCTCTGCAGGAGCCCCGGATTAAATATAGTCATTGGCAGGACCACGAGGCAGCCCGGCATCAGCCTCACAGCGGAGAGGAGTCAGGCGCAGGAGGCCATGGACAGTGCTCTCCCCACGTCTGCACACGCTCCTGCGAGTCACAAAACATCCGTGCACGGGTAGAGCACCCACAGTGTGGTGGGACCCAGGGGCCTTCAACAGGCTGCTGACCGGGTCCGACGCTGGTGCCGTACTTTCCCAGATGAGACAGACTTAGTGACCTCGTCCTTGGAGAGGTCTAAGCGCCTTTCCCCTTACAGAGTTCGGCCGGCCTCAGCTCTGTACGTGATGACCTTGAGTCCAGCTGGCCGGGTCAAACGCACGCACAGGTTTTGGCTGAAACCGGTGACATCTGGGTGACATTTCACCTCTCAGGCCTGCTCTGGGGGTCCCAGGAGGAGTGGCCCTGGGCACGGCCACTGTGTTCATGGCTGAGGGACACTGGACGATGAGGCCCACTAGAGCCAGGAGCGGATCAGAACCAGGGCCAGCGCCACCCGAGGCACAGGACCAGCCCAGCACCAGGGACAGCACCTTCCGGCCCCCACTGCCCTTCTCCCCCACTTGAGACCCCCAGGCCTTCCGCTTGGAAATGACTTTGCTTCTCATGCCCCGGCTGGGTGAGCTCTGCCCACCACCCTTGGCTGGTTCCACCCCCAATCTCCCCCTCTGCTGACTTCTCGATCCAGGTTTCTGATGTCTGTTTTTGCGGCCACATCTGTCTGCCTGTGCCCAGGGATCACTCCAGGTGGTGCTTAGGTCACCTCAGTGATGACGGGGTTGGATGTGGGTTGGGCGCGTGCAAGGTGCCACGACTATGAGTGTAGCCGAGCGGAGCAGTGCCCGTGACGGCGAGTTCACCGAGACGAGCAGTGTCCAGTGGCCCCTGGCAGCGGCCCTGGGACATGCATCTCCCTCGCCTCTGGCCGCAGAACCCCGTGGGTTAGTGGAGCCGCCTCCGAGGAAAAGCAGCCAGAGCTGTGGGGACGGGGATTACTCTGGCTTAGCTGCTTATGCACTGCAGAGGCCATTCAGTGACTCGGGGCCCCGCACCCCTGCAAAAGGCCAGAAGTGTACCCCCAAACAGGTAAGGCTTCTCATGCTCCCCCACGCCCTCGTGGGCAGGAAGACTCCGGAGCCAGGCTCGAGATTCAGCCGGTCTCCTTGCTGTGTGACCTTGGGCAGGCCAGGACCCCCCCTCTGTGTCCCCGTGCAAAATGGGAATAATGTTATCTCATGAGTTTGCAGCAAGGATTCCCCGAGGGAGTGCACGTGTCGAGCGCCTGGCACACAGCACCAGGCAACCTGGGGAGCGATGCCAGGAAGACAGCCCTAAACCTAGGCCCCCACTCCCACCCCCCTTCTGGTCGTCCCCAGCAGGCAGGGCACCGGCCAGGGGGGCTGCCACCTGCCACCTCTCACAGACACTTGCCAGGCAGGAAGCTTCAAGCAAAAGAAAGTGTTTTTAAAAATAGGCCATTCAAGCCCGCTTCTCTTTGGATGTTCAAGCACATGGATTATAAAACGGCCATTTATTTTTAACCTCCCGGATCAGCTCTGGGAATGAGCAATGCTCCCGGGAGGGAACAGCTTCCCCATGAGGGCGTGGGGGAGCATGAGAAGGCCTCCATCCAAAGGAAGCCTTACCTACGTGGGGGTACACTGCTGGCCTTTTGCAGGGTCTGGGGCCCCGAGTCACTGAATGGCCTCCGAAGTGCATAAGCAGCTAAGTCAGAGTCTTCTGGCCCCTGAGCTCCTCCTCCACCCAGGAGCCCAGGGGGCA